>NW_028121442.1:7500-456798 GCF_965183815.1 Platalea leucorodia | reverse complement strand
TCTCTTCTCGCCTTCTCTTGCAGACGGACAGCCTGGCGCGCAGGGTGGCACTGCCCTGCAACAGGGAGATGCAGGAGGAGACAGTCCGTCTGCCAGCCTTGCCGCCTCTCCCCAGGCAGGCAGCAGCACCCGGGCACGCCCCCGCAGCTTGGCCACCAGCAGCTGCCAGCACCCGCCACAAGCTGCCTCCTCTGCCAGCAGCACCCTCTGCATCTTCTGCCATCAGGGAAACGGCCATCAGCACCCCAGCCAGCACCCACAGACAGCTTGTCCCATCTGCTCCGGGCTTCTGCAGTGACTGGGGCAGAGCTGTGGGGCTGGCAAGGCGGGACCGGACACAGAGCATGGCTGTGGCCAGGACAGCAAGAAGAGACGAGGGCTGGGTGGCTGATGGTGGCAAGGCCCCCCCAGCTCAGCCCGCATCTTGTCCCCATGCACGTGGGGCCACCGATGCTGCTGGCAGGGCCCCTGCGCCAGCTTCCCCGCGCTGGGACGCGGGGCCAGGGCACTGGGGATGAGCAGCAGAGTATGACCCAGCAATGGCGGCGGCACGCAGCCAGCACTGCCTCCATGACAGGTGGTTGCGGGTGCACCAGGAGGCTGTTGCGGAGCATCTGGCTGCCCTGTCCATCGAGATGGAGCTCCAGGAGCTGGAGAGGAGCTTCCTGGCCCACACCGGGCACAACCTGGCCCAGCTGAGGAAAGCCGGTCCTGCAGCAGCAGCAGGGCGGCCTGGAGGAGAGCGAGCTCCAGCAGCAGGAGGACGAGGAGCAGCCTTTCTCCCTGATGTGATTGGGGCAGCTCAATGTCAGACCCAGGCAGGTGAGCGCCAAGGACGGCATGGGACGGGACAGGGGGATGAGTCTCCCTCTGCCTGGGGCCAGACGCTGCGCCGCACAGACGCAGCCCCATCGTCTCCCACATCCCCATCCCAGCAGCCGCTGCTGGCAGGTCCCCAGCAGGCATTTGCTGGTGGAAGCCAGGCTACCTTTACAAATTCCCCTCTCTCCTTTCTCATCTGCAAGGTGAACTCATTTTACAACTTGTGGCAGCCAGAGCTGACATGCACGCCGCTCCCAAAGGACGCCACAAGCAAGCAGGACGTGCTGGAGTGGCTGGAAGCCCATGCCCCCAGCACACAGTGGGTGGGGGCAGCACGGGGGGAAGTGCTGCAAGAGCCAGAGGACAAGGCAGGGGCCTTGGCTGAGGAGGACGAGTCGGAAGACGACAGCGACATAGAGCTGTCCCAAGGGGAAGACATCACCACCTACAACCCCTGGGCCAACCTCTTGCTCCCAGAGCTCTTCCAGGAACGAAGACAAGACACCATCACCCACAACATCTGAGTCAACCCCTTGGTCCCGGAGCTCTTCCAGGACCCCCACACTGGTCCCCAGGAGAGGCCTGGCTGGCGCAGCAGCATGGGCACAGAGGCAGCAGGAGAGGCAGCCGGCGACTGGCAGAGCATGTCTCCTGCCCCAGCGGCTGCCACGGATGCCGAGCCAGCAGCTTCTGCCCTGGCCGGAGCTCCTGAGGAAGAGGGGCACCACGCACCTCTCCCTCCCATGGCACAAGAGGAGGCAAAGGCACCAAGCTCCTCCTGTCTTTGGTGAGCAAGCCACTGCAGCACAGGCAGAGCGCCAGGCCCCTGCCCCGCGCGCAACCCCGCAGCCTACGTCACCACGCTGCAGGACACATCCCAAGGCATCGGGAGCCATGTCCCAGGCGAGGTTGCGGCTGCGATCCAGGGACCCAGCCAGCAGCCAGTGGAACACTGGGACCTGGCACAAAGCATGCATGCGGCGACGGCAGCAACAACACCTGCCGCATCTCAGGACACCGAGTCTGCCTCGGCTGGAGAGCCTCAGGGAGAGGCCAGCACAGCCCCTCTTATGCCAGCGGCACATGAGGATGGAGAAAAGATGGCATCTCCCATGTCTGGAGACAATCAAGGAGAGGCCAGCAGAGCCATCGTCTCCCCGGCAGCGCACGAGGCTGAAGTGGCGTCTTCATTGCCTCAAAACCTTCCGGCCGACGCTGGCACACCCCGCCTTGCCCCAGCAGCAGACGACGAAGGAGAAGCAGTGGCTTTTCCCTTGGCCTGGGACCCTTGGCACCAGGTGAGCCAGGACTGCCAATAAAGGCTTGAAAGTGGCTTGCTGAGCACTTCTGCCAGCTCCCTCAGTGCCCTTGGGTGGATCCCATCCAGCCCCATAGACTTGTGGGTGTGTAAGCGGTGTAGCAGGTTGCTGACCATTTCCCCTTGGATTATAGGGGCTTCATTCTGCTCCCCGTCCCTGTCTTGCAGCTCAGGGCACTGGGTACCCCGAGAACAACTGCTCTGATGATTAAAAAGACTGAGGCAAAGAAGGCATTAAGTACCTCAGCCTTCTCCTCATCCTTTGTCACTACGTTCCCCCTGCGTCCAATAAAGGATGGAGCCTCTCCTTAGCTCTCCTTTGGTTGTTAATGTATTTCTAGGAGGAGCCAGGACCCTTGGCCGAGGAGGAGGAGTGGGAAGACGATAGCGACGCAGAGCTGTCGCAAGTGGAAGACATCACCACCCACGACATCTGGACCAACCTCTTGCTCCCAGAGCACTTCCAGGACCCCCACGCTGGTCCCCAGGAGGGGCCCGGCTGGCCCAGCAGCATGGGCACAGAGGCGGCAGGAAAGGCAGCCAGTGACCGGCAGAGCACGTCTCCTGCCCCAGCGGGTGCCACGGACACCAAGCCAGCAGCTTCTGTCCTGGCTGGAGCTCCTGAGGAAGAGGAGCACCGTGCACCTCTCGCTCCCGTGGCACAAGGAGAGGCAAAGGCACCACCAGCTTCTCCTGTCTTCAGCAAGCAGGTCTGTGCTCCTGCTCTCCCCATGCAGATGGCCTCCGAGCACAGAGGCGACACACAGCCCTCCTCTGGCTGCAGGGATGTGCCCGAGGATGACCCAGGTATGTCCCCAAGCCGATCGCCGCCACGGCGAGGGCAGGCCTGGCCCGGCCATCCCAGCAAGCGGCACCCAGGCCAGGCTGGCAGCACTGTGCGCATGGGGGCTGGCCGTGCCCCAGCCACCCCTCCCTGAGGAGAGCCCTTGGTGGCGGGGGGCAGGCAGCAGCTTGCCTGTCGCCCACCCAGCCCCTCGCCTACAGCTCTCCTTCTCTCACAGGCATCACCGCCCTCCCGCACAGCCTGGCTCGACGATGGCCCTCCCTCTTCAGGAGGGCCCTCAGGGCTCTGCGCAGGGCTTTCCGTTGTCCCTGCCTCGCAGGACAGCAGGACCAGGAGAACCCCGCTGCCAGCGCCAGGCGGGTCCCCAGAGATGGCGGCTGGCCCTGAGCCTGCACAGCGCCCAGAGGGAGTGGCACAGGGAGGCACGCAAGGGACGGGTGCATGGATGGCGCCCCAGGCATTCAGCTGCCCTGAGGCCATCGTGCTGCCAGCCTCCGCTCGGCCATGGACACCGCCTGAGACCAATAAATGACAACAATTTTCCCCCAGTGCTCGTCTGTGCCTGGTCCATCTCAAGAGAAAGATGGGTGCAGGCAAGGCCCATGCCGGCAGGCAGAGCTGGAGAGCCCCAGTGCTCCCCCTTCTCCAGGCTGAGGAGAGCCTGCGCCCTCGGCCTCTGCCTGTGCCTGCAGCGCTCCAGCTCCCAACCAGCTGGGGCCTCCACCGGCCTCACTCCATGGTGCCCGTATCTGCCTGGACCAGGGCAGCCCCAGCCCGCACCCGATGCCCAGGCGCAGCCTCCCCTGGGCCCAGCGGCACAGAGGAACCCCTTCCCCACTGTGCTGCCCGCACCATTTCTAGCACAGCCCGGGCTGCGAGACTGCCCTTGCTGCCTGGGCACGCTGCCCACCCCTGCCCACCTTGGCCTCCAGGGCGTTTCCCGCAGCCACTGCTGCTCTCCAGCCACCTGGCCCGGGTCCCATCTCCTGCAGGGCCTCAGCCCATCCCTGGGCCGGTGCTTGGCTTTTGCTAGACATCTGGGGTCCCTGGCCCCCCGTTCCTCTGCCCCAGCTAAGTCCCTCCCAAGAGCTGCCCAGCCTCCAGCACCGCCACTGCCACCCCCAGTGTGGGGCCCTCCTTGTCCTGGCTGACAGCATGATCCTCGCACGCTCCACCTCCAGAGGAAAGGCACTGAAGAAGAGCACCCCGTGAGGGCCCTCCCCAGTAAGCAGCCACCAGTCACACTCGGGACACCGAGCGCCACCACCCCCGAGCGCCACCAGCCCCGGAGCCCAAGCAACCGGGCAATGCACCACCCACCCCTGCCGCTGGTCACAGAGCCTCCCCTCTCTGATTGGTCCCACGGCCGGGGGCAATCCCAGAGGGCCTCAAGCCTGTCTGGCACCATTGGTCTGGGGAGAGCCCAGCTGGCTCTTCCCCGTCCCCTGCTCCTTCAGCGGGTCCCAGGCAACGACGTCCAGGAGCGCTTGTGCCAACACCTTCCCGGGGATGGAGCAGCCTGGAGGTTCTCCCACCGCTCCTCCGTGCCCTTCTGCAAGATGGCTCTGGCAGTTGCTCAGGTTGCCAGGAGTCTCCCCAGATCAGCAGGCCCTTCAGGAGAGGAGCAGAGCGTGGCTTGGCGCTGGCACGGCACAGCTCCCCCCAGCCCTGGGATGCTCCCTAGCCAGTCACACATACATTTGGGAAATGGTTTAATTAATATACTGAAAGGATCACTGCCGGCCCGAGCTGGAGTTCACCCGCTGCTCTGCTTGGCCGCCAGCCTCTTGTCTCTCTCTTCAGCAAAGGTCAGGCAGATGCCCTTTCCACAGGGCAGGGAGATCCACGGCTTGTTGCCCTGCACGAAAGGAGAAGCAGTCACCTCACATCATGAAACCCAGACAGAGGCAGAGCTCTCCCTCTCAGGGGGAAAAAGCAGCGGAAGTCAGCCCCTGCCCATGCTGGGCCACGTACACATGGCCATGGCAGAGATCTAAAAGTAACCGATTGAATGAAGAAGTCCTTAATTTTCTCATTCTTTTTCTCCCTTCCTTTCTATCTTTCCTGTGTGCCACTGAACTATTTTCTCCTCTGTTCATTTCAAACCTCAGTCTCATCAAATACTTCCCAGCCGTCAAGTCCTGAGCCAGTAAAGCCCTGTGGGAAGTCGGCACTCTTCCAGTTGGCAGAGGTAAAGTTAGACCCATTAGCGTCACAATGGGAAGATGTGTGTATCTTTTCCCCTGTAACTCTATAAACTATGAGTCTATAAACTGTCACTGAACCAGTGCCTGAACCTGATGTGGCAGGTGCGCTGTGAGGTTGCCGCTTTCCATCTGGCTGTGCAGCCGAGGGAAGGAGTGAAAAGCCAGGTCCCTGGCTCACATTTAGTCCGGGATGCTTCATTGCACAGGACTGTCCAACCTTGGGCTGCTGCAGGCACAGCTATGGTTTAGGCACCTTTGCAACTAGGTATCCGGGTGCTTCCAAAGCCTATGGAGCAGAGAATGTCCATTTTATTTCTAGGTAATAGCTCACTGAGGTGCCAGCATACCTACCTGTCTCATCTCTTGAACGACAGTCAGTGTTCCAGGTTCTTCAGCATCTTCACCTGCAGTGTCAAATGCTGGCTCTGCCGAATTGCAAAATTCCCTTGGTTTTAACTGGGCTGAGAATTTCCCTGCAAAGCAGAAAGAATGAGGAATAATGAGTGAGAAAGAATGACCATCAATCTGAGGAACAAGAAGAGCAGCAGCAGTGAAGACAGACTGGGCCATTCCTTTTCTTCTTTCAGATCAGCTAAATGATGAAGTTGATCTCTCTAAGTTGGCTCTACGTAGAGCTCCATGGGCTTCATCGTTTCTGCTTAAGCCATGCCAAGTATTCTGCTGACTTCTAGTCCCGTTGTCAAAATCCAAACAAGAAGAGCAAATCAAATAGTCAAATTAAAACAATCTTGAGAAATGCAGAAAACTTGGTCAAGACACTTAATGACTGAAGGAGTAGAATGAGAGGGAGAGAAGCAGTAGGTCAGGATGCTTCACACCATACAGCAAACGTCAGAAGAAAGGCTGAACAAAGGCCTACTGTATCAGAAAGGACGGCATACAGGATATGGAAAGGATACAGATATTTCCCCTCCCCTAAAATAAAACATGATGGTTTAAAACTGGCAAGCCGAATACACGCACAGACACACGCACACACATACACAGAGTTGTTCTGTGGAACTCTTTGCCAAATGCTCGGGCACTTACACAACTGATTTAAAAACCAGAGAAGAAAACAAAACATTTCTGTGATAAGAACAATGAAGAGATGCACAAGTTGCATTAAAGGAGATCAAAGGAACAAGCAAACCACCAGCTCCTTTGCATGGGGGATGTACAGTCACGCACAAAGAGTCACGCATGCCCACAGAGTCACTGCCTGCCTGAAGGCACCCGCTGGGGAGGTTACCGATCCCTGTGCGCTACAGAGACTCCTTGGAGGCCTCCGGTGCCAGGCAGTGCCAGGGACAGGCTGTTGGACCAGACGGACCCCGTGTTTGATGTGTTCTGGCAGCTCCTGCGTACTTGGAGCTAAGCACTGACACGGATATGAAAGGCCCATGGGGACTGTAGGTGGCTGTTTTGACAGCAGTACCAGCTTTTCCACATGTCAGAGTGGGCACCTGAGACCCGGACAAACAATGGTTGACCTCCTTGAGGGCTCAGTCAAAGGGCTCCGTACTTTTTGCGTTAAGCTTCTTCTATTTTCCACAGACAATGCAGCTTCAAATGCTCAACTGAGAAATATCAATCCAAGCAGAGCAAATATGTGCTCTCTCATTGCTTGGCAGCAATTTGGGGATCCAGGCCAATCGTTACCAGTCCAAACGAAACAGTTTAACATCTCTAGTGCTGCTTTTCTTCCAGTGCACAGGCAAACTGCTTAAAGATCGTGTTCCAGATTTGCTTGGGTATAGGATACTAGAAAAAAGAAATCGATTACCACAAGGTGACTGAACCCCTAGGTGAATAAGGTCGATGTAAAGGATGTAAAATGTCCAATAATGATTGCCAGAGTGAAATTTCTGGGTCAGCATCTACAAAATTAATTATGAGCAATGTTCATGTTCCTACATTGGTTTTTTTCAATGGGCAGGGCACTTCTCACTGATGGAGGCTTTCTTTAAGGAACATTTTAATTTTTCTTCCATTTTTAAATACTATGACTCCAAGCACTCAAACTGTGACGTGCCCAAGAGGAGAAACTGTCCGACCAAGATGGAATGAAACATTTCAACATTTTAAAATTCAGTTTCCTCAGAAATTTTCATTTCAGGAAAACAGAAGGCTGTTTTGACTCCTCACGCTGATTTGGGATGAAAAGGAGATTTTAAGTGGAATTTTCCTGGTGATGTAAATTGGAAGTTTGGACAGCTCCCTGCAACATTAACATAGGGATCAGATGGGATTTTAAACTTCTTGCTGCCCTCCTGCGGATGAAATGAATCATTACTTCAGTAACAACGGGGGGGAAAAAAACCAAAGCAGGGAAATAACTGCCTTAGTAGAAGGCAAATTCCAGAGAAATTCATAAGATCGAGTGTCTTGGCACATGAATGCTGATACTGCTCCTCAAGAAAACTGTTGAAACCAGGCAAATCAGATGGAATCTCTGTCACACTTGTCTGTATAATGTAGACAACAGTTTAGCAACTGAAAGGGTGGCTGTGAAGCTAAGGGTAATAAAGTCTATTAAAATCCTTAGAAGAAAGCCAGGCAAAAGTGCAAAACATTTTTATGGAGCACACTGATGCTAGACCAAGCTTGTGATCAACCAACAAGTGCCAGGGTGACAGGAACCATGGGACTTGATCTAAACAGCCCCTACAGCTACTCCCATACACAGCTGGGCTACCATAGAGGATGTGGAATAATTTTCAGTTCTCCTTTTCGGTCACCATAGCAGAGGATGGACAGGTTGATTAGAAATCCATCTTGAACCTTAGATCCAGGGGATTCCTGCATTTAGAGCTCCTGTCAAATTGCTTTGTCACAAGAAGATGAAGAGAAATGACACAAGATGTTACACCGGACATTAACAACAGGGGAAAAAAAGAGAGAAGGAAAAACAAACCAGAAGGTCTTTACCACAGGCAACTAACCTGTCTGCGAAAAATAGCACCTGCTTTCTCTTTGTAGCTGTTAGCCACTTAAGCCCCCTTTTCTAAGACAACCTCCCTTCTACATTTGTTCTTTCCAGTCCAAAACATCTTGAGAGGCAGCCTCACCTGTAACACACTTGGTATTATGCAAAAAGACAGGACGGTCCAAAATTGTCCAAATTTTTGTCCAGAATTGTAAATATTTCTTTAAAGCAGATGGTGGCATTTAGACCGCAAATCCTGAGTGCAAGCCTGTAGGTCTTGTGTTCCCAGTCTCTTTGACACTGCTCAGAGTCTCATGCAGACCTGTCACCATGTGGTTGAGGTGTGCTAAAACACAAATGGAACTCCATCAGTTTTCTGGGGCTGAAGACCATAGAATCATCGAATCATCGAATCATTTAGGTTGGAAAAGACCTTGAAGATCATTGAGTCCAACCGTTAACCCAGCACTGCCAAGTCCACCACTAAACCATGTCCCTAAGCACCACATCTACACGTCTTTGAAATACCTCCAGGGATGGGGACTCAACCACTGCCCTGGGCAGCCTGGTCCAATGCTTGACAACCCTTTCAGTGAAGACATTTTTCCTAAGATCCAATCTAAACCTCCCCTGGTGCGACTTGAGGCCATTTCATCTTGTCCTACCACTTGTTACTTGGCAGAAGAGATCGACCCCCACCTGGCTACAGCCTCCTTTCAGGTAGCTGTGGAGAGTGAGAAGGTCTCCCCCCAGCCTCCTTTTCTCCAGGCTAAGCCACCCCAGTTCCCTCAGCTGTTCCTCAGAAGACCCTTCTTTGGACACCCTCCAGCACCTCAATATCTTTCCTGCAGTCCAAGGCAACTAGTTAAAATCAACTTCTCTTAGTCCTGAAAGAGCATTCAACAGTGGAAAGCTGTTTGCATTCCTGTAATGGGTTTTACATTTTTGTCCTAATGATCCTTACACACTTGCAGGTAACCCTTTAGGTCATGACAGCATCACGGAGCAGGGCTGCACCCAAGGGGTGCACACACGGGGCAGAGAGTGAGAAGACGCAGCCAGATGGTTAAGGAAAGGTTTCATCAGAAGATGGGAGCAGAGAGGACAGGCTGCGGTGATCCAGTGCAGGGCTCAGCCAGACAAGCGCGGGGCCCGGCCCCACTGGACTCGCCACCAGCCCCTTCGCTACGCTTTTCTGCCCACCCCTCTCCGCTCCCCTTGCCCCACAGAGTTCGGACCATTCCCGCACCCACCCAGCCCTGGGCTCTGCCCCCCACCCTCACCCCTGCTTCCCAACCCTTGCTGTGCCAGGCCTGCCTCTCGGTTTCTCCTTTTTTACATTCAAGAACAGACTTTCCTCCTGGAAACACAGGGCTATCTCCCTTATCAGCTCAGGATCTCTTTCAGCTCTCCCCTGACCAAGCAAGGCACTATGCTGCATTTCCAGAGCTGCCAGAACTACTCATAAAGCCCAGAGGCAGAAGCTCAAAGGTGCAACCATTTACTAGCTGCTCCTCAAAACACTCTCAACAGAGAGAAGACTTCTCAGAAATGACCATGCCTGATCCAAGGAGGCAACTCACTCAAATTCACTCCGGCTGACTCTAGCAGCGGGAGTAAAACTCGCCGTCATGTAGAACAGATTAATTGCATTGAAATGACAGAGGGCAGCGTCATTAAGTTAATTTGGCATGTAAGCTCTTTGGCAGCCCTCTTTTTTTTTAATTATTCTTTTGGACTATGCTGTCCTCTTGCTACACAAGCGGATGCACACACTGTACTGTCTGCATACTGGTTAGCTCCCATACTTCCCAGTTACTTCCATGCATCTCCCCACAGTTTTCTCAGATCTGCTGCCGCAGTCAAGTCACCCCTTCTAATGTTGGTTTCGGTTCCAGGCTGTAGCACAGTGAGCGCCTGTGATGGATCCCTCTCCTTCTGAGCCCGCTTCCTCAAGGTTATTCCCACCTTGAAAACAACAACAGAGAGAAGTTCACTCTTTGTGTTATGCTGGTAAAATTACGAACATTTCTGATTGGAGAGCTCTGGCTAAGAAGTTCACCCTAACTACAAGAACATTCCTTTCGCCTAAAAGCTAGCAGTCTGGCATGGTTTCCAGCTGCCCACCTCTGAGCTAAGGTAACACCGCCTGTGCCGGTGTTAAGATTCCTTCTTAGAGTTGTGGCAGGTAGCAAGCTGCTTCAGGAGTCCATCCCTCCCAGGGGTGGATACCTGCCTTTGTTAACACTGAAGCCATGGCTTTTCCTCACCTCATTCCTGTTTGCTGAACTGGTACGTAGGTCTGGTCATTTGTGAAACCAAGCTGCAGCTGGATGGCCATTCACAGACAGGCTCCAATCCAGAGGGTGAAGGATCTGAATGTCCGGATGCCACAAACCCGTCTCCAGAGAGCTCCTTAAAACAAAAGAGGGAAAAAGCCCCACCGCGGTGGGGAACATCAGAAGAAGTCAAGTTGTATGTTACATTTTAGTACTCAACCAGCTTAAAATCTCACGTGTTACCTCTCCTTAGGCATAAACGGCTTCCTGAGCAGAATGGGACCTTGTTTTCCTGCTCACGTCTTTGCCCTTAAGAAAATGGCTTAGTGTTTTAAGACCACATGTTTGACTGTCACCAGCCATGATGTCTAAACAAGCAGAGGGATAACTTAGAGGCTATTAACATTATCAATTAGCTGAGGCATTACTTAGTAAAACGCACTTTTCCTGGACAGGTACAAATACTTACAGCCATTTGCAGTCCTCAGAGCATCTAACCTCGCAGAAAGTCTTGCCTCTCATGTTAGCTCAGGTATGTATGTTTTCAATCCATTCAGGTTTTTGCCAGGGAGGTGGGGGGGACGGGTTATACCCCCCCCCCAAATACCTTAAAAGCACTAAACTTTTCCTCATTTCCAAATGGGGGAGGGGACAGGCGGTGGAAGGGGGGGGAAGGGAGCAACCAACTTGCAGTCTTAGTTTGTGAAATTCACACCATTTAAATCATAGAATCATAGAATGTCCTGAGTTGGAAGGGACCCACAAGGATCATCGAGTCCAGCTGGTGCCCCTGCACAGGACAACCCCAAAATTCACACCATATATCTGAGGGCATTGTCCAAATGCTTCTTGAATATTGTCAGGCAGAAAGAAGACTTAGCAGAAGAGACATGAGGAATCTGTGAAGGTATACTGTTTGAATACAGCCTACTGTCAAAGGTGCGGCACCATCCACTTTTCACAGGTCCGTGGAGGCTTCTCCCTCAGTAGCATACGGATGTCATGGCCAATGGAAACGGAAAACTTCATCTCCTCCTCTAGATACAGCCAAGAAAGACAGAAGCAGCATCTACCAGCCACCAGCGCCTTCTAAAACAGTACTTAACACAAAGACAAACTCAATATATTCTCAGCCTAGCAGAGGTGCAAGTTAGATAGCATTTTTTTCTTTTTTAACACTTTTGTGGACATCCATTCTTCTAATACGAAGACCATGTTTCACCACATAGCTCACTTGGAAAGAGCTATTCATGCCAAATCAAATAGCTTAAAAAGAGTGGGAGCAGAACGTCTATGACATTTCACTTTTACACCCACAAAATTAGCCAAGAGACAAGGAAAAATTAAAACCCTGCAGCTGCGAGTACGGTTTTAGGCAGGGTCTCTGTGACAATTACGCCTTTACGCCAGGCAAAGAGTGCGCTGGGACTTGTAAGCTACATCAGTCGCACGTTGCAACAAGCAACTCTCCGGTTAATCGCATGCTGAATTCAACAAAAAAAATCAGGGGAAACCCCACCAAACCCACAGAAACCAAACACAGTTGGTTCTCTCCTCTGGTGGGAGCCAACACAAGTCGGTCACCACAGCCCTGGCCAAGAGACCGTCCATAACATAGCTTGGTTCTGCCCAAGGCATTTTCGACACCCTCTACCCTAACCAGAAGAAGCAGAAGCAGTTCCCCAACCACCACAATGTCTCCAAAATGAAAACCATCGGGGGAACGTACCATCGGGCAATGCCTGCAGCTCACAGGCTTCATCCTTCTGCTGCAAGAGCCGAGGACAGCCTGGGGAAAACGCCGGTGTCAGAGGGTGCAGCCTGCAGCCCTCCAGCTACCCCCATCCCCACAGCCCAGGCCGCGCTGCTCCAGAGAGCACAGGCTCAGAAACCTCCTCCAGGGCTGGAGGCAGCGGCCACGTTCCTGAGCCCAAGGCCCAGGGGCTACCACCAGGTCAAATCTGTCACTCTCTCGAACCCCTCGCGCCTCACGTTGGGTCCCACGTTGGTCCAGGGCTGATGCAGGCTGCTGGAGCCTGGTGACCGAGGCCGGGAGACAACCGTCCTGCCAAGCCTCTTCCAGGCCCAGACCCCCCAGCACTGGCCCCGTACTGGCCCAGTCAGACACTGCCCCAGTGGCAAGACACCCCCCACATGGGCAAATCACGCCCAGGGGCAGATACCCTGGCCATGGGCAAATCTTCCCCCCAGGGCAAATGCCCCCACCTCAGGTGCAGCTCCCCCACCCAGGCACAGATACTCCCCAGGGACAGATACCCCTGGGGGCAGAGATCCCCACCCCATGTGTAGCACCTATTTACCGTCTTTCCCTCAAACCACGAGTTTTCTCACTTTAACCTGTATCTTTAACCTGTATCCCAGGGCGCTGGGTGTGGAGCAGGGCTCTGCTGCCTGCAGCAGAGAGCCCCGCTTAGGGCAGAGCCCCGCACCAGGCAGGCTGGCAGCAGGGAGGGGACCCCCAGCCCAGCCCCGGAGAGTGGAGAGGTTCCCAGGGGTGCGCAGGGATGGCCTGGGCTTGGCCCCAGAGAGGGGAGCTGCTGGCCAGGGGTGGTGAGGAGCTCTCTCCTGCTGGGCATTTGATGTCCTCCCTCCTCCCAGCCCTTGGGGAGGTGGCTGTGGGGAGCCTGGCTGATGGCGCCGGGCACGGCCTGGCCCTGTCCTGTGGACGCCGTGCTCTGCTCAGCCCTGGCAGCTGCTGGGATAACGGCGGGATTTGGGGTCTGGCCAATGCTGTCGCACTGGCGAGTGGGCCGTGTCAGGGGCAGAGGCCAAAGGGCTGGGAGCCCGGCCTCAGCAGCCCAGAGGAGGTGGCACAGGGTGCCCCTGGGGGCACAGCTCTTCCCTCTCCACAGGGAAACTTCTCCCCCGGCTCCCGGACAAGGATGTGCAAGCCCAGGGCATGCCAGAGGTGGCTGCGTCTGAACACCACGATGAAACCTCCAGGTTTTGCAGTCCAGCAGGGCAGCTGGGGCTTTGTGGCAAGGACACCCTGCCTCAGTGTGTGCTGTGCTGCCGCGGGCTGCTGAAAAGCCTGGGCGTCAGGCAGCTCTCAGGGCAGTCCTGGGTCCTTTGAGCTCTGCCTTTTCCCTTTTGCCTGCTGAGGGCAAGCGACTTCCACAGGAGGTGAACAAACGTGAGTTCTTTTGGAGGAAAGCCCAACAGAGGGCTGAAATTCTAAAACCATGATGGGGCCAGGGTGTGCTGAGGGGTGAGCTGTCCTGCACACAGTGGCAGAGCCCCGGAACAACGCTGTTTGCTCAGCACGCTCAGGGTGCTTCCCGTGTGAAGGACACCATGGCCTTGGGCTTGTGCTTCCAGCTTTAATCCAACAGAGCCATTTTCTTGGAGAGCGCTTCACTTCTGCCTGGCTTTGCAGGGCCAGCAGCAGAGCGCCCACAGGGCCCGTCCCCGTTTTGGCTGCTTCCTGGGCGTTCTCAGGATCAGCACGGTCTGAATTGCCAGGGACGAGACCGAGAGTTCGTCATCTTTCTCCAAAAGCTGGAGGGCTGCAAGAGGAGGAAAGAGAACAGAGCTGAAACCCACCGATCTGCAGAGACCCCCACGCATCCCCTCCAGCCCATGCCAGCCCCACCCATCCCTTTCCCTGGCCAGGAGGAGCAGGTGGGACAAAGGCACCAGCTGGAAGCTGCTGCTCAGGAGTGCCCAAAATTCCCCTGAGATGTTCCTCTGCCCTTGAAGCATTTCCCTGCAGCAGGGCAAAGCATGGCAGCACCCTGCCCAGGCTGGGGCCCCTGCCCCACCAGCCCCGCCACGCACAGCACTGCCCCTGCTCACCATTGCAGATCTCGGCCAGCTTCTCCTCGCTCTGGTCCCTCTGGTGCCGTGCGGCGAGCCCTAGGCACAGAGCTGCGTCAGACCTCCTGTTCCCCAGCGTGCTCCCAGCAGCACAGCTCCCGGTTCTGCTGGTTTGGCTGCACACCCTCCTCCCCCTCAGCAGGGTGACCCCAGGAAGGACAGTACCCGAGGCGGGGTGGGACTGAGCAAGGCGGCCACCAAGCCCACCTGCGTGGGCAGGGCTGGGAGAGGGAGGCACAGAGCCCCTGGATGCCCAGGCCCTGCACGGGGCAGCCAGGGCTCTGGCAGCCACAGGGCTGCCCCTTGCCGCCAGTGCAGCGGCTGGGACTGGGGCCAGGCTGCCAAAAGAGGGACCCCAGGGGCTGTGGCTCACCAATGAACCTCACGGCCGCCTCTCGCAAGGGGACCTGAGCATCCTTCAGGTATGGCAGGCTCTGACTCAGATAGTCTTCAACTCTGCTCCTGTCCTGCACCAGCTGGAGAGAGCACAAGGGCATGGGGCTGGCACAGGCCCTCCCCAGTTACCCGGACCAGTCCCTCCTCCCAGCACCCCTGGTCCCCCTCCCACCTCAGGCCATTCCCATGTCCCAGCCAGGAGCCCTGTGGGGCTGAGGTTCAGAGAGAGCCGCAGGCAGAGGCAGGTCTGGAGGTCCTGAGACCCCTCTGTCCCACTGCCAGGGCCCAGGTGCGCTAGGGTCTCGTTCGACATCTTGAGGGTGGGGAGGGGAGAGGGGCCTGGAGAGGAGCCCTTGGGGGGCTCTGTGCTTGGGGGCAGGGAAGGCGGGTGCAGCTCCAGGCTGCGGGCTCTGGGCTGGAGCAGGGCAGGCCAGGCACAGCTGCACAGGGGCACCCCTTGTCCAGCCCGGGCCCTGGGCCTGGGGGTTGTCCTCACCAAGCACTCCCCAATTCTCCAGGTCTGCTCTGTCTGCGTCAGGTGCTTGAGCTGCCTCCACTTCAGCAGCTTTGCAGCGACAAGGAGGGCTTCCCGAGAGGCCTGCAGAGGCGGACAGGGATTGGGGGGATTGTGGACAGGGACTGGGGCTCAAAGCCCTGGCCTCCAACACCTGCAGGGACAGGACTGCGGGGAGCAGGGATGGGAGGGGACCCCACATCTCCATCCTCTGCAGCAGTGCTGGGACCGGGGCAGGGAAGGAGGGCAGCTCTGCCCTGTCCTCTGACTCGGGCAGTTGGAGCCTGGGGTGAGACAGATGCCAAGAGGCCAACTGCCAGCAGCCCTTGCCCTCCCTGATGTCCAGCCCACCCCTGGGCTGGCAACACGCCCTTCCCTGCATCACTGGTCACATTTGAAATCTGTACCTTGGCCACGCTCTCGCTCTCGTCACTCATGCGGAAGAAGAGTGGGAGCAGGCTTCTGCGCACGTTCTCCTTCACCTGCCGCTTGTGGCTCCCCACCACCATCTGTAGCACCTCTTTGAAGAGGCAGATGGAGAGCTCTCGCAGCTGGCTGGACTCCTGGGAGGGAGGAGGACAGGAGGACTTCAGCAACAGCCGCTCCCTGAGCAAGGGCGTCAGCGTGGCTGATGTGAGGGGAGATGCTTTGCAGTCAGGTTCTGCACACAGGAGCCGTGGGCCAGATCTGCAGCCGTGGCTGAATGGGCCCAGGCCCACAAAAGGCCACACATGAGGTTTCCATCAGGCGGTGCCTGTGCCAGCCCCCAGCATTCACCACCAGCCACACCAGCCACACCAGCGCAGAGCTCCCCAGGGACTAGGCTGGCCCTCGGCAACGCCTCCGCGGCACACATCGCCACCTCAGCCTTAGCCCCTTGCCATGGCACCTGGGGAGAACGTCTGGTCCTGCCTGGCAGCGCAGCTGGGGGAGGCCTCGCGGAGCTGAGAGCAGCTCTTGGCCTGCAGGTGCTTTGCCCAGGGGCTGGGCTGGGCCCCAGCACAGGGGGCTCAGGTCACCTGGAGGCATCAGCCTGTCAGGGAGAAGCCGTGCTGGGCTGCAGAGCCCAGAAGCCATCCCCACGAGAGCCCAGGGGAGTGAGGAGGGGAACAGCCCTGCCCAAGTGCGGCCACAGGGCTGGGCTGATGGGCAGTTGCCCTTGCAGAGGGCCCAGCAGTGGGGCTCAGGCTCCCCCAGCAGCCTTACATCATCAAAGAGCGGCAGGAGCTTCTCCACCAGCTGCAGAGCGGTCAGGCTGGCCTCCCCCCTCGTCATATGACCCAGCACATTTCTGAAGACCAGCAGGGCCTTCATCTTGTTGTCTGTGTTGGCATTCTCCTGGGTCTCCATGATGTCCGGCAGCAGGACCAGCATTTTTCTTGCCTGTAGGAAGCACAGAAATTCCTTCTTGTGAAGCGGCGAAAGACCAGCCTGGCAGAAATGCTCTGGCCGCTAAGCACCAGCCTCCTGTCCGCCTTCCTGGCAGGTGGCACAGGACTCCCAAACCAAAGGCGCAGAAGGCTTGGTAACCCTCCGGGCCTGGAAAGCTCCCCAGGCAGCCACCAGCAGGCCCCTCCATGGCAGCGCTCTGCGGACCCCCACGGCTCGTGCACCGCAGGGTGCGGGCAAGGGCAGCCATCTCCAGGCTGGCAATGAGCAGGCTGTGACCCCTTCATGACAGAGGCCCACTGCCCCAGCCCCAGAGTCAGCCCATAGCATCAGGTGTACCCTGGGCTCTGGCTCATCCCCTCTCTCAGCAGAACGCTTCTTCTGGGGACAGCGCTCCCTCGACTGAGGCAGCTTGGTGCTGGCTGCCTCGGTGTGGAGCAGAAATTCCTGCCTGGCACCACAGGGATGTGCCAGGAGCGAGAGCTCCTGCAGGTGGGTGAGGGAGCCTTTCTCCTTGCGCTGCAGCGGCAAGGTCCGAGCCTGAAGGAGCCTGGGGCCCGTGAAGGGGACAGCGAGGGCATTTGGAGCCGTCACCCCACCTCCTGACTCCCAGCCCAGGCCAAGCCACCGCGTTACCCACTGCCCCAGCCCCAGGCTGCCAACATGGCTTCACTTGACCAGGCCCCGCTCACCGTCTCAGGTCTCTGCGACAGCGTGATGAGGCCTCTGAGCACCAGAGAGAGCAGCACCTGGCTTGGCCGCCTCAGGTACCTCTGGACTTTGTAGAGGCCAGCAAACTCCTCCGATTCAATGTCGCTGGAGGCCAGCAGCTGAAACAAAGGCGGCAGTGAGAGACTGGCAGAGCCCGCAGGGCTCCCTGCTCCGTGTGGCTCCTGGTTCCCACTGGCAGCTCAGGGCAAGGGCACCGGGGCCAGACAGCCCGTCCCGGGGGCAGCTCTGCCCGTGGAGGGCCGCTTGGTGCCCTGCGCCTCGCCGCACACCACGCGGTCCTCTGTGCCGGCTCCTCCTGTCCTCTGAGCATCGGCAGCCTCTTGCTCTCATGCCTCTGAGGAGCGATCCAACAGCAAGAGCGGGCACAAAGGAGGCACGACAGGCGAGTGGTGACGAGTGTCTCTTGCCCCCAACCTTGCAGCCCGCTCAGCCTGTGCAGAGGCCATGTCTCTGCCCCTGACCCAGCCCTTGCCCTGCCTCAGGCTTCCAGTCTGCAGGGCAGGGCAGGGGGGTGCAGGCAGGGGGGAAGCAGAGCACTGTCTGGGCAGGCAGGGGCTGCTTGGGCTGCGTGTTTGTGCACCAGGGCCCAAGCAGCGTGGGGTGGCCCTGCATGGCTGGCGCAGGGGAACCTGCTGCTGGGCAGGTCCCTGCTGGCCCTAAGGGGCTCTGTCCCTGTGTCCTGAAAGAGGTGACCGTTTGGGGGCAGATGAGAGGAGAGGGCTGTGCCAGTTTCCTGGAGAGGCAGGCACAGCCCCGAGGGTGAGCAAGGACTGCTCTGGTCACTCACAGACAAGTGATGGATGCAGGCGTCCTCTGTGCTGGAGCTGAACACCCTGCACAGCCGCTGGTCCTGGAGCTGGCTGAGCAGCTCCCTCAAAACCTTCTTCAAGGTGTGGGGCTGGGAAAGCATCACGTCCCACATGGCCAGAGCAGCACTGCAGGCCCAGAGCGCTCTGTCAGCAGGGCTGCCTCGGCCACCACACTGTGCCCAGGCCAGCCCCACAGGACCCAGGCTGTCCTGGAGCCCTGGCCCTTCCCGAGCCCTCGCCTGGAGTGCCCGGGTCCCTGCCTGGGCAAGGAGGAGGGGGCTGAGGCAGTGTTCCCCATGGGGCAGGGAGGAACCTTGTGGTGGGGTTCTGGGCTGCCTTGGCCGGCTTTGGCTACTGTGCGCCTGGCCGATCCACCAGCGCTAGAAAGCGTAGTGGGGTGGAGGGCCCTGCTCCTCGGGGGTGTCCCGCAGTTGCCCAAGGGTCTGGCAGCCAGAAAGTCTCCAGGCCCTCTCCCCACATGGCACAAGCCCCCGGGGGCTGCTGGGCTCAGTACCTGTCACATGACGGAGAGAGCTTCAAGAGGCTCGTGACCACTTCCCCGGGGCACTGCTCCGTCATCAGGACAAGCAGCAAGTCCAGGCTCTGCCGGGCGGATGCCGTGCTGATGCACGCCATGTTTTCATAGATGCACCTCATGATTCTTGGCACCTGGAAGGCACACAGGTGAGGATGGTGCTGCCACTGGAATGCAGCCATTTCCTCAGCTGCCTCTCAACCTGCTGCCCTTCCCATCCTGCTCTGCTGGCTTCAAATGGCTTCAAGGTGCCTGAGGCACCTGGGTTAGGGAGGGACGGAAGGGGGGGGGAAGGGAGGGAGGAAGGAAGAACACCTGAAAGGGCTCAAGGGCAGGGCAGCCACAGGCCACTTACCTCTGTCAGCCAGGAGGCAGGTTCTCTCGTGGCCACATCCAGGATGCTGCTCGCCTCCTCCTTGTCATAGATGCTGGAGTCTCTCATGGCCTCAATGACCACGAGGACAAGGTCTCTCTTCTCAGAAGGCTGCAGGTATTTTCCAAACGCCTACAGAGGAAGGAAGGCAGGGAAGACATGTCACAGCGAGTGCCCTGATGGTGCTCCTTAGCTGAGCAGTGAGAGCAGCTCTGGAGAGACATGGCCCGGCAGTGCTGGCAGCAGTGCCCGCAGGAAAGCTGGAAGCAGGGGCTGCAGTCACTGCGCGGTGGAGGATGAGAAAAGAGAGGAGGAGGGTTGGGGTGGTGGGCACAGCGTGCCGGCCCTCCAGAGAACCTGGGCTTGCTGGTGGCCAGGAGGGCTGGAGCTGCTGCTGGGACACTGGAGTGCAGCCCCTTCTAGTCCCTGCTCGGGGACAGCAGCAACCCTCTCGCCAGGGACAGTGAGGCCATGCCAGCCCCGCTGACTCTGGATCCCTTTGCTCACACAAGTCTCCTGATGCCACGGACAAGAGGCCCGGCAAGGGAGGAGCTCATTACCATTGTGATGGTGCTGGTGCTGGAAAACCAGGAGGTGTTCTCAGCTTCCCGTTCCCTTTGACGCTGTGGATGCTCTGGATTATCCTCTGGCAGCGTCGTGCCTAAACAGGAGGGGATCAGAGAGGAGTCGGTAGCACAAGGCATCTTTGCCAACAAGCTTAGCAAATGGTGAAAAGAGCTGTGAACTAGGAATGGCTGAGGAGGGAGGTTCCGACCCACAGTCAGGGGAGGAGGTGGTGGACAGGGGAATAAAGCAAAGGGTGAGAGGCGAAGGGAACCAGAGGGACCTCAGGGATGATGGAGAAGGAGGAGGGGCACCTGCCTCAAGTGTACGTGTGCAAACGCTCACGGCCTGGGCAACTCAAAGGAACTAGAGCTCTGCATGCAGTCACACAAGTAAAACATTGTTGGAAGAACGGAGATGCGGGGGACAGCTCGCAAGGCTGGAGTGCTGCGGTGCACGGCTGCAAGCTCTTGAGGAGAGATGGGGAAGAGGAGGAGGGGGGTGCATCCTATCTGAAGCAGCAGCTCAGATATAGGGGCCGATCAAGAGTCTGAGAGAGTGCATGGGGGTGAGAAGCAGAGGAGAGGCAGTGCTGGTGACATGGTGGTGGCAGCATGTTGCAGACCTCCCCCCTCGGGGAGAGGATGTGCATGAAGTCTTCCTGAAAGCACGTGGGCAAGTCTCCGTGCCTGTCACACGCCCTGATTCTCATGGGGAACTTGACCGTCGTCCCTGAAACCTGCTTGCAAGATGGCAGGACGCAAGCAGTCAGGGAGATTTCTGGGGGGCGTCAGGGACAGCTTCTTGCTGCAGGCACTGGAGGGATGTGGTAATCAATGGTAGCTTTGGCTGTGGGGACCATGAAACAGCCGGGTTCTGAGTGGGGAAGGAGAGCAGCAAAGAAGAGGGGCTGGACTTGTGGTGAGCATTCAGCTTCTGCAGCAAAACGCTAGCAGGGATGCTACGGAAAGCAGCTGTGAGGGGCAGAGGAGGTCGGGGAAGCTGGCAGAGTTTCATGGACAGCCTCCAGCAAGCACAAGACCAGTCCATTGCAATACTCAAGGAAACAAGCAGGCATGCGAGGAGACATCTGTGTGTGGAGGGACGCAGCCCGCCACAGCTTCTCTTACCTTTTTGCTGCAGGAGGAATCTGAAGAGGTGATGAAGAGCATCCAAAGCCCCCCAGCTGATCTCCAAGTTCTGGCAAGTGCGGCAGAGGATGAGACGCCCCAGCAGCTGTCCCAGGATGGGGATACGGATCTCTGTGTGGCAGGCAGGGCTGTCATCGTCTCCTAAATGGGTGCTGCAGACCTGGGCGAGGGAGGCAGGACAGGTAGAAAGGCTGAGGGGCAGTAGCTGCGACCAAAGCCCTGAAGCCCAGAGTCTGCCCAGGGAAGGATCCCCGGGGAGTCACAGCTTTGTAGGGCCCTCCCAAAGCAGCCAGCTGGGCAGCAGGGCAGGGAGAGCTGCTGGGCCTGGGCTCCCGCCGTGCTCCTTGGGCAGTCCTGTCCTGCACAGGACTAGGGGCCGAGATGGCTCCTGGCAGAGAGGGAAATGGGGAGCGAAGAGCCTGGGAAAAAGCAAGGAAGCAAGACGCTGGCTCCAGGGCAGGGCCTTGCTGAATGCCTCAGTCAGTGCCCAGGCTTGCCTCGCAGGCAGCTCTGAGCTGCAGGCTGCTCTGGTGTGCAGGCAAGGGGAGACAGCCTGGCTGTCTGGCTGCCTGGCTCCTTACCTCCACTGAGGAGCAGGTGGCCAGCAAATTGCTCAGCCTCCCAATCCTCCCCACAGCCCTCTCACACGCAGCTGTGCTCTGGCAGTTGACGAAGGTCAGCAGCATCTGGGAGGAGAGAAATTGCTCACGTGCCCTGGGAGCTGGTGCCTGCGCCAGCAGAAGCAGCACTGCTGAAGCCCTGGCTGGACTCGTGCAGTCCTTGTGGCCATGCAGGTGGGCAGATGGCACCCCCAGGGCAGCGTCTGCTCCTTTCTGTGCCCTCCCCCACAACACAGCCCTGTGTCCCCTCTCCCATGAAGGCAGGAGCCTGCCTGGGGGGGTCTGCAATGGGGCAATGGGGATACGGCCCCCTGGGAAGCCAGGAGTACAGAGCTTCAGGGCTGGGCTCCCTGTGCAGGACAGGCAGGTCCCATGTGTCCCTGCCCCAGTCAGATCTGGGGAGGAAAGCACGAGGGACCACGAGGCAGGGGAAGTGCAGCGCCAGCTGCCACCACTGTGGTGCCTAAGGAGAGGGGACAAATGTCTGCCACCGCTTTGGTGCAAGGAAAGCTCTGGGGACGGAGCTGGCCCAGAATTGCCATGGGCAAGGCTTTGCCGTGAGACAGGAGGCTGCTGCAGAGGGGAAGCCACATGGAGTGCAGGCAGGGGACGCCGGGCTCCCAGAAGAGCATGGTGGGCCACCCCTGGCTGCCCCCAGGGAGCTGGGCACCCTCCCTGCAGTGTGCTCTGTGCGTGGCACTGGCGTGGGGACTGTCCACTCTTGAGTGGACACTCCCTTCCCTCCAGCATCAGGAACAGCCCCTGCCAACCCCACTCTTTGCCAATGCCACACCTCTAAGATTGTCTGCAGCTCCGTGAAGCCAGAGGCAGGAGAGCTGAGCACCAAGGTCTGCAGCATGGTGTCCATGGCATCCAGGGTCTGCAAGGAGGACAAAGGGTTGTGGCAGTCTTTCTGCAGTCCCTCTCAGCCCCGGAGATGGATCTGAACTCCCCACACCAAGGGAGGACACCCGCGCTGTCTCGCGGTGCCCAAGAGAGGCCTCGGGGCAGACGAGCTGCTGTCGGCAGAGCAGCCTGCGGCACTGGGCATGGCCAGGCTCACAGGAAGGGGAGAAAGGGATGAGGGCAGGAAAGCAAAGCCAAGACCCTGTCCTGCCTTGGATCTCCGCGTGGCCAGGGAGCAGCCCAGAGGGACTGGGGGCTGCTGTAGCTCAGCCAGCACTTACCTCAAGGTAGAGAGAAGTGTCCAGGCCCTGCATGTCCGTTTTGGGAGGAAGCAAGAAGACGGTCCTGAAGCAGGCCTCTAAGAGGTTTTCCTTTTTGCCCTCCAGCACCATCTTCACTTTGCTGTAAAGAGAGAGAGGGGACGCTGGTGCTGGGAGCGGTGCCTCGATGCCTTGCGCAGGTGGCCATGCACCTCTGGAGCAGGGGTCCCCGGGAGGGATGGAGGGTGTGTAGGGAGCCCTGCCAGGAGGCACCTCCTCCCTCCCCAACATGGCCTGGGCCAAAGGACAGTCCTGGCAGCAAGCCTCCTGCCTCCTGCTTTAGGGAAGAGCCCAGGCATGGCGGGGAGCTGCAGGATCCTTCTGGCCTCCCCTGTGCCCTCCCAACAAGCCACGAGCAGCACAGAGCAGAGGCCCTCCAATGGCACCGCTGGACTCTGCCGGCATGGGGGATGTCCTGGGCCATGGGCTGTGGAGAGGGGCCAGCCAAACCAGGGGCTGGGCAGCTACCTCAAGGCGGCGATGGCAAGCATGGCTTGCTGCCGCACCGCTGTGTGCAGGTGGTCCCTGGGCTCCTCTTCCAGCAGCACCTGCAGAGCACAACCGGCATGGCACCTGGCAGCCACCAGCAGCCAGCGCCAGCAGACCCAGCACCAGGTGGCAGGGCTGGTGGAGACCCTCTGCACCTGCCCCAGCACTGGCCCCCAGAGTGCCCCCTGCCACCCCCGGTGCTGGGGTCTCTGCTGGCAGGGCTTCCCAGCAGCACCCGAGTCCCCTTGGGATACCTCAGTGTCCACGCATGCTTGTCCCTGCCCTCCCCCTGCCCATGTGCCGTCCACACAGCATGCTGGTGCCCGGGCACCTTGCCCCCCTGCCCAGACCCTCACCTTGATATTCTCTGCCAGCTCAAATCTGTGGCAGAACGCATTCAGGCCCCGTGACAAACCCTTGCGCCTGGCAGCTTTGCACAGGGTGCCGATGGTCTCTAGGAACTGCATCTTCTGGGCCTCCTCCTGGCAGCGGGGGGACAGAGAGACAAACGAGGAGCGTGAGAAGGTAGACACATGGCCAGCAGGACTGGAGCCCTGGGGCTGCAGTGCTGCGCAGGAGACCTGGGGGGAGCAGCTCTGCCCAGCCACCAGCCCCCCAGCAGCCCTGGCAGCAGGCAGCAAAGCCGGTGGCCCCGTCAGGAGACGCAGGCACAGCTACCATGGAAATGGCCTCGCTTACCTTTTGTGAGCTCTTCAGAAAAGCCTGGATGAGCTCTACGGCTTCTGTTTCCTCTCGGTACAGAGACCACCAGCTGGGCAAACCAGCCCGGGCACCTAGTAAAGGAGGAGAGCAGGGAGGGCTGTAGAGAGAGGCTGAAGGCAAATGCAAGGAGACGAAGGAGCTCTGCCCTCCGTCTGGCCCCGTGCCCACTCCCCTGGCGCAGTCTCCCTGGGGGTGTCTGGCCTGGAGGGTTCCCGGCAGATGGGCTGCGATGTTGGAGCGCAGCGCGGCGCAGAAAGCCACGAGCGCGCCAGGCTTAGAAACTCGCTTGCAGACAGGCTGGAAAGGTCCCCGTCCGCCACCACCGCTGCCTCCTGCCAGGCCAGCTGCCTCTTGCTGCCCATAGCCCGGAGCAGGAGCCCAGTCCCCTCTGCTCTCTGCCGCCCTGGGGGAGGCTGTGCTGGGGCCAGCTCCCAGCCCCGAGCAGCATTCCACCAGTGCCGTGCTCCCCGCCCGTGGGACCCCCACTGCCGCTGTGCCCGGGAAAGAGGACCCTGGCGTTGATCAGGGTGCAGGCCCCAGCCCTGCCCAGCCCAGCGGGGCCCCTCACTTACCGGTCTGCAGCATCCCGGGCACGCGCACCTGCTGGGGCCTTGGTGGAGAGCTGCTCTCCTGGGGAGCCCGGTTCTCCTCCCAGGCCACCCTGGGGCGGCTGGGGGGTCTCTCCGCCATCCTGTGGGATGGAGGAAAGGGGTAGGAGTGGGGAAGGGGGAAGCTTCGGCGAAATGCCTGGGCACCGCGGGGCTGCCGGGGGTGGCAGGGAAAGATGTGGGCTGTGCTCAGGGGCTCCTCGCCAGCTCCACGCTCCCGCCCTGTCCCGTCGCTGTCCTGCCAGACGCTGTGGGGTGGGGGCTGCAGCTGCATTGACCATATGCAGTGCCACAGGGTGTCACAGAGGCGGGTCACAAAGGGCACCGCTGTGACCCGCCACCCAGGCCGGGAGGGGCAGGGTGTCCTCTGGGGGCGTCACGAGGCCCACTCGCCCCTGGGCACTTGGGTCCTCTTGAGGTGCCCCAAGCCCCACAGTTGCCCTCCTGCTCCCTGCAGACCTCCCTCTTGCTCGGCAGCTCTCCCAGAGCCCCGTCTTCACATGTCCCCAGGACCTTCCCTTCCCTTCAGGGCGCTCCGGAGCCCTGCCTCTCTCCCTTGGCAATGTTAGATGTCTGACATTCAGTCAAGCTTCACACAAGTCCGAGGTTTTGTCGCTTCAGCTCTTCTCTTCCTCCTACCAAACACAAGAGCTCATGCAGTGAAGAGGAAGAAGAAAAGGAAGCATCTTCCCCTGAGTTTGCCCTTTGAGGATGTGGGAACCTTTCAGAAATGGAGATTGCTGTCTTGCTGGTTTTTTCTTGGTCTGGTTTTGGACCGTGACCAAGAACCCCTCCTCATTGCGCTGGGGCTGGCTGACCACCATCTCCAGCCCTCCGTGGCCATCTTCTGGGCCACTCCTCCTGCCTGATGGCCTGCTTGGTTTTTTGCAATACGGAAGCTTCTCCCCTGCAGCACAGCAGGAAATAGCACTTTCTGCTTTCAGAACGGCGGGAAGCCCATTTCTGCGCGGGCTGCACAGAAGTTTTACAATTGGAGTGTTTTGGCCTGTGGGGAATGTTATCTCCAGGCAGGGGTGGCTTATGCTTGGTTTTTTGCAATACAGAAGCTTCTCCCCTGCAGCACAGCAGGAAATAGCACTTTCTGCTTTAAGCTCGGAGCAGGATAACAAAAGGGAAGGCTAGTATCCTGACCGAGTGTTTCTAGCCCAACTGACTTTTGATGTTGCTAATGACATTTACCAATTCTTTGGCAATCTCATGCTAATCTTTCATCATTCCTGTGAGGATGCTACACTGGCCACAGAGCGGAGTTCACCACAGATGGGACGAGATGCTCTCTTCACATTTCTGCAATTTCTGGCACCTTACAATTCACACCCTTCCCTCCGTTCTGAAAATCTCTTTCAGCAAAAAGATGTTTACACCTGCTCCTCTCCTCTGATCGTTGTCGGGTGTTACAACTGTCGACGGAACATTAAGATAGAAGCATAGAATCATAGAATCACTGAGGTTGGTGTCCTGGTTTCAGCTGGGACAGAGTGAATTTTCTTCTCAGTAGCTGCTATAGTGCTGTGTTTTGGATTTAGGATGAGAATAATGTCGATAACATACTGATGTTTTGGTTGTTGCTGAGTAGAGTTTACCCTAGTCAAGGACTTTTCAGCTTCCCACGCTCTGCTGGGTGCACAAGAAGCTGGGAGGGGCCACAGCCAGGACAGCTGACCCAGACTGGCCAAAGGGTTGTTCCATACCATATGATGTCATGCTCAGTATATAAGCTGGGGGAAGAAGAAGGAAGGGGGGGACATTGGGTGTGATGGCGTTTGTCTTCCCAAGCAGCTGTTACGCGTGATGGAGCCCTGCTTTCCTGGGGATGGGTGAACACCTGCCTGCCCATGGGAAGTAGTGAATGAATTCCTTGCTTTGCTTTGCTTTGCTTTGCTTTGCTTGCGTGTGCGGCTTTTGCTTTACCTATTAAACTGTCTTTATCTCAACCCATGAGTTGAGTCTCACTTTGACTCTTCTGATTCTCTCCCCCCTCCCATTGCGGAGCGGCTGTGTGGGGCTTAGTTGCTGGCTGGGGTTAAACCACAACACAGATGCTATCGGAATAGGAAACCTGAGCAAAATATGCTCTCTTTTCTAAACTGTCTTGACATTTTGAATCCGTCCCTTCATCTACAGTCCAAGAGGCAGAGAGCTTGAAGGGTGGTTCAGAAATGCCTTCTTTAAACATACAGATCTCACTGGCATCCAAATAAAAGTTGGCTGATTTGAACAGCATCTAAGCGGCTCCTTATCTGTGCCCTGAGAGATTTCTAGAGGTTTCTAAGGTGGGCAGCAGAGAGGACAAACGCTATTTGATGATGTTTCCACTCATGGATCACCGAACCACAGAATGGTTGAGGTTGGAAGGGCTCAGTCACGCACACAGTCAAAAAAGTGTTTTCTGATGTTCAGAGGGAACCTCCTGTGTTTCGGTTTGTGCCCATTGCCTCTGGTCCTGCACTGGGGAGCACTGGAAAGAGCCTGTCTCCATCTGCTTTGCACCCCCCCTTTGGGTGTTGAGACGCATTGAGGAGGTCCCCCTCTCCAAGAGCCTCCTCTTCTCCAGGCTGAGCAGTCCCAGCTCTCTCAGCCTGTCCTCATCGGGCAGATGCTCCAGTCCCTTCATCATCTTTGGGGCCCTTTGATGGACTCTCCCTACTAGGTAGGTGGAGCCCAGAACCAGACCCAGTGCTCAAGACTTCAGATCAGCCCAGTGCACGCAGCAGCGGACCCCCACCCTTCACCTCCTGGCTGAAGCCTGCCTGACCAGCAAAGACTGAAGTATCTCCTTCGGGGAGCATGATAACACCTCACAGAACATCTTGCTACTCTGTCCTAGCTTTTGTGTTTGCTGGAAGTGTAAAGCAGTTTCTTTGGGGCAATTGCGTAGATCCTGCTTGCAAAGCCTCTGCCCGTGGCACAAGACACAACAAAGGCACCCAGCAAGGGCAAGTTACATCAGGCAGCTAAAGGGATTTTTTCAAGAACGCGAAAATGCCAAACAGCTTTTTCATACTGAGCCAAATCTCCATGCTCTTGCACAGTTTTTGCTTGGATTCCCTTCAGCCCAAGCTCAGGGGGAGCTCACTCATTCAAGTCTCTCACCATTTCTTTGCTGGAAGTCTTACTAGGAATAGTACTAGACTGACTGCACTGTTTCTCCTCTGGATTCCCTCTATCAAATTGGACTTTTAGCTGACACTGTGCACGAACAAAGACTATAAAACCTCCAAACCCAGCAACAATCACAACAAAAATACATATCCATGCCGGTCCCTCTGAAAAGCCCCAATGCTCTCCATGGCACTAGAAAAAGGTGGAACCTCTTATTTCAGTTTACCCGCTAACAGCTTTCAGTATTCTTGCTAAAAAGTTTTTTAAAATGGTAAAAAATTGTAAAAAAAGATCTTCAAGCTACAGAGGAATGGTGAAAATGCTTTAAAATCCCTGCTCTCACTATAGAATGCATCAAAAGCCATCTTCTTAACAGACACTATAAAATTTCCTGAGAAGATTGTAGTTCATGAAGGGTCAACATTCGATATATTCCTTACCTGCTTAAATTCACCTAACACAATGCAAGCTGTTCTTTTTCACCACTTGTCAACCTTACGCATGGTTGTTTTCAATCTTTACTTCCAGCAAACAGGATGTAAAATGTGGTGGCTCATCTGTGCCAGAGGAAGCACAAAGAGAAGCTACCATCTTGGCAAAAGACAGAGAGAGAGTGGGACCACTTGAAAAACCAGTGCCCATAAAGTCTGAGAACACCACTTGAAGGAAAGACCAAGTTAACCATCAGGAGAGAGAGCATTTGGAGACCGAGCTTGGGGGAAAGCTTAGGCAGCACCAAAACCTGGCAGAAGTAGTGACCAAACAGCAGAAAAGGTGTGAGGCCCAGGACGCACAGGAGTTGGAGACCGACGGTGACCAGGCCTCCGCATGCTCCGCACATCTCCACCACAGAGAGTGCTGGGACAAACACTGGCGCTCTGCGCTTGCCTCGCCTCCTAAAGCTCCCAGCAACCTCTCTCACTCTTGCCAGACCCCAGCTCCAAAATTAGAAACGTCCAGTGACTTCTCGCACACTGAAGGTGCCAGGACTGAAAGCTGGTGCTTGCCTTCCCTGGGCAGCCCTTCAACAGCCCATCAAACACTGCGGCTCTGCGCTTGCCTGGCCTCGTCATGGTGCTAACACTCTCTCTCACTCTCGCCAGAGCTCAGCTCCCAAATTGGAAACGTCAGCGATTTCTCCCACAACATAGGTGCCAGGCCTAATTGCAGAGAATTAATTCAAGCTCAGTGAAATGATGATTGAAAATGAAACACACGGAACAGCATCCACCATCAAAACACTTTCAGCGGGAGTTTTAACTGCTGCAGAGCTGCAGGCTGATGACCATCACTCTCACAGGACCCCAAAAGAAAGAAGAACTGGCAAACTGTAACTCTACCCATAGCCCATATCTATCTAGCCTTTAAAGGGAGAATAGCTCAGCCTACAGCTCTGAAGGTACCAACCAACCTATACTTCTATATGTGTCTACCTACTCGATGATCTCTCCAGAAAGTCAAATCATAATTACCTTTGAAAGAGGATGGAACTGGGGGTGGAGGGGTGGGGGTGGGGAGAAAAAAGGAATTGCTGGAAGAAGAGGGAAAGTGTAGGCACACAATTAAAAAGAAAGGAGCCCAGATATCCCAAAGGCCAGCTCAGCCCAACTCCCTCTCACTGATGAAAAGCTGTGCAGCTTGCAGGAGAAAACCTGGCTTTGGCACTGGGATGCACAGAGACGTCAGAGTTCAGATGTGAAAGAGCAGAAAAACCTTGACAAGGCTCCTTTTCACTGTCCTCCTACCTGTGTGCGTGCTGTGACTTTCTTGTTTCCTTGAAGTCCTCCCAGACTAACAGGGAAGTGGCTTCTGCCCAGTCCATGTGCCATGAAGAGAACAGTTTTGGCCACTAAGCGGGTAGCAAACAACTGCATCTGCAGAAGGGGCGGCCGCACCTCAGCTTCCGAGATGCCCAAAGCTGCCCTGAGCCCCAGGAGCCCCTGGCGCCCTGGCATTTGCTTGGCCCCAAGGCCCCGCAGGGCCTGCCGGCACGGGGGAGCTGCAGGGACAGGAGGGAAGGACGGTGGTCAGCCCCTGTGGGCAGAGGGACGGGCTCTGTCCTTCCTTCTGGCCGCAGGAGGATGCCCTGGGCCCCGCCAGCACAGGGCGTCTCTCCCCCTCACTGCCCGGGGGCAGCGAGGCCTGAGGGAGGCCCTGGGTGCTGGGCTCAGCACGGGCGCTGGGACCGGGGGCAGAGCCCCGTCTCCTGCCAGCTGCCGGCCTGGCCCATGCCAGCGGCTCCCGGCACACAGCTCCTCCTGCCCAGGGTGGTGGCTGGGGCACAGCCAGAGCTGCAGTTTGGGAAAGCCTTGCCGGGGCCCAGCACACCCCGGGCAGCTCCCCTCCGGCCCTGCCCCCGCCCCTGCCCCTCGCCCTGCCCCTCCCCTCCCGCCCTGCGCAGGCCCGGCCCCCCCAGCCGCGCCATTGGCCACGGCTGAGCCAATCAGCGGAGCCGGAGGCGGCCTGTCAGTCACAGCCGGGTGGGGCGGAGCCGGAGGGGGCCGAGGCCCAGGGGCCTGAGGAGAAAGGGGTGAGAGCCGGGCCGGGGGCAGCCGGGGCCCGGGGGGAGCAGGGCCAGGGCCGGGGGAGCTGCAGGAGCAGGAGCAGGAGCAGGAGCAGGAGCAGGTATCTGCCAGTGCGGATGGGCCTGGGGGGAGGGACCTGGAGGCCTCACTGCCCACAGGCCGCGCCACGGCCCAGTCCCCAGCCCTGGGCCCGAGTGCTCAGCCCAGGGCCAGCCCCACCAGCAGGGTCAGGGCGGTCCCTGCTGCTGCCCCGAGGGTCGCCAGCCTCAGCCCTGACAGCCGGGGGTCGGTGTTTGATGTCCGCAGGCCAGGGGAAGGCAGAGTGGCCTCCTCTCTCCAGGCGGCTGCAGGCTTTGTAGCAGGCGTGCTGTGGTGGGGACAGGCCGGGGGCCTTTGCTGTCCCCAGGCCTTCGTGTGGGTCTGGTGCTCATGGACAGCCCCGTCTCTGCCGATAGCCTTTGATAAATGGGGATTTCCAGACACGGAGCTGTTTCTCCCTCCTGGTGGGAGCACGCGCCAGGGTGGTGTTGTCAGAGCAGCCGGTGGGGAGCGCTCCTGGTTGGAGGCAGCTCCCGTGGCAGCTGCTTGTGCTACCACCAACTGGTCCCAAAACTTTCTAACGCCAATTTGGCATTTAGAAAGCAGGCATTCTTTATTGCAGCACTGGATGCACGGGGGATATCTCCACCCAGCATGCATGCCGTAGGTCACGCCAGCAAAGTATTTATCAAACTTAAAACGTACATATTTCTTAATTTTCCGAGGTAAGTCATTAATATTACAGTTATTTCCCAGAAATCATTAACATATTTCCCCTCCCACTGGAGCATGTGCTGTTTAATTTTGGGGATTCTTTTGGGGGTCCCTGGTGGTCGTTCTCCTCAAATTCCAGCTGTCCGCTTGTTGACCTCGTTGTTTTTTTCCACCTCATCATGCTGATTTGGCTGTTTCCTTTTGTTAAGAACACAGCTGACACTCCCCAATGTTCAGGGAGTTTCTTGGTTTATGTTCAGACTGCCCATTATCTTTGTTCTGAGCTCACTCTTTCATTCAGAGATTCCTTCTTACCTTACAGGCCTCTCCTCTGTCCTTGGTTTCTGCGGGCATGCTGATTAACTTCCTTCCTAGCTCTACTCTGTCCTTGGTAGCTGTCAGTTGTTGGTGACCAGCTTCTTCTAAGCAGGACTTGATGATGAATGTTTTGAAGCAGGCCTTGGTAATTAACTTCTTTTCTGAATCCCACATGTAACACTTGTGCCCCTCTCGGGGCCCCAAGGTCGGATACCTGCCTTTGCCCCCACCCAAGCTGTGCTGTGGGCTTTTGGGAAATGGGGGTACCGAGGGCGGATGATTTTACCACAGCCGGGAAGGTCCGGTAACCGGTCAGGGACTTTTTGCTTCCTGGTGCTTGCAGTAGCAGGTTATTTTTTTTTTTGCAAATGTATTTTTTCCAAGGAAACTTCACCAAGGAAAGCACAGCGTTTAGCTCTGGTTGCTCTCTGTGTGTATTGTGTCTGTCCTCAGCCAGGCACATGGCAGCTTTCAGATGAGGAATGGGACTACTCCAGGGTGAGGTGAGCAGTGGGGATCCCAGGCCTGTTGTGTTTAAGGCAATCAGGTGAAAATGTGCAGTTAGAGCTGCCTGTGTTGGTTACCCCTTTGATTGTAGTGCTCCCCTCTAGTTCTCTGTAATCCTCACTCCTACGAGTCGGCTGCATCGGGTTTAAATTTCTGTAAGTTGATGCTACGTTTTGCAACTGTTTCGACTTGATTCTTCACAGGTTTGAAAATTCCCTGTTCAGGTCTCTCTGCTTTCTTCTCCCCTCTGTCCCACAGAACTGTATGTGCCTGCAGGGGCTGCAGAATCTGAGTCTGCTCCCCATGGTGAGGAAAACATGGACATGAAAAAGAAATAGATAGTGATTCTGAAAAGACCCCTTTCTTTGTGCTCATTTTCACATTCAGTTGCCTGTTGTGGGTTCTTAAATGATGCGAGTTACTGAGTCTTAGCAATCCCTTGTTTGCATGCCTGTGCTCAGGAGGTGCCTCAGAAACTCTGTTTGGGCATTGCTTCTGTCGGACAAGTAACCGTAGCCCTTTCTGGAAAACTAGCTCCTGGGTGAGTTAGTTCCTCAGCCATAACGGCAGGGTTTCTGTTTGCATCTGCAAGAGCTCAGGAGCAAACCCTGCTGACAGAAACCCTCAGGAGAAAAGGAAGGCTGGAGAGAGCAGAACAGATCCGTAGAGCTGCGCCGCTTTACCCCTGATGGCGTCACACGTCCTGGCATGGCGACTGGGTAAGGGTGCTCTCAGGGTGTTTTCCCAGCTTTTCCAGTGCTCACCACCAGAGAGCCGACGGCCCTGGGGGAAGGGCAGGACCCCCTTCTTTGTGCACCCCAAGATCTTGTCACGCTGCTTAAGCTCCTGCGCAAGCAGAAGTGGCCGATAGTGGTTTTGTTGAGGGAGGCTGGGGTGGGCACGAGGAAGATGCCGGGAGCAGACTTCCTTCAAGTCGTCAAGGGGGTATGTAGGGAGCAGAACGGGAGTGAACTGCTGCCACTGCCGTATGTCCTTGCGTGCAGAGCCAGGGTGGTTCCAGTGGAGGAAAGGGTGGCGGTTCAGCAAGGGGCACTTTCTCTTGTCTTACCCTCAGAGGATGACTGCCACCATCTGGAAAGGTGGAGGGGAAAGGGAGGGCAAGGATGCGAGAAGTGGGATGTCATCTAGAGCGGGTTGTGGGAGTGAGGGTACCCGTTGCCTCATGGTCTCCAAAGAGAGTCACTGCTCAGCTCTGTGGCTGCCTGGATCCTGCTGCGGACGCTGAACTGGCATCACGCTTCCCAGTGTCGATACTTGACCTTTCCCCCACCAGTCTCGTATCTGTATTCCCATTGCGCTGCCTTCCAGCACATATCTGTGCAGCATGGCACACCCTGAGCCTCACTCCCCACAGGGCACAGCGGTACGGAGCTGTGAGGAGCACGCTCAGGTCTACAAGGGTTCAGCAGTGCAGGTGTTAACTGGTACTCTAGTCCAAGCCAAAACAAGCCTTCTCAAAACCCAGGGGGCTGGGAAGTTTGGTGTGTTAACAGCCGAGAGGTCTGCAGAAGGAGAAGCTGGAGAAGCCAGGGGATGTGCAATACTGCCGTCAGCCCAATGGCAGGAGGGAGGTTATTCAGTCTTTGGGGTTGGGCTGGAAATCTGAAGCCTGCGGTGGAACGTCCTGTACTGGGATTTGGTAGTTAGCACTGATCATCCGGCTGATCAAAACCAGACCCTTTCTGCAGCTGTTGGTGGCAGCTGGAAAAGAGAGGTTGGGAAGACCTTGCTTTTCAAAACCTAAGCCAGAGCAGAAGCCTTGTCCTGGTACCTGTGTTGTCTTTCACTGCAGTTTTCACATCTTTGAGAGAAGAGGCATTTGGCCGACGGTTTGTAGGACTGCCTCTTTTGCAGATTAAACATACCTTGTAAGCATGGAAGAGCACTGGACATGGACAAGCAAACGCTTGGGGCAACTGCAGTGTAGAGCTGGGGGCAGTCTGTAATATTGCTGTCAGGCTCAAAAGCTAAAGGATGTTTCCATTGCAAGAGGCGAGTCTGTTGGGAGCTCCAGTATCCCAAATTCCAAACCCCGTGTGTTAAAGAGTGCTCAGCCCTGTTGTTTCTTTCTGCTGCTCTCTAACAGAGTTTCTCTGGCTTTTTCTTTGGTTGGTTTTTAATCCCTGGTAGGTGTCCAAGCTCCGTTCCATCAAGCCACTTGCAAAGCTGCCACTTGCCAAGCTGCCACTTGCCCACCTTCTGCTGGGGGCCAAGCCAGAGGGATGAAGCCTCGTGCTTGTAGCAAGCCCAAAGCAAAGTTAAAGCGCTGAGAAGTTCCCCCAGTCAGCCCGGAGCCAGCGTGCAGCTGTGATGAGATGGAAGAGCCTGGGAAACCATTCGTCGGCAGGAGGCGATGGAAGAAGGTACAGTGCGTGTGGCACCTGGGATTAAGCGATATGCTGAGTTTTGTGTCTGGATAAGTACTGTACTTGCCCTTTGACTAAGCCCCAGTTCAGAGCAGAAATTCTTGCTACTCATCGTGGGTGCCAGAGCTCTGTTCCTGCTCTCTCCTCCCCGGTGCATTAATTTAATCTTTAGTGTCTAGGCAGGGCCTCAATAATGCTCCTGTGTGGGCACTGTGTATGTGAATGGCAGGTTTTCTGCATAGTTGTGACTGATCTTTCTTGCTTCTTTTCATGAGGAAAATCTTGATGTGTGCTGCGCAGGAACTATAGAAATGCAAAGAAGTGATGAAGAAAGAGGTGCCAGTCAAGGAGGGAGTGCAGGTTAGTTCTGGTTTTCAATTTTCTTGACTGTGTTCTAGCCAAAAGCCTTGTCTTAAACAATTGAAATGAGCTGAACTACTGGGTATTTCAGTAGCTTTCAGATGACCACCTTCAGTCCTTGCCCCAGCAGGTGGAAACGCGGGATGGAGGTCAGCATGTGCGCCCTTGGGTCGTAGCGGGGCTTCCTCAACCCTGGGCTGGGGATGCTGTTCCTGGGGACGCTGGTTGCAGCCTGGGCCGGGGATGCTGTTCCTGGGGATGCTGGTTGCAGCCCGCAGTGGGGATGCTGGCAGTGGGGCTGTCAGCAGCAGGCCGGGGCAGAGCTGGCGGTAGCAGGGGTGTTGGTACCAGGCCGGGGTGGGGATGCTGGTTCGGGGGCGGTTGTTCCTTTAGGAATGGCGAGGTGGTGCCGCGGCTGCAGCCTCTGCCAGGCAGGGGCGCAGTGTCAAGGCAGCAGAAGTAGAAGTGGCGCTGGGTGGGCCGGGGTCCGGCCGTGTGACGGCGGGCAGAGAGGGTTCCCACATACCAGAGCGGTGAGGGCGTCTGCCCTGCCTTGCCCCTGCCCCCACAACTCCGCAGCTTCCTCCCAGCCCAGGGGCTCCTGGGGGCTGCCCCAGGGTGCTGCAGCGGCGTGCGGCCCACTGCTGCCGGGAGCCGCGGGGCGCAGGCTGGCTGTGACACCAGTGGCGCCGGTGGCTGGCAGCACTGTATCACCCGTTCCATTGAACGTGTCGCAGCCCCCGGGCAGCAGGGAGCCGTAGCTTAAAGCGCGTGGGGCCGGGGGACCGGGGCCGGCACGGGTCCCCGGGCCGGGGCAGGGCTCAGGGCCAGAGCCCCGGGCCAGAAGTTCAAGGCCTCCGTGCTGCGGGGTTTCAGTAGAGCGGCTGCGTGAAACCTGTCCCCTCTGGTGTGCAAAGGGCCTTTGCCCCCCGGCATCCCTCTGGCTTCTAGATGGCTTGGCAGGCACGTTGTTGCTGTTGGATGCTCTCCGCTTGCTGCGTCCTGCCTGCTGCCCGCTGCCGCCCACACCGTGCCATCCCTGCCCAGCTTCCCCTCCGACAGCGTTTTTGAGTTATTGGGCACCTGGCACAACCACCCTCTTCTTTTTCTGTGGTGGGATGCTGTCACGGAGGGAGGTCTTTTGCGTCTTGGGGGCGCTGGCTGGCGCGGGGCGCTTGGCCTTCTTGTCGCCCATCTCTCCTGGTCTGGGCACCATCTGGCAGGAGGCGGCACCCGGTGGCAGCGGCAAGCGGGTCAAAAGCACCCGGGGCTGCCTCCGCAGTGCCTCCTGCACCAGTTGGGCTGTGCGGGGCGGATGACGCCGGGGGGCAGCCGGGGGGCTGGCCAGGGGACTCAGCAGCGGGATCCGCAGGGGGCTCAGCAGGGGAGTCTCCGCAAGAGCCTTCAGGGGATCCTTGCGGGGACTCTCCACAGGACTGTCCTCTGAAGTCTCCGGAGAGCTCTCCTCAGAAGTCTCCGAGGGGCTCAGTGGCAGCCAGGTGGGGAGGTCTGCCGCCACCGCGCCCTGCTTCCTCTCGGGGTCCTGCAGGGGGGAGGCCGGCCCCCCCCAGAAGGGGTCGGCGTCCCCCAGCATTGCCGCTGCCAGGCGGTCCTTGGGGCAGTCGCCCTCCAGCCCCTTGTCCCAGAAGTGGGGGACTTCGCTGAAGGAGGCGGTGCTGGCAAGGCTGTCGGGGACATCAGGGAAGGTGTTTTCGCCATCCCCCAGCATCACCGCTGCCACTTGCTCCTTGTTGCAGCCGCCCTCTGCCCTGTACTCCAAGAGGTGGGGGAGCTTGTTGAGGGAGGTGGTCAAGCTGGGAATGACGGGGACATTGGGGACAGTGTCCTCACCATCCCCCAGCCCTGCCGCCACCGCTCGTTCATTGGGGCAGCCACCCTCCGCCACGTACTCAGAGAGGTCGGGGAGCTCATTGAGGATGTCAGCGGTCAAGTTGGGGACGTTGGCGGTCAAGATGGTGTCCTCGCTGTCCCCTAGCCGCGCCACCACGGCTTGGTCCTGGGGGCAGTCGCCGTCCACCACGTACTCCGAGAAGTCGTGGAGCTCATTGAGGAAAGCAGTGCTGGCGAGGCTGTTGGGGAAATCAAGGCCATCAGGGACAGCATCCTCGCTGTCCCCCAGCCCCGCCATCACCGCTTGTTCACTGGGGCAGATGCCCTCTGCCACATACTCGGAGAAGTCAGGGAGGTGGCTGAGGAAGTTCGTAGAGTCGGGGACATTGTCGACAGTGACCTCGCCGTCCCCCAGCGCCGCCACTGCCGCTCTTTCTTTGGGGCTGCCGCCGTATGCCCTGTACTCCAAGAAATCAGGGAGCTTGTTGAGATAGGTGCTCAAGTCGGGGACATCGGGGACACTGGGGACGGTGTCCTCGCTGTCGCCCAGCCCCGCTGCCACTGCTTGCTCCTTGGGGTAGCCATCGTCCGCCACGTACTTGGGGAGGTTGGGGAGCTCATTGAGGAAGGCAGTAAAGTGGAGGACATCGGGGACGGTGCCCTCGCTGTCCCCCAGCCGCGCCGCCACTGCTCGCTCCCTGGGGCAGCCGCCCTCCGCCACATACTCGGAGAGGTCTGGGAGCTCGTGGAGGAAGGCAGTCAAGCTGGGGCTGTCGGGGACATCTGGGACGGTGTCCTCGCTGTCCGTGGTGTAGAGCCAGGCGAGCACACGGCTGACGGTGGTGTCCTCTGCCTGCTCAGGAAAGGCCTTGGCGAAGGCGTCTGGCCCCTGCTCGGGCAGATCCGCGGGCTTCCCCGGGGCCCCCGGGGTGGTCGCTGCTGCTGAAAAAGGAAAGAAAACCAATCGAACCCCAGGGTGATGCCAGTTTTCCTAAGCTTGGCCACCTGACAATGGGCTCTGCCACCCCCCAAACCTCACCTCTGGGCTTCATCGTGGTTCTGCCGGTCGGCAGAGCCAGGGCGGTCTGTCGGGGGCAGGCAGCAGGGACACTGTCCTCGATGGCTGCCCCGTCCTTGCTGGAGGCCTCCGATGGCTTCTGGGCGCTGCCGGGCAGGGTGAGGAGCACAGGGGGCCCTGTGGGGTCCAGGGTCTCCCCCTGGCCCACGGCCCACGGCCCCAGGCCCATCGGCTGGTGGGGCACCAGTGTCCCCATCGCCACCTGCTGTCCCCAGCCGTAGGCAGGGGGACAAGGAGCGGCCACGGTGGGGAGCTGCACCCCGCAGGGGAGCTGCACAACAGGGGCGAGCTGCACCATTGGGGGGAGCTGCACCATTGAGGGGAGCTGCACCCCGCTCTGAAGCTGCAGCATGGGGGGGAGCTGCACCCCAGGAGGGAGCTGCACCCTGCAAGGGAGCTGCATGACAGGGGGGAGCTGTGCCATCGGGGGGAGCAGCACCACGGGGGGAAGCGGCACCACGCCGGGGAGCTGCACCACCTGGCCTGGGGCCCCCAGGGGCCCCGGCACCCCCTGCCAGATGGTGGCCTGGGCCAGCTGGGAGGTGACGGTGTGCACCTGAGCAGGCCTGCAGGACACCAGCAGCCCCAGGCCAGAGGAGGGCAGCACGCCGGCAGTGACCGGTGGCGGCATGGCCGGGGTGGTGACGCTCACGCTGGGCACCTCCGATGCCCTCGGCAGCTGGAGAGGGAACCTCTCTGTTGGGGGAAGCGCAGAGGAGCAATGGGGTGAGAGATTGGTGGGCAGAGCCCTGGGGGGGGCTACCTGGAGGGCAGGAGCACCAGGAGGAGCGGGAGCCTGCTGCTGTACCTGCCATGGCGCTTGGTCAGGGTGGGGTTTGTTGGGGGCAAGCAGCCCTCGTCCCCATGGCGATCATTCTGCCAGCACCTGCTGCAGCCAGCCTTGCGCTGGGTTGATTTTTCCTACCACAACAGCTTCCCATCTCAAGGATTTCCCATCCTGCTGAGGTTTCCTGTCCTGAATGATGGGTTCCCACCTGCACAATGGCTTTTAAACCGCATGATGGTTTTCCATGCCAATGAGGATTTCTCAGCCCCATCATGGTTTCCTAACCCAAGGGTCTCCCACTCCCACGATTTCCCATCCCAAGCATTATTTTTGGGGGGAGGTGAATTTCCTGTCCAAGGGGAAGGGATGGGACTGGCACTGGTGTCCCTGCAATGCCGACATGTGTGTGCTGCCCATCCCGCCCTGGTGGTGGGGATGGGGGGGTTGGGGTGCTTTTAGGTCGTTTTTGTCCTCCCCCTCTCTGCCCTGGCAGGGGGGGAACCGCTGCTCCCACCTGTGGTGGAACCGGTGCCTATGCCAGTTCCTTGTGGCTGGGATGGGGAGCTGTCAGGAAAATTTGGCAACTGGCCTGTGCTGACCGAGGAGAGAGGCCGGGATGCAAAGTATAGCATTACAAGAGGCATTCTTGCATTTGTGTGCATGAGCTGTCCCATTAAAACGGGGGCACCCCAAATGCGGTCTTACACATGGTTCTTACACCTTTCAAGCATTCAGGTGCAATGTGATTTGACCAAGCGCTGCTTAACACACACACACAGGCTGCTGCTTTGCAAAGCGACTCTCATTCTGTGGCGGCGTCATCCATCTGCTTCTTTCTTGATCCAGACGTCCCTGCGTTCGGTCTTGCTGCAGTTCTGTATCTCTGATGGCAGATAAGGGGAGGGTTCCCCAGAGGTGTCAGAGGGGCTGTGATGCTGACGTGATCTGGGTAGTCCAGGCGTATCCTTTCTTCTTCAGGGTGGGGGCTGTCCTTCTCCTCCTTGCAATGAGTCGGGGTCCTTCAGTCATGCTGACTGAACCATGACTGAGCAGTATACGACGTAAACTAGATGTATCTTAAGAAATGTCATACAATTTCCTACTCTCAAGACTAATTGCTACAATAGTTTTTCCTAGCAATGGGATTTTCCTAGCAGTCCCTCCTTTTCTTTTGACCATCAGGGTCACACTATACTCTCTCTTCCTTCTTTAAGTCGTATGTTGAGCATATAAGGTAGTAGAACACTGTAAACGCACACCTCGATAATTACAAAGCCAAACAAGATGGTGAATACAACAACCCAAATCCTTTTAGTTCACAGTCCTCTACCTAAGTCTGGAAGCCAAGAGGTTAGCCACCCGTCCTGGTTTCAGCTGGGATAAGAGTTAATTTTCATCTTGGTAGCCAGTATGGGGCTGTGTTTTGGGTTTAGGATGAGAACAATGTCCATGATACACTGATGCTTTGGTTCTTGCTAAGTAGTGCTAAGCTGTCTCTAAATAGGTGCTAAGTGGCGCTCACACTGGTCAAGGACTTTTCAGCTTCCCCTGCTCTGCTGGGTGCACAAGAAGCTGGGAGGGAGCACAGCCAGGGGGAGTGCTGGCCCAGACTGGCCCAAGGGCTATTCTATACCACATGACGTCATGCTCAGTATAGAAGCTGGGGGAAGAAGAAGGAAAGGGGGGTTGTTCGGCATGATGGTGTTTGTCTTCCCAAGTAACCGTTACGCATGATGGAGCCCTGCTTTCCTGGGGATGGGTGAACACCTGCCTGTCCATGGGAAGTAGTGAATGAATTCCTTGCTTTGCTTTGCTTGCGTGCACGGATTTTGCTTTGCCTGTTTTAACTGTTCTAATTTATTTTACTTCAATTATTAAACTGTTCTTATCTCAACCCACGAGTTTTCTCCCTTTTACCCTTCTGATTCTCTCCCCCATCCCACCGGTGGGGAGTGAGCGAGCGGCTGCGTGGTGCTTAGTTGCTGGCTGGGGTTAAACCACGACACCACTCAGACAGATTTAGGAGAGATCCCAGCCTTACTTCATGTAGTATTTTTAAATGAGTCTTTCTCTTGTTTCTATCAGCTTCATTTTTCTGGTCTTGACTTACATAAAAACCCAGCAGCTGTTATTCGACAATGCACATTCTCTGTCCTGTGCTGCTGAAAGGTGCTCTAGGGCTAATCCATTCGTGTGGAGGCTCCAGAAAGAGAGAGCCCCAGCGTTTGTGGGGCTGTGAATGGGGTTCCCTGGATACTTGAAAAGCAGCAAGAGCTTTTGGTCCTGGCCCCTTTGGGGTGGGAGGAATCCCTGGACGTTTGCCGTTTCCAGGCTGGGCTCTGGCTGTAATCAGCGGGCCAGGGAGAGGGACTCTCGGGAACTTTTCTTTCTCCCTGCTTCTCCTCAGTTCTAATCTCTATTAGAGGTAACGATGATTTGGCTTCCTGGACACATCCTAGAGAAGGTAGATACAGGATGGAAGTGTAGGCTGGTCTATACCTTCAGAGCTGTAGGCTAGGGTTGGAGTTACTACTCGCTCATTCTAACTTCTTTTCCATAGTCTACACTAGGTAATCGTGGGGACAGCAGTGTAGTCCTCCTACTGAGAAGGTGGGCTAAGTGTAGAATGGCAAGCCCACCCTGAGTGATACGGTGGGAAGCAAGACAGCAAAGGAGCACGGGCAAGAGAGCCGTTAAGGTAGTGGCTGAAAGACATTCACTCCTGGATAGAAAGTGGGAAAGCGTGGGCTGGAGAGCCAGAGGGCTCTGCTGCTAACAATGGCACCAGGTAAGCAGTAACGGCTTCACCAGCAGGCTGGGATTTAGTGAATGCCCAAAGGCGACGGACGTGGCTGGTGCTCATCCCTGAATGTTGGTGTGCTGACAGTCTCTGTGAGGATTGTGCCTGTCCTCAGTAGCTTTTGGACAAGGAGTGGGACTGTTCCAGGGTGAAGTGAGCAGTCAGGATCCAAAGTCTGCTTTGTTTAAGGCAATCAGGTGGCAATGTGCAGTTGGAGCCGCCTTGGTCGCTTACCCTTTTGATTTCAGTGCCCTCCTCTAGTCCGGATGGGCAGTGTTGAAGTGGAGAAAGCAGATCTTCCTCAGCCACATGTGCACCTTCCCCCCAGCTCAAGGTGAACAGACAAAATCTCTGAGGGTATGTTGTTTTCTTAACTGTGTATCAGCTATCCAGCATCAGAGGAGTTGTATACAGTGAATGGCTGCAGGTGCCTGGAGCTTGACCAGCATCAGCTGGGAGGCGAAAAGGAGAAAAAGGTGACCGTGGGGAGTTGTTATCAGTTTGTTGGCTGGGAAACCCCTTGGCAGAATGTTGAGGCAGGGGCACCCGAGTTGCCGTAGCGAGCGGTCGGGCCTGGGAGCGCTGTGTGCAAGAGAGGGAGCAGAGGCTGAGCCAGGGCTGTGGGGGCTTCCCCCCATCATCTGCCCGCCCACTTGGGCTGCGAGGTGGAGCTGGGCAGGTGCTGCCACCGCGGCCCAGCTCCATCACTGAGGGTCGCGGGCCAGAGTTGTTGCGGTAGACACCATCGTGGAGCAGGCACTGCCTGGCCCCAACCATGTCGTGCATCTGCTACAAGTTCTCCTCCAAGCTGACCTATGATACGGTCACCTTCAACGGCCTCCACATCTCCCTGTGTGACCTCAAGCGCCAGATCATGGGCTGTGAGAAGCTGAAGGCGGCCAGCTGTGACCTTCAGATCACCAATGCCCAGACCAAAGAAGGTGCGTGGGGACGGCGGGCGCGGGTCCTCGGGGACCGCCCGGCTGGAGGTGTCGCAGACCTTCGCCGCAGCAGCCGCGGCCTGCGGGAGCCACGCTCTGCTCTTTGTGTCTCGTCCTCACGTAGCGTGAGTCAGCCTGGGGCCCATCCCGCCAGCGTGCGGGGGGACTGGGAAGGCAAGCGGCGCTGGGGATGAAGCGGGCTGGGAAGCGGTGGTGGGATTCGGCCACAATCGGTAGCTGTGACTTGTGCTGGGGGCCTCAGAGAGCTCTTCTTTTGTAGTTCTGTTCTGACAGCTACCTTCAGATCTGTGTTTTGGACGCGGAGCTAGGCGTAGAAGAATATGTGGTTGATGTGCGACATAGAGTGCTTACAAAAGGCCTGGTTTCCTGGAATTCTTCTAGGTCAAATGATAAGGAAATGTGGGAGGATATCTCGTAATAACAAACTTGCCAGAATTCTCTGAAATGTGGCAGAGAAAGCTGAAAGTGATCGAAATAGAAGAGATGGCTGATTTGAAGAAGAGAAGTGGGTTTGGTGACGTAATTTTGTCTTCCACTTGTCTTACTCCACTGCATTGGAAAACTGCTTTTGTGGCTCTTGCAGAAGCTGCTCACTAGCAACATTTTGGATCAAGAATGTGTCTGTGAGTTATAATCTAGGCAGACCCTTTCAAGCCATCTTGCACGTGAGTGTTCTCTGTATCTAAATTATACTTTGGAAGTTCTTGTTTCTAGAACTTCTTTTCTACACCAAAGACATTGTCATTCAGATGCCATTGAGCATCAGTTCATCGTTCATTTCTAACCGTGGGTTTTTTCCCTGGTACTACATGCTAACCGTATCAGGGCAGCACTGAAGTTTTATGGCAGAACATTTATGGTGAATATACGTAAGAAATGTTCTTAGAGAAGTCCTTAAATGCTTTTAAATCTAAAACTTGGTGCCTGATTCTCAGAGATGATAATGGTTTCATATTACTTAGTAGGATCTTTCAGTTTGGTAATCTGCCATCTTGCTAAGTTTGAATGTGATTAAAGACTTTGGGATGTGAGTTTTCAGAAACACAAAGACTTGAAAAGTGTTTTCTTTCCTTAAACTGTAAATTTCTTTCTTTTTTCCCCTGTGGTTCTGTGACACTCTTACAACAGTTTTTTTGTTAACATGTGTGGTGTTGTTTGTTTCCCTCTTCCTGTTCAATGTATTAAAACGTAAACAGAATAATATGTACGCTGCAGGAACTGTAAGTTCAGCCCTAGCCTTTGAAGTGGTTGGCCCTAAAGCTCCCTGCCCAGGGCAGGCCTTTCTTGACAGGTGGCTGTGTAATGGTTAGATTTTCCTTCTGAGAAGAGAGCTCTAGGGGTTGGTTTCAGGATATGACGTCTGTAAAAGCTTCTGCTTTCGTTACTAGTAGCCCTTTCTAGGAATAATACACGGAAGCATTTATGGAGCATAAATTGTGAACTATTCCTATTTTGTGTGTGATCGCTGAGCAAAAGCACCCTGAGAGAGCTTGACTAGATAGGCAGCATCTTTGGTTTTCAGACCATGGTTCTGATTCGGTCTGCAAAGGTAAGGGCTTTTAATATTTAAAACTGTAAGCAGATTACAGGGAATGGCTGCTGACAGTGCCTGAAAATAGTTAGTCATAGCCGGCTTGTGTAAGTACAATGTCAAAACCATTCTCATGGAGAGATCTTTGCATTTTAAGCTTACTCACTCCAAGTGCGTCGGGTAGTCGGGTTTCTTTGTTGGGGCCTTATGTAAAAGGGCCGAAGGCTTTCCTCCTCTTCAGAAGACTGACATGGTGTGAGCCAAGGCAAAGCACGGGGAGCTTCAGGCACATGCTGTTTTCGAGAGGCTTTCCGAGGCTGTCTTCATAAGGAATGTCCTTTGAGTCTCTCTGCTCTGCAAAAAGTGAATGGAAAGTATTCACGTTCCTTTGGTTCATTCAAACGAGATGAGCAGCTGAAGAGGGGAGATAGCAGCCCATTCTGCCCTGCTTGTGAAAGCAAGCTCAACAAATGCCCAACATTTCCGCGATCCAACTTCTAGCCCTGCCAGTTTCGTTTCCACTGAAATGTAAAGCACTGGGCGGCTGAGAAGTGTGGCTGTTGATGGATGAAGCTCCAAGAAATAGGCAGCGATGGCAGGCTCTCTTCTGTGTTCTGTCCGTCTGGAGCACCAGCAGCGTAGGTGAAGTGTTTTTAGTTAACAGCTACTGAAGCAATGGCGCAGGGTTTTCACGCTTTGGCACAGTGCCTGTTCTGTTGCAGGGCAAGCTAGTCAGACTTTAGAGTCTGGTGTATGCAGGTGAGACTTTGCTGCAGTTCATTTTTCTCCAAAGATCTACTGGTTTTATAGACTAACAGAAACAAAAGCAACTTCGGCTAGATCAGGAAAGAACCTCATGCATTAGCAGAGTCTCCTTTAGTGACCCTTGAGAGCATTTTGCTGTTGGCATTCAAACTGTTTTAAAAAAATGAAACCGATTTTGCTGCTTGTGTTTGATTATCACACCTGCAGGTTTCTTGAACTGTACTGTTCGGGTGTTGAGACGACAGAAGCGCAAAGTTAGATATCAAATTTTGTTTTTTTGTCTGCAAAGGGATTCTCTGAAGTGCTATGTAATTCGATATCAATATACGTTCTTACGAATTGACTAATGTCTTTTCTGTATTTATGTTGTTTTCAGAATACACCGCTGATAATGCCCTGATTCCTAAGCACTCATCAGTCGTTGTTCGAAGAATCCCTGTTGGAGGAGTTAAAGCTCCCAGCAAAACATACGTTGTGTAAGGAATCAACAAGCATTGTATTCTTTGTCAGGGGTTTCCATGTGTTAACTTTTTTAATGGCTATTAGTTTACAGAGGCATTCCAATTGTATCTTTCTTGTTAAAGCTGCTGTTAATTTTTGTTGTCCTGGGGTAGATTTTAATGTATCCGTTTGACTCTTTCTTGCATTTGCAGAAGGGGGGGGCGGGATGTGGCAGGTATTCCTACGCCCCAAATCGGGGTCTTTTGCATGCTAGCTATAGAGGAGAGACCAAGGGTTGCCAGCTGGCAAACCATGCAAACAAGAGGTTCCACTCCTAAGGGATTCCTGTTAGTTTCCTAAAGACAATGTCCATTTCAGGCAAGATAAAAACAACACTATCCTAAAGCGTACTTCCTTTTGTGTGAGTACGATGAAGGAATAGTTAATCCTTTCCAAACTTGAAACTCAGTAAGCAGTTTAACATGTTACCAAATGTTGCTAGTTCTCTTTCTAAGTCTGTTTTTACCCTAAGATGGTATCTGTGCTCCAGGTTTCAACTCTATATTGCTGAGATTTATGGAGGACAGGGAATTGGGTGTCCTGATTAAAAGGAGAGATATTCAAATGCAATCCTGACTAGAGGATTAATGCTGTCATTTAGGTATTCATGCAGCCCAGTTCTCTCTCAGCTACATTAGCATTGTTTGACTGGTCATGTTTTCCAGCTGCTTTTAAGATATGCCTCTCCACCACAATTAGTAGATATTATTCGCTTGTGGTTTTGCCATGTCTTTCTGATGTTGGTCCTCAAGAAATAAAGTAGACTGATGAGTTACAGGGAGTCTCAAAAAGACAGTACAGCAGCATCCTGGTACCCAGGAAGCATTTGCAAGCAAAAAACCCTGAATTTCTGTGGCTCTGCATGTAAACTTTGGGCATATTACTGCAGGAGTTGTTGCAGTGCTTTCAGGCACTACCGAGTAATTCTGGACACCACAGTGTCGTGCTTATAAACATGGCCTTGTTTTGGGGGTTAATTTCAATGTGTATGCTTAGTGCTGTCTTGTCAATGCATCCTCTGTTTCTGGCTGGATGGCACCCTCTCCTGGTATTGTAATGCTGCCCTGAAAGGAGAGGAGAGATGCTGCTGGCATCAAAGCTCAAAGCAATACCTGTGTGTGGGGATAAGGAAAGAACGGCGCTGCTGTTCTCCCGTTGAAAATTAACCAGGCAGCTTAGCTTCCTATTCCTTCAGTGGGAAACATTGCAGAAAGAACCGGTAGAGTGGTTCCTGTTTGGGAATGGTGAATGTATGCTGTCAGGGTGGAGAGGCCTTCAGCAATGCGTTACTCGCCTTGTAGTATGTTCTTCAAGGGAAATGGATGAAGAAATCCTTGCGTGGCAATCTAAAGTATTTCCCTGTACTTCCTCATCTGCCGGAGGTACATGGCTGTAATTGCCAGCCCGGTGGTGTTCTAGCAGTGGCAGGGAGCACGAGCCTTTCTATTTGTACAGAAATTCCAGAGCAGCCCTTGAATTGCCTCTGCTCATGGGACACTTTGGGTGATGTATGAATTGTTTGCTAACGACATCAATGCTTGCATGTCTGAGTCATGGTGAGCAGCATGCAGGTACAGATCAATGAGTGTGTGGAATCTCAGCAAGTTTTCAAACGTAATAAATATTTCCTAGAATATTGTAGCATTTTCAAGATTATCTTCAAGCAAATTCTGGCAATTAAGACCTTTTTTTTTTTTTTATTTTGTCACAGGGCTCCTAAGTCGCACAAAAGCCCAGGAACTGCTTTCAGGTGAGATATCTACTGCTATTTTTAGTCAATACAGCCTATGGAACACATGTAGTATTTTGGCCCTATCCTGGCCAAGTGTGGGAGATACCTGAACACAGGGCTTGGGCTCCCACAAAGAAACACTGTTCTAAAGACTCTGCTGCTGACATTTCTGTTATTTCTTTGTCAGATGAGTGATTTTTTTCACTGAAGTAGACTTGCACTTGGACGTGTCTAGGCTATGACTGTTCTTTCTCAGACACTCAAGTACTCTATCTGGTACCTATTTGCAATACTAGGGGTGTAGAGATTGGCTAAAGTGACCTCTGTGTTTTGATGGTTGATGACTGAAGAACACAAAACTGTAGGACAGACTTCATCTTTTTGATACTGATGTAGCAGAGACAAAATACCTGAGGACTTCCTCTTGCACTGTTGTGTTCTCTATCTGTAAGTCTTCGAGTAATTCGTGACAAAGTAGAAATGTGATTGTTGGGGGTTTTTTTAGCTGCACTGCATGGACCAAGAGAGAACAGTTTCTGTGTACGAATAAATGTCCACATTCACTAGACTATCAGAACATAATGTTTGGATGTTCAGGTTTTAGAATCTGTTTTCACCGCTTTATGTTGGGTACAAGTGCTCTGTTTTAAGTTCTGATCACCTGTATTTCTTCTTCCAGAAGTCCAACTGAGCCAGTGAGCGGAACATCAAAAGCAGTATGTAAAAACACAGACTTTTTGCTAGACATTGCACTTAATTCTAAACAATGTAGCCTTGTATTAATATATTTATATATTTTCCAGTAAAAGACAGCATATGTTGTGAATAGAACGGATTTGATTCAGCATAGTAAAAACTGAGTAATGCCATCGTTTGCACAGTTCTAATGTGAACCCTGGTATTTGTGCCCAGGAGTGCATTGTATTTCATATTGAATCTGCTGGAACACTTCCTGAATGACTTGGAGTTGTACAGATAATGTATGATCATTTTGAGATCACGTAGGTGCGAGGTTTGCCCAACTGAACATGGTGCCCTGTTCTACATCTGTCTGCCTCTAGCTAGCAATACTAGCAAAACCCTGTTTGTATAGGGTGTCGTGTGCTTTTTGTTTCTTGCAATAAAAATGGTTTGGAGTGTATTTTTTGCCATTTTCACCATGTATCACTTAGCTTTTGGTTTTAAATCTGTTTTGGCCTCATGGTTTTTGAAAATGTTATCAAAACCCACTGAGAAACCATGACTGTTAAAAGTTGGGACTGTTTCTTACTTTTGCCTTGGGGGTTCAAACAAATACCAAAACCAATGTATCCCTTATGTTTGGAGGACAGTTCTGTGCAGCTGAATGATTCCTTTTCATGTCCTTAAATACCTGGGTATTTGTTCCTACAACTGTGAAACTGAAGTGCTACTGTTTGGGCCCCTCTGGGTACATAAGTGTTTTGAATACCTTGCCGTGAATTTCAGTAGTGTTGCTACGCAAAGCGGTATTCTAGAGCTCTGCATTTGATCTTTCTGCTTTACCTGATGAAGCAGTTTAGTTTAACAGTTTGTCTGCAAATGAAAATACCTGAAACCCAGTGTACAGTCTTTGGCACAAGGTTAGAGCCTGGTGCATTTGTGGGTAAAATGCCTGTCATTTTTCCTACTTTCTGCCTGCAGTACATGTTTGGAGCTCGGTGACTTCAGGGTCGCCTGCTGCTTTACTTTCCCAAAGGCGAAGCCTTTCTTCAGTCTACCACCACTTTGAATGTACCTTTGGAAAAGGGGCAGCATTTTTCTTCAGGTTTGAAAACACTGTCCTGCTGCTGGTAAAATATAAATAAATAACCCAAGGAAATACTTATTTTGCCAGGCAACTATGCTGTGTTTGTAAAAGCATAACCATGTGCATTTATACATGATGAGACATTAGCTGATTAATTGACAAACTACACTGAAAAGAAGTTTCCTGTAGTGATGCTTCCTTCTCAAATAAACTCCAGGGTTTTTTTTAAGTCCTTTTTAGCTGAAACTTGACAGCTTCCTTACCCCTTCAACGTTTAAGCAGTTGTGAGCATTGGACAAGGGTCCCTCTCGGAGATATTCTGGAGCAAGAAGTTGATCTCAGGCGGGTTTGGCTGTTCTAGTTTCTTCTCGTTAACCACCTAGGCACTCTGAAGGTGTCATAGGCTTGGACTTTGTTTTGAACAAATACAAGTGACACTAGGTTGGAAATGCCTCTTTCAGTGACACTCGGAGGTTATCGTGCTGCCTTTCAGAGTACAGTAGAGGTTAAGTATTGCTATGTTTGGATTGTAGAACTTGAATCTGTGTTTAATTTTTTGGGAACAGATTGATGACTCTTCTGCATCTCTTTCTCTGGCCCAGCTTATTAAGGTGTATATATCTTCTGGTCAAATACTTAAAAACAAAAAGTCTTTGCTTCGTAGCATTAAATCTTATACTGTGATCTATATCTGGAGAACTGTTGTAATGTGAGCACAGCTTTAATTTACTTTTTAATAATGATGTAAAGTATTTATTTTAACTTTAAAATGTGTGTATATTTTGATACTGTCCTGTAAAGAGGAGTTGCCAGTTTGGGAAGATAGAAGGGGAGTACCTTCTCAGCCTCAACGTAATGTTGCAGGCTAACTCATCTTCAAGACACAAAGCAGCAGCATTTCAGCAGCTGTTTACTGTTTTTTGAACGTTTTGTTAATTTTGCGTTGGAAAGAAACTAACACAGTTTTTTACCTCAGAATTTAATTGGCTGTAAGTTATGGACATTTCAGGGGGGTTTGCAGCAGCCAAAATAGAAGCGTTTCTGGAGCATGGAGAATTGCATGGCTGTTTTTGAATTTCTAGTCATTATAGTTCTAGATCCATTCTGTGAATGCTGCACAATTTCATGAATAGTAGTATATGTACAGTGGACAACACGATCGAACTTGTTTGAAGGCAGATTGTGCAAATTGTGTAAATGTGCCTAATTGTTGATGGGAATATGCCAACGTGTATGTGTGGCATGGTAGCAGATGTGACCTTCTGAAACTGTTGTAATGCCATGTTTTGCTATGGAACTGCTCGCATTTTGTGCTCAGCCATGTGTAACTTTGGCTGGGAAAGCACTTTGTGAAAGGCGCAGTGCTAGGCAATGAACTTACTAGTCTTTAAAGTTAGAAAGGTTAGAGAAGGCAGGGCCTAATGCAGAGGAGCTGATGCTTTCTTCTGAGAGTAAAGCTTGGAGTTCTTTGCCAAGAAAGAGAAATCTCTTCCCACTGGTAATTTCTTCCCTCTCTCACGGCAGAAATTAAACTGTGAAGCCAATGCCTCCGAAGAAGATAAAATCAAAGCCATGATGATACAGTCTTACCATGAATATGACCCAATCAAGTAAGTGCTGATAATGTCTAATCTGTTCTTTGCAGACTATGGAAAAATTGTAGAGATGTTGGTTTTAACAAGAGAGACACAGGCATACCTTTTTCTTTTTTTCCCAAAAAACCTTTAGTTACATGAAGGAACCCTTGGGTCCACCTCCACCATCATAGACTTGCTTTCGTTGCAGAAAACCTGGCCACTATATAAAGAACTGCCCAACAAATGGGGTAAGACTGCAGGAGACTTCTGGTGTTACTTACTTTTTAATTTTTTTTCCCTTGGCAGTTACGTAACAGAGAGATGAATACTCGTATTAGGAATTGTTTCTCTTGGGGTGAAATACAGAGGTTATATGGCAATGTTGCAAAGCCCTTCAAAACTCAAGGGAAACCTGGAGGTATAAATGAAAATGTTCTTTTTTCTAGGTCATGGATGTTAAATATGTCCATAGCTCTCCCTCTCTGAACTTTCATGCATATCTTTATGTATTGCAGTGTTACTGGAAATGTTTCTGGGTTTAACTCTTTTTAATGAGAGTTTGCAGTTTTTAGTGTTTCTTATGAAACCCAGATGTTTCTGTTGACCCCATCTGTTGAATGTTTGCGTGTTTTAATTACACAAGCCTCTGGTTGAGTATTCATGCCACTGAAGGTTAGTCACTGAACGTATATGCAGGAGGCAGGAATTCACCCTTCCTATAGAGATGATGAGTATAAGTTTCTTCCAGTGACTGTTTTGGAGCACCAAATTAAGCTCTCGCTCTGAATTGCGCTTTGGAGGAGGAGCGGGTTTGTGCCTCTTCTCTGAGTGGAGGGTGAGCTAAGGGATATTTCACCCTTAAGGAACCTGAAGTTAAGGCAAAGAATGTCAAATGAGTTCAAAACGCTGCTCAAGCCTTTGGAACATCCTGGCTATATTCAGTTAGGAAAATCAGTATTTCAGTCGAGCAGCCCTTACGCTCAGTGAAAGGAGAGGATTAAAGGCTTTTGCTGCCTAAAATAATCATTGAAATGCCTTTTAAGTGTGAGTCTTAAGAGGAGCTATGTCTGCATTTCTTTTCTCAACAGGACAAAAATTTTGCGTCTGTTTCCAGAATTAAAAAGAGCACAGGAATCCCAAGGAGTTTCATGATGGAGGTGAAAGATCCCAATACAAAGGGCGCTATGCTGACCAACACGGGAAGACATGCAATACCAACTATTAATGCGTAAGTATGGAATTAATGGGACAGACCAAAAAGCGAATGAGAGAAACCACGCCGAAATGTCTGAGGGGCAATGCACCCGAGTTGGCCAGCATCTGTAATGATGGGGGAGGAAGCATTGCCATTGTATCGTAACCTTAAAATCTGTGATACTTTCTAAGATTAAAATAGGGTGGCCCTACCGTTCGTGCCCCTGGGAGCTGGTTAAACTTGTGCTGTGCTAAGAATCTGCATTTTTTCTGCAAAACATTTCAGTCGTGTTTACAGTGGAGTCGTTCTCTTTGAAAGCTCGTGTGGCTTCTGGTCTGTGTTTCAAAGGCTTCTTGCCATATTTGACAAATCGCCGCTGGACTGAGATTTCCTTCCCCTCTGACTGTTCTCAGATCCCATGGGTGAAACAGACCGATGTTGTCCTGTTGCTATAAACTAAGAAAATGCTCCCGTGTGCTGACAAGAGGGGCTGTTTTAAAATGCACTTGGTAGCACTTTTGTCCTTCTGCCATGGCTCTCCTTTTGTAGAAGCTGTCAGATAGACTTCTTCCATCTCAAAACTGTAATTCCTCGGAGACTGCCTTTATCCTGAGCCTGCAATTTACATTTAGCCTCTGGCAAAGGAGAGGTGGGATTCATTTCACCCGATTTCTACCTGTCAAAATTATTATTCTAGTCGGAGCTGATTTCTTAGCTGATCCAATGAATGGGAGAGTTCTGCGGAAAGAAACTTGTTCCCCCCTCCCTCTTCTAGTTTTGTGGCTATAGAAAAGTAGATTCAACTGCATACCTGCCTTTTAGAAGGCTAATGTGGAGGGAGAGGAATTCGATCTACTATCTTCCTTTGATAAAACACAAAGCCTGGAAAACTGTTCTTTACCCAGCTCCAACTTTTTTCTTTCTCCTTCCCCACCCCCGTCCAAGGAAGCATATACCAGAGGCGAGAAGAAAAAGCCTCCCTTTTCACCAGAGGAGCCGTTGTCCCTGCCCTTCCTGGCCATGCCCTGGGCACAGCTGCTGGGCATCCCGCTAAATACATCTGGACATTCAGACTACGTCGTGAAGGCTGTTTGTCCCATCTACATTCATTTGGTTGTGGGGATGCCAGAGGTGAAAGCAAGGCTTTGGGTTCCCTCTGCATGAACTGTGCAGAGACAGAGAGCACGTGCAGGATGGCCTCGCCGTTCCTGACCCATGCACCAAGGGACATTTGCTGCTCCCCTGCTTATGCTGAGATCTTCTTCTGGGAAAGAAGTCCCAAATCCTTTTCTCTTCTTGACCATCTGTTTCCTTGCACTCCAGAGCTTTTCTCCTCCCTTGGCCTTCACCCTCAATACCTTTCCTGAAGGTGACGGCAGCCCTCTCAGCCTTTCTCTTGCTCCTGCTAGTCGTCTTCACCTCAGCTAGAGAGTCCTGAAGGATCGCTGCAGGTCCCTTCCAACTCAACCCTACTCTTCTCTTCATCCCTGTTCTATTCCCTGCACTCACGATGAGGCGAATAACAAGGAGACCACTAGTTGCCTGAAATGCCAGGGGGTTTACAGCTCCAGAAACACTTTCGAGGACACAAATCAAAAAGGATACAAGCAGAAACAGGATTGGATTTCATTTGATTTTACTTCATTTTACTTTCTTTTATTTTCTGTCTTGTTCTGTTGGTTGATGTTAGTTTACTTTCGTTTCTTTCATGTGATGTGACTGTATTTGATTTTATTCTATTTTCTTTGGGGTTATTTCTTATTATTTTATTTTATGTCGGTTTATCTTCTTTTATTTTACCTTGCTTTATGCGTCTTTATTTTGTTTTGTTATTTGATTATTTTATCATTTTATTTGACCTTATTTTGGTTTAGGCTCTTTTAGGCTATTTGGCTGAATCTCTTTCAGAGCCGATGCTCACAAGCATTAACACCATGCGCATGTGCAGCCAGGAGCAGGCTGATGTGTTCTTCGGTTTAGTTTGAAAAAGCATCCCTTGCAGTCTGGCAAAGGAAAGCCACAGAAAGGAGCAGCAGGAATACAGGCCAAGCAGTCCCTCGTTTCTCAACAGTGCAGAAGAACTTGAAGAAGGAGGATGGGTACCGACCACACACCGAAAAGTACAAGAAGAGGAGGGGTGTGGTGCCCTGGGCTATTTTCACAAGTAGCACACGTGTCGATGACAAGCACCCCTTTTGCCTTCCAAAACTTGCTCCGCTGTGCTTCTTGGCCAGGGAGGCATGAAAAGCGCTCTCCTGCCTGCCCTGCGCTTGGATCGCGTGCAGGGAGAGCTGAAAAGCGGCAGCTCCGCATGGTGCAGCAAGCCTGCAGCCCTTCCAAGCACAGGCTGTTTTGCACAAGCAAGAACACCTCGGGAAACGGAGCCAAGGGAAGAGCAGAGCTCGCTCCTGCTCCAAACCTGCAACGGACAAAAGAGCCAGGGAGCGCCAGGGCACGAGTGGCGCCTCGGAGGTGCAAGAGCAGCGGGCAAGAACTGAGCCCAAAGGGCCCAGAGGAGCCCTGACAAGGGGCTGCGCTCAATGCTACGGAGGAGAAGAAGCAACTCCCGGGGGCAACCCTGGGCATCCGCCCTGCGAGTCTAGAAAGCGTCCTCCCCCCGCCTGCGGGGCACGAGGGCCACCTTGGTGGAGCAGGAGCAGCAGGCACCTAGCCAAAACGGCCCAAAGGAGCCCTGGCAAGGGGCCGTGCTCAATGCTGCAGAGGAAGGCAAAAAACTCCCGGGGACACTTGCTAGCCCACCATGCGGGGAAAAAAGCCTTCCTCCCCGCAGCTGCAGGGCACGAGAGGCCACCTTCGTGGTGCATGAGCAACAGGCAGTAACCCAGCCAAAATGGCCCAGAGGAGCCCTGACAAGTGCTCATGCTCAGTGCTGCAGAGGAAGGAAAAAAAACCCCCGGGCACCAGAGCCAATCTGCCCCGGGGGAAAATTCCTTCCTGACCCCAGCGTCGCTGGCCATCGGCTATTCCCTGAGCACGTGAGCAAGACCTGCCTCCTCGGCCCGCAGGCTGCTCACGCCTCCCAGGAGATGCCCAACCCCGATTCTCCCTCCACCTGCTGCCACCTCAGGGCCTTCCCAGAGGGGCAAAACGCCCCCGGCCTGATCCATCTGGGGGACAACCATCCTTCCTGTGCCTGGCAAGGCACCAGTGGCTGCTCCAAAGCACCGGCACCCCCGCCAACATCTCTGCATCCCATTCCTCACGGCTGCTGACACTGGCTCCGCAGGGGATGAGGGTGGCGAGCTCTGCAGTGCTCCTCAAGAAGGCATTCCCTTGCTCTTGCCACTGCTAGCCAGCTGAAAAGGCCAGCCAGCCTCACCAGCCTCCAGCTGTTGGTAGTTCCTCTCGTCTCCAGCAGCCTCGTCGAGCCTCCTCCGGCCTTCCTCCCTCAGCCCTCGCCAAGTAATTCCACCGCCTCCTCAAGGACTTCCTCTCGCCCGTCTTGGGGCTGCCCCCAGGCCAGCTATGGCAGCGCGGCGCGGGAGCGTGCTCCCTTTTATGCTGCCCCGGGGCATGGTGACTGCTGCGTTGCCGGGCGCTGGCACTGTGACACGGGGGTGACGGGCCCCCCCCCTGCGCAGCCCCGCCCGCCGGCCCTCCGCCCAGCATCCTTCCCAGGAAGGCCTTTGGGCTGCTGGCCCCGAGGCAGTCCCTGGGCCCAGGAGGCTCAGGGGGCTGTGCCTGCCCTTGCTGGCCATGCCCTGGGCACAGCTGCTGGGCGTCCCGCTAAATACATCTGGACATTCAGACTACGTCGTGAAGGCTGTTGGTCCCATCTACATTCATTTGGTTGTGGGGATGCCAGAGGTGAAAGCAAGGCTTTTGGTTCCCTCTGCATGAACTGTGCAGAGACGGAGAGCACGTGCAGGATGGCCTCGCCGTTCCTGACCCATGCACCAAGGGACATTTGCTACTCCCCTGCTTATGCTGAGGTCTTCTTCTGGGAAAGAAGTCCCAAATCCTTTTCTCTTCTTGACCATCTTTTTCCTTGCACTCCAGAGCTTTTCTCCTCCCTTGGCCTTCACCCTCAATAGCTTTCCTGAAAGTGACGGCAGCCCTCTCAGCCTTTGCCTTGCTCCTGCTAGTCGTCTTCACCTCAGCTAGAGAGTCCTGAAGGATCGCTGCAGGTCCCTTCCAACTCAACCCTTCTCTTCTCTTCACTTGTCTTCTATTCCCTGCACTGACGATGAGGCGAATAACAAGGAGACCACTAGTTGCCTGAAATGCCAGGGGGTTTGCAGCTCCAGAAACACTTTCGAGGACACAAATCAAAAAGGATACAAGTAGAAACAGGATTGGATTTCATTTGATTTTACTTTATTTTACTTTCTTTTATTTTCTGTCTTGTTCTGTTGGTTGATGTTAGTTTAGTTTTGTTTCTTTCATGTGATGTTATTGTATTTGATTTTATTACATTTTCTTTGGGGTTATTTCTTATTATTTTATTTTATGTTGGTTTATCTTCTTTTATTTTACCTTGCTTTATGCGTCTTTATTTTGTTTTGTTATTTGATTATTTTATCATTTTATTTGACCTTATTTTGGTTTAGGCTCTTTTAGGCTATTTGGCTGAATCTCTTTCAGAGCCGATGCTCACAAGCATTAACACAATGCGCATGTGCAGCCAGGAGCAGGCTGATGTGTTCTTCGGTTTAGTTTGAAAAAGCATCCCTTGCAGTCTGGCAAAGGAAAGCTGCAGAAAGGAGCAGCAGGAATACAGGCCAAGCAGTCCCTCGTTTCTCAACAGTGCAGAAGAACTTGAAGAAGGAGGATGGGTACCGACCACACACCGAAAAGTACAAGAAGAGGAGGGGTGTGGTGCCCTGGGCTATTTTCACAAGTAGCACACGTGTCGATGACAAGCACCCCTTTTGCCTTCCAAAACTCGCTCCGCTGTGCTTCTTGGCCAGGGAGGCATGAAAAGCGCTCTCCTGCCTGCCCTGCGCTTGGATCGCGTGCAGGGAGAGCTGAAAAGCTGCAGCTCCGCATGGTGCAGCAAGCCTGCAGCCCTTCCAAGCACAGGCTGTTTTGCACAAGCAAGGACACCGCGGGAAACGGAGCCAAGGGAAGAGCAGAGCTCGCTCCTGCTCCAAACCTGCAACGGGCAAAAGAGCCAGGGAGCGCCAGGGCACGAGTGGCGCCTCGGAGGTGCAAGAGCAGCGGGCAAGAACTGAGCCCAAAGGGCCCAGAGGAGCCCTGACAAGGGGCTGCGCTCAATGCTGCAGAGGAGAAGAAGCAACCCCCGGGGGCCACCCTGGGCGTCCGCCCTGCGAGTCTAGAAAGCGTCCTCCCCCCGCCTGCGGGGCACGAGGGCCACCTTGGTGGAGCAGGAGCAGCAGGCACCTAGCCAAAACGGCCCAAAGGAGCCCTGGCAAGGGGCCGTGCTCAATGCTGCAGAGGAAGGCAAAAAACCCCCAGGGACACTTGCTAGCCCACCGTGGGGGGAAAAAAGCCTTCCTCCCCGCAGCTGCAGGGCACGAGAGGCCACCTTCGTGGTGCATGAGCAGCAGGCAGTAACCCAGCCAAAATGGCCCAGAGGAGCCCTGACAAGTGCTCATGCTCAGTGCTGCAGAGGAAGGCAAAAAACCCCCGGGCACCAGAGCCAATCTGCCCCGGGGGAAAATTCCTTCCTGACCCCAGCGTCGCTGGCCATCGGCTATTCCCTGAGCACGTGAGCAAGACCTGCCTCCTCGGCCCGCAGGCTGCTCACGCCTCCCAGGAGATGCCCAACCCCGATTCTCCCTCCACCTGCTGCCACCTCAGGGCCTTCCCAGAGGGGCAAAACGCCCCCGGCCTGATCCATCTGGGGGACAACCATCCTTCCTGTGCCTGGCAAGGCACCAGTGGCTGCTCCAAAGCACCGGCACCCCCGCCAACATCTCTGCATCCCATTCCTCACGGCTGCTGACACTGGCTCCGCAGGGGATGAGGATGGTGAGCTCTGCAGTGCTCCTCAAGAAGGCATTCCCTTGCTCTTGCCACTGCTAGCCAGCTGAAAAGGCCAGCCAGCCTCACCAACTTCCAGCTCTTGGGGGTTCTTCTCATCTCCAGCAGCCTTGTCGAGCCTCCTCCGGCCTTCCTCCCTCAGCTCTCGCCAAGTAATTCCACCGCCTCCTCAAGGACTTCCTCTCGCCCGTCTTGGGGCTGCCCCCAGGCCAGCTATGGCAGCGCGGCGCGGGAGCGTGCTCCCTTTTATGCTGCCCCGGGGCATGGTGACTGCTGCGTTGCCGGGTGCTGGCACTGTGACACGGGGGTGACGGGCCCCCCCCCTGCGCAGCCCCGCCCGCCGGCCCTCTGCCCAGCATCCTTCCCAGGAAGGCCTTTGGGCTGCTGGCCCCGAGGCAGTCCCTGGGCCCAGGAGGCTCAGGGGGCTGTCCCTGCCCTTGCTGGCCATGCCCTGGGCACAGCTGCTGGGCGTCCCGCTAAATACATCTGGACATTCAGACTACGTCATGAAGGCTGTTTGTCCCATCTACATTCATTTGGTTGTGGGGATGCCAGAGGTGAAAGCAAGGCTTTGGGTTCCCTCTGCATGAACTGTGCAGAGACGGAGAGCACGTGCAGGATGGCCTCGCCGTTCCTGACCCATGCACCAAGGGACATTTGCTGCTCCCCTGCTTATGCTGAGGTCTTCTTCTGGGAAAGAAGTCCCAAATCCTTTTCTCTTCTTGACCATCTTTTTCCTTGCACTCCAGAGCTTTTCTCCTCCCTTGGCCTTCACCCTCAATACCTTTCCTGAAAGTGACGGCAGCCCTCTCAGCCTTTGCCTTGCTCCTGCTAGTCGTCTTCACCTCAGCTAGAGAGTCCTGAAGGATCGCTGCAGGTCCCTTCCAACTCAACCCTTCTCTTCTCTTCACTTGTCTTCTATTCCCTGCACTGACGATGAGGCGAATAACAAGGAGACCACTAGTTGCCTGAAATGCCAGGGGGTTTGCAGCTCCAGAAACACTTTCGAGGACACAAATCAAAAAGGATACAAGTAGAAACAGGATTGGATTTCATTTGATTTTACTTTATTTTACTTTCTTTTATTTTCTGTCTTGTTCTGTTGGTTGATGTTAGTTTAGTTTTGTTTCTTTCATGTGATGTTATTGTATTTGATTTTATTACATTTTCTTTGGGGTTATTTCTTATTATTTTATTTTATGTTGGTTTATCTTCTTTTATTTTACCTTGCTTTATGCGTTTTTATTTTGGTTTGTTATTTGATTATTTTATCATTTTATTTGACCTTATTTTGGTTTAGGCTCTTTTAGGCTATTTGGCTGAATCTCTTTCAGAGCCGATGCTCACAAGCATTAACACAATGCGCATGTGCAGCCAGGAGCAGGCTGATGTGTTCTTCGGTTTAGTTTGAAAAAGCATCCCTTGCAGTCTGGCAAAGGAAAGCTGCAGAAAGGAGCAGCAGGAAGACAGGCCAAGCAGTCCCTCGTTTCTCAACAGTGCAGAAGAACTTGAAGAAGGAGGATGGGGACCGACCACACACCGAAAAGTACAAGAAGAGGAGGGGTGCGGTACCCTGGGCTATTTTCACAAGTAGGACACGTGTCGATGACAAGCACCCCTTTTGCCTTCCAAAACTCGCTCCGCTGTGCTTCTTGGCCAGGGAGGCATGAAAAGCGCTCTCCTGCCTGCCCTGCGCTTGGATCGCGTGCAGGGAGAGCTGAAAAGCTGCAGCTCCGCATGGTGCAGCAAGCCTGCAGCCCTTCCAAGCACAGGCTGTTTTGCACAAGCAAGAACACCTCGGGAAACGGAGCCAAGGGAAGAGCAGAGCTCGCTCCTGCTCCAAACCTGCAACGGGCAAAAGAGCCAGGGAGCGCCAGGGCACGAGTGGCGCCTCGGAGGTGCAAGAGCAGCGGGCAAGAACTGAGCCCAAAGGGCCCAGAGGAGCCCTGACAAGGGGCTGCGCTCAATGCTACGGAGGAGAAGAAGCAACCCCCGGGGGCCACCCTGGGCGTCCGCCCTGGGAGTCTAGAAAGCGTCCTCCCCCCGCCTGCGGGGCACGAGGGCCACCTTGGTGGAGCAGGAGCAGCAGGCACCTAGCCAAAACAGCCCAAAGGAGCCCTGGCAAGGGGCCGTGCTCAGTGCTGCAGAGGAAGGCAAAAATCCCCCGGGGACACTTGCTAGCGCACCGTGGGGGGAAAAAAGCCTTCCTCCCCGCAGCTGCAGGGCACGAGAGGCCACCTTCGTGGTGCATGAGCAACAGGCAGTAACCCAGCCAAAATGGCCCAGAGGAGCCCTGACAAGTGCTCATGCTCAGTGCTGCAGAGGAAGGCAAAAAACCCCCGGGCACCAGAGCCAATCTGCCCCGGGGGAAGATTCCTTCCTGACCCCAGCGTCGCTGGCGATGGGCTATTCCCTCAGCACGTGAGCAAGACCTGCCTCCTCGGCCCGCAGGCTGCTCACGCCTCCCAGGAGATGCCCAACCCCGATTCTCCCTCCACCTGCTGCCACCTCAGGGCCTTCCCAGAGGGGCAAAACGCCCCCGGCCTGATCCATCTGGGGGACAACCATCCTTCCTGTGCCTGGCAAGGCACCAGTGGCTGCTCCAAAGCACCGGCACCCCCGCCAACATCTCTGCATCCCATTCCTCACGGCTGCTGACACTGGCTCCGCAGGGGATGAGGATGGCGAGCTCTCAGTGCTCCTCAAGAAGGCATTCCCTTGCTCTTGCCACTGCTAGCCAGCTGAAAAGGCCAGCCAGCCTCACCAACCTCCAGCTGTTGGGGGTTCTTCTCGTCTCCAGCAGCCTCGTCGAGCCTCCTCCGGCCTTCCTCCCTCAGCCCTTGCCAAGTAATTCCACCGCCTCCTCAAGGACTTCCTCTCGCCCGTCTTGGGGCTGCCCCCAGGCCAGCTATGGCAGCGCGACGCGGGAGCGTGCTCCCTTTTATGCTGCCCCGGGGCATGGTGACTGCTGCGTTGCCGGGTGCTGGCACTGTGACACGGGGGTGACAGGGCCCCCCCTGCGCAGCCCCGCCCGCCGGCCCTCCGCCCAGCATCCTTCCCAGGAAGGCCTTTGGGCTGCTGGCCCCGAGGCAGTCCCTGGGCCCAGGAGGCTCAGGGGGCTGTCCCTGCCCTTGCTGGCCATGCCCTGGGCACAGCTGCTGGGCGTCCCGCTAAATACATCTGGACATTCAGACTACGTCGTGAAGGCTGTTTGTCCCATCTACATTCATTTGGTTGTAGGGATGCCAGAGGTGAAAGCAAGGCTTTGGGTTCCCTCTGCATGAACTGTGCAGAGACGGAGAGCACGTGCAGGATGGCCTCGCCGTTCCTGACCCATGCACCAAGGGACATTTGCTGCTCCCCTGCTTATGCTGAGGTCTTCTTCTGGGAAAGAAGTCCCAAATCCTTTTCTCTTCTTGACCATCTTTTTCCTTGCACTCCAGAGCTTTTCTCCTCCCTTGGCCTTCACCCTCAATACCTTTCCTGAAAGTGACGGCAGCCCTCTCAGCCTTTCTCTTGCTCCTGCTAGTCGTCTTCACCTCAGCTAGAGAGTCCTGAAGGATCGCTGCAGGTCCCTTCCAACTCAACCCTTCTCTTCTCTTCATCCCTATTCTATTCCCTGCACTGACGATGAGGCGAACAACAAGGAGACCACTAGTTGCCTGAAATGCCAGGGGGTTTACAGCTCCGGAAACACTTTCGAGGACACAAATCAAAAAGGATACAAGTAGAAACAGGATTGGATTTCATTTGATTTTACTTCATTTTACTTTCTTTTATTTTCTGTCTTGTTCTGTTGGTTGATGTTAGTTTACTTTCGTTTCTTTCATGTGATGTTATTGTATTTGAATTTATTACATTTTCTTTGGGGTTATTTCTTATTATTTTATTTTATGTTGGTTTATCTTCTTTTATTTTACCTTGCTTTATGCGTTTTTATTTTGGTTTGTTATTTGATTATTTTATCATTTTATTTGACCTTATTTTGGTTTAGGCTCTTTTAGGCTATTTGGCTGAATCTCTTTCAGAGCCGATGCTCACAAGCATTAACACAATGCGCATGTGCAGCCAGGAGCAGGCTGATGTGTTCTTCGGTTTAGTTTGAAAAAGCATCCCTTGCAGTCTGGCAAAGGAAAGCCGCAGAAAGGAGCAGCAGGAAGACAGGCCAAGCAGTCCCTCGTTTCTCAACAGTGCAGAAGAACTTGAAGAAGGAGGATGGGGACCGACCACACACCGAAAAGTACAAGAAGAGGAGGGGTGCGGTACCCTGGGCTATTTTCACAAGTAGGACACGTGTCGATGAGAAGCACCCCTTTTGCCTTCCAAAACTCGCTCCGCTGTGCTTCTTGGCCAGGGAGGCATGAAAAGCGCTCTCCTGCCTGCCCTGCGCTTGGATCGCGTGCAGGGAGAGCTGAAAAGCTGCAGCTCCGCATGGTGCAGCAAGCCTGCAGCCCTTCCAAGCACAGGCTGTTTTGCACAAGCAAGAACACCTCGGGAAACGGAGCCAAGGGAAGAGCAGAGCTCGCTCCTGCTCCAAACCTGCAACGGGCAAAAGAGCCAGGGAGCGCCAGGGCACGAGTGGCGCCTCGCAGGTGCAAGAGCAGCGGGCAAGAACTGAGCCCAAAGGGCCCAGAGGAGCCCTGACAAGGGGCTGCGCTCAATGCTACGGAGGAGAAGAAGCAACCCCCGGGGGCCACCCTGGGCGTCCGCCCTGGGAGTCTAGAAAGCGTCCTCCCCCCGCCTGCGGGGCACGAGGGCCACCTTGGTGGAGCAGGAGCAGCAGGCACCTAGCCAAAACGGCCCAAAGGAGCCCTGGCAAGGGGCCGTGCTCAGTGCTGCAGAGGAAGGCAAAAAACCCCCGGGGACACTTGCTAGCCCACCGTGGGGGGAAAAAAGCCTTCCTCCCCGCAGCTGCAGGGCACGAGAGGCCACCTTCATGGTGCATGAGCAACAGGCAGTAACCCAGCCAAAATGGCCCAGAGGAGCCCTGACAAGTGCTCATGCTCAGTGCTGCAGAGGAAGGCAAAAAACCCCCGGGCACCAGAGCCAATCTGCCCCGGGGGAAGATTCCTTCCTGACCCCAGCGTCGCTGGCGATGGGCTATTCCCTCAGCACGTGAGCAAGACCTGCCTCCTCGGCCCGCAGGCTGCTCACGCCTCCCAGGAGATGCCCAACCCCGATTCTCCCTCCACCTGCTGCCACCTCAGGGCCTTCCCAGAGGGGCAAAACGCCCCCGGCCTGATCCATCTGGGGGACAACCATCCTTCCTGTGCCTGGCAAGGCACCAGTGGCTGCTCCAAAGCACCGGCACCCCCGCCAACATCTCTGCATCCCATTCCTCACGGCTGCTGACACTGGCTCCGCAGGGGATGAGGATGGCGAGCTCTCAGTGCTCCTCAAGAAGGCATTCCCTTGCTCTTGCCACTGCTAGCCAGCTGAAAAGGCCAGCCAGCCTCACCAACCTCCAGCTGTTGGGGGTTCTTCTCGTCTCCAGCAGCCTCGTCGAGCCTCCTCCGGCCTTCCTCCCTCAGCCCTTGCCAAGTAATTCCACCGCCTCCTCAAGGACTTCCTCTCGCCCGTCTTGGGGCTGCCCCCAGGCCAGCTATGGCAGCGCGACGCGGGAGCGTGCTCCCTTTTATGCTGCCCCGGGGCATGGTGACTGCTGCGTTGCCGGGTGCTGGCACTGTGACACGGGGGTGACAGGGCCCCCCCTGCGCAGCCCCGCCTGCCGGCCCTCCGCCCAGCATCCTTCCCAGGAAGGCCTTTGGGCTGCTGGCCCCGAGGCAGTCCCTGGGCCCAGGAGGCTCAGGGGGCTGTGCCTGCCCTTGCTGGCCATGCCCTGGGCACAGCTGCTGGGCGTCCCGCTAAATACATCTGGACATTCAGACTACATCATGAAGGCTGTTTGTCCCATCTACATTCATTTGGTTGTGGGGATGCCAGAGGTGAAAGCAAGGCTTTGGGTTCCCTCTGCATGAACTGTGCAGAGACGGAGAGCACGTGCAGGATGGCCTCGCCGTTCCTGACCCATGCACCAAGGGACATTTGCTGCTCCCCTGCTTATGCTGAGGTCTTCTTCTGGGAAAGAAGTCCCAAATCCTTTTCTCTTCTTGACCATCTTTTTCCTTGCACTCCAGAGCTTTTCTCCTCCCTTGGCCTTCACCCTCAATACCTTTCCTGAAAGTGACGGCAGCCCTCTCAGCCTTTCTCTTGCTCCTGCTAGTCGTCTTCACCTCAGCTAGAGAGTCCTGAAGGATCGCTGCAGGTCCCTTCCAACTCAACCCTACTCTTCTCTTCATCCCTATTCTATTCCCTGCACTCATGATGAGGCGAACAACAAGGAGACCACTAGTTGCCTGAAATGCCAGGGGGTTTACAGCTCCGGAAACACTTTCGAGGACACAAATCAAAAAGGATACAAGTAGAAACAGGATTGGATTTCATTTGATTTTACTTCATTTTACTTTCTTTTATTTTCTGTCTTGTTCTGTTGGTTGATGTTAGTTTACTTTCGTTTCTTTCATGTGATGTTATTGTATTTGATTTTATTACATTTTCTTTGGGGTTATTTCTTATTATTTTATTTTATGTTGGTTTATCTTCTTTTATTTTACCTTGCTTTACGCGTTTTTATTTTGGTTTGTTATTTTATTAATTTATCATTTTATTTGACCTTATTTTGGTTTAGGCTCTTTTAGGCTATTTGGCTGAAGCTCTTTCAGAGCCGATGCTCACAAGCATTAACACAATGCGCATGTGCAGCCAGGAGCAGGCTGATGTGTTCTTCGGTTTAGTTTGAAAAAGCATCCCTTGCAGTCTGGCAAAGGAAAGCTGCAGAAAGGAGCAGCAGGAAGACAGGCCAAGCAGTCCCTCGTTTCTCAACAGTGCAGAAGAACTTGAAGAAGGAGGATGGGGACCGACCACACACCGAAAAGTACAAGAAGAGGAGGGGTGTGGTGCCCTGGGCTATTTTCACAAGTAGGACACGTGTCGATGACAAGCACCCCTTTTGCCTTCCAAAACTCGCTCCGCTGTGCTTCTTGGCCAGGGAGGCATGAAAAGCGCTCTCCTGCCTGCCCTGCGCTTGGATCGCGTGCAGGGAGAGCTGAAAAGCTGCAGCTCCGCATGGTGCAGCAAGCCTGCAGCCCTTCCAAGCACAGGCTGTTTTGCACAAGCAAGAACACCTCGGGAAACGGAGCCAAGGGAAGAGCAGAGCTCGCTCCTGCTCCAAACCTGCAACGGGCAAAAGAGCCAGGGAGCGCCAGGGCACGAGTGGCGCCTCGGAGGTGCAAGAGCAGCGGGCAAGAACTGAGCCCAAAGGGCCCAGAGGAGCCCTGACAAGGGGCTGCGCTCAATGCTACGGAGGAGAAGAAGCAACCCCCGGGGGCCACCCTGGGCGTCCGCCCTGGGAGTCTAGAAAGCGTCCTCCCCCCGCCTGCGGGGCACGAGGGCCACCTTGGTGGAGCAGGAGCAGCAGGCACCTAGCCAAAACGGCCCAAAGGAGCCCTGGCAAGGGGCCGTGCTCAGTGCTGCAGAGGAAGGCAAAAATCCCCCGGGGACACTTGCTAGCCCACCGTGGGGGGAAAAAAGCCTTCCTCCCCGCAGCTGCAGGGCACGAGAGGCCACCTTCGTGGTGCATGAGCAACAGGCAGTAACCCAGCCAAAATGGCCCAGAGGAGCCCTGACAAGTGCTCATGCTCAGTGCTGCAGAGGAAGGCAAAAAACCCCCGGGCACCAGAGCCAATCTGCCCCGGGGGAAGATTCCTTCCTGACCCCAGCGTCGCTGGCCATCGGCTATTCCCTGAGCACGTGAGCAAGACCTGCCTCCTCGGCCCGCAGGCTGCTCACGCCTCCCAGGAGATGCCCAACCCCGATTCTCCCTCCACCTGCTGCCACCTCAGGGCCTTCCCAGAGGGGCAAAACGCCCCCGGCCTGATCCATCTGGGGGACAACCATCCTTCCTGTGCCTGGCAAGGCACCAGTGGCTGCTCCAAAGCACCGGCACCCCCGCCAACATCTCTGCATCCCATTCCTCACGGCTGCTGACACTGGCTCCGCAGGGGATGAGGATGGCAAGCTCTGCAGTGCTCCTCAAGAAGGCATTCCCTTGCTCTTGCCACTGCTAGCCGGCTGAAAAGGCCAGCCAGCCTCACCAGCCTCCAGCTGTTGGGGGTTCTTCTCGTCTCCAGCAGCCTCGTCGAGCCTCCTCCGGCCTTCCTCCCTCAGCCCTCACCAAGTAATTCCACCGCCTCCTCAAGGACTTCCTCTCGCCCGTCTTGGGGCTGCCCCCAGGCCAGCTATGGCAGCGCGGCGCGGGAGCGTGCTCCCTTTTATGCTGCCCCGGGGCATGGTGACTGCTGCGTTGCCGGGTGCTGGCACTGTGACACGGGGGTGACGGGCCCCCCCCCTGCGCAGCCCCGCCCGCCGGCCCTCCGCCCAGCATCCTTCCCAGGAAGGCCTTTGGGCTGCTGGCCCCGAGGCAGTCCCTGCGCCCAGGAGGCTCAGGGGGCTGTCCCTGCCCTTGCTGGCCATGCCCTGGGCACAGCTGCTGGGCGTCCCGCTAAATACATCTGGACATTCAGACTACGTCGTGAAGGCTGTTGGTCCCATCTACATTCATTTGGTTGTGGGGATGCCAGAGGTGAAAGCAAGGCTTTGGGTTCCCTCTGCATGAACTGTGCAGAGACGGAGAGCACGTGCAGGATGGCCTCGCCGTTCCTGACCCATGCACCAAGGGACATTTGCTGCTCCCCTGCTTATGCTGAGGTCTTCTTCTGGGAAAGAAGTCCCAAATCCTTTTCTCTTCTTGACCATCTTTTTCCTTGCACTCCAGAGCTTTTCTCCTCCCTTGGCCTTCACCCTCAATACCTTTCCTGAAAGTGATGGCAGCCCTCTCAGCCTTTCTCTTGCTCCTGCTAGTCGTCTTCACCTCAGCTAGAGAGTCCTGAAGGATCGCTGCAGGTCCCTTCCAACTCAACCCTACTCTTCTCTTCATCCCTATTCTATTCCCTGCACTCATGATGAGGCGAACAACAAGGAGACCACTAGTTGCCTGAAATGCCAGGGGGTTTACAGCTCCGGAAACACTTTCGAGGACACAAATCAAAAAGGATACAAGTAGAAACAGGATTGGATTTCATTTGATTTTACTTCATTTTACTTTCTTTTATTTTCTGTCTTGTTCTGTTGGTTGATGTTAGTTTACTTTCGTTTCTTTCATGTGATGTTATTGTATTTGATTTTATTACATTTTCTTTGGGGTTATTTCTTATTATTTTATTTTATGTTGGTTTATCTTCTTTTATTTTACCTTGCTTTACGCGTTTTTATTTTGGTTTGTTATTTGATTATTTTATCATTTTATTTGACCTTATTTTGGTTTAGGCTCTTTTAGGCTATTTGGCTGAATCTCTTTCAGAGCCGATGCTCACAGGCATTAACACAATGCGCATGTGCAGCCAGGAGCAGGCTGATGTGTTCTTCGGTTTAGTTTGAAAAAGCATCCCTTGCAGTCTGGCAAAGGAAAGCTGCAGAAAGGAGCAGCAGGAAGACAGGCCAAGCAGTCCCTTGTTTCTCAACAGTGCAGAAGAACTTGAAGAAGGAGGATGGGGACCGACCACACACCGAAAAGTACAAGAAGAGGAGGGGTGTGGTGCCCTGGGCTATTTTCACAAGTAGCACACGTGTCGATGACAAGCACCCCTTTTGCCTTCCAAAACTCGCTCCGCTGTGCTTCTTGGCCAGGGAGGCATGAAAAGCGCTCTCCTGCCTGCCCTGCGCTTGGATCGCGTGCAGGGAGAGCTGAAAAGCTGCAGCTCCGCATGGTGCGGCAAGCCTGCAGCCCTTCCAAGCACAGGCTGTTTTGCACAAGCAAGGACACCTCGGGAAACGGAGCCAAGGGAAGAGCAGAGCTCGCTCCTGCTCCAAACCTGCAATGGGCCAAAGAGCCAGGGAGCGCCAGGGCACGAGTGGCGCCTCGGAGGTGCAAGAGCAGCGGGCAAGAACTGAGCCCAAAGGGCCCAGAGGAGCCCTGACAAGGGGCTGCGCTCAATGCTACGGAGGAGAAGAAGCAACCCCCGGGGGCCACCCTGGGCGTCCGCCCTGGGAGTCTAGAAAGCGTCCTCCCCCCGCCTGCGGGGCACGAGGGCCACCTTGGTGGAGCAGGAGCAGCAGGCACCTAGCCAAAATGGCCCAAAGGAGCCCTGGCAAGGGGCCGTGCTCAGTGCTGCAGAGGAAGGCAAAAAACCCCCGGGGACACTTGCTAGCCCACCGTGGGGGGAAAAAAGCCTTCCTCCCCGCAGCTGCAGGGCACGAGAGGCCACCTTCGTGGTGCATGAGCAACAGGCAGTAACCCAGCCAAAATGGCCCAGAGGAGCCCTGACAAGTGCTCATGCTCAGTGCTGCAGAGGAAGGCAAAAAACCCCCGGGCACCAGAGCCAATCTGCCCCAGGGGAAAATTCCTTCCTGACCCCAGCGTCGCTGGCGATGGGCTATTCCCTGAGCACGTGAGCAAGACCTGCCTCCTCGGCCCGCAGGCTGCTCACGCCTCCCAGGAGATGCCCAACCCCGATTCTCCCTCCACCTGCTGCCACCTCAGGGCCTTCCCAGAGGGGCAAAACGCCCCCGGCCTGATCCATCTGGGGGACAACCATCCTTCCTGTGCCTGGCAAGGCACCAGTGGCTGCTCCAAAGCACCGGCACCCCCGCCAACATCTCTGCATCCCATTCCTCACGGCTGCTGACACTGGCTCCGCAGGGGATGAGGATGGCGAGCTCTGCAGTGCTCCTCAAGAAGGCATTCCCTTGCTCTTGCCACTGCTAGCCGGCTGAAAAGGCCAGCCAGCCTCACCAACCTCCAGCTGTTGGGGGTTCTTCTCGTCTCCAGCAGCCTCGTCGAGCCTCCTCCGGCCTTCCTCCCTCAGCCCTCGCCAAGTCATTCCACCGCCTCCTCAAGGACTTCCTCTCGCCCGTCTTGGGGCTGCCCCCAGGCCAGCTATGGCAGCGCGGCGCGGGAGCGTGCTCCCTTTTATGCTGCCCCGGGGCATGGTGACTGCTGCGTTGCCGGGTGCTGGCACTGTGACACGGGGGTGACGGGCCCCCCCCCTGCGCAGCCCCGCCCGCCGGCCCTCTGCCCAGCATCCTTCCCAGGAAGGCCTTTGGGCTGCTGGCCCCGAGGCAGTCCCTGCGCCCAGGAGGCTCAGGGGGCTGTCCCTGCCCTTGCTGGCCATGCCCTGGGCACAGCTGCTGGGCGTCCCGCTAAATACATCTGGACATTCAGACAACGTCGTGAAGGCTGTTTGTCCCATCTACATTCATTTGGTTGTGGGGATGCCAGAGGTGAAAGCAAGGCTTTGGGTTCCCTCTGCATGAAGTGTGCAGAGACGGAGAGCACGTGCAGGATGGCCTCGCCGTTCCTGACCCATGCACCAAGGGACATTTGCTGCTCCCCTGCTTATGCTGAGGTCTTCTTCTGGGAAAGAAGTCCCAAATCCTTTTCTCTTCTTGACCATCTTTTTCCTTGCACTCCAGAGCTTTTCTCCTCCCTTGGCCTTCACCCTCAATACCTTTCCTGAAAGTGACGGCAGCCCTCTCAGCCTTTCTCTTGCTCCTGCTAGTCGTCTTCACCTCAGCTAGAGAGTCCTGAAGGATCGCTGCAGGTCCCTTCCAACTCAACCCTTCTCTTCTCTTCACTTGTCTTCTATTCCCTGCACTGACGATGAGGCGAATAACAAGGAGACCACTAGTTGCCTGAAATGCCAGGGGGTTTGCAGCTCCAGAAACACTTTCGAGGACACAAATCAAAAAGGATACAAGTAGAAACAGGATTGGATTTCATTTGATTTTACTTTATTTTACTTTCTTTTATTTTCTGTCTTGTTCTGTTGGTTGATGTTAGTTTAGTTTTGTTTCTTTCATGTGATGTTATTGTATTTGATTTTATTACATTTTCTTTGGGGTTATTTCTTATTATTTTATTTTATGTTGGTTTATCTTCTTTTATTTTACCTTGCTTTATGCGTCTTTATTTTGTTTTGTTATTTGATTATTTTATCATTTTATTTGACCTTATTTTGGTTTAGGCTCTTTTAGGCTATTTGGCTGAATCTCTTTCAGAGCCGATGCTCACAGGCATTAACACCATGCGCATGTGCAGCCAGGAGCAGGCTGATGTGTTCTTCGGTTTAGTTTGAAAAAGCATCCCTTGCAGTCTGGCAAAGGAAAGCTGCAGAAAGGAGCAGCAGGAAGACAGGCCAAGCAGTCCCTCGTTTCTCAACAGTGCAGAAGAACTTGAAGAAGGAGGATGGGGACCGACCACACACCGAAAAGTACCAGAAGAGGAGGGGTGTGGTGCCCTGGGCTATTTTCACAAGTAGGACACGTGTCGATGACAAGCACCCCTTTTGCCTTCCAAAACTCGCTCCGCTGTGCTTCTTGGCCAGGGAGGCATGAAAAGCGCTCTCCTGCCTGCCCTGCGCTTGGATCGCGTGCAGGGAGAGCTGAAAAGCTGCAGCTCCGCATGGTGCGGCAAGCCTGCAGCCCTTCCAAGCACAGGCTGTTTTGCACAAGCAAGGACACCTCGGGAAACGGAGCCAAGGGAAGAGCAGAGCTCGCTCCTGCTCCAAACCTGCAATGGGCCAAAGAGCCAGGGAGCGCCAGGGCACGAGTGGCGCCTCGGAGGTGCAAGAGCAGCGGGCAAGAACTGAGCCCAAAGGGCCCAGAGGAGCCCTGACAAGGGGCTGCGCTCAATGCTACGGAGGAGAAGAAGCAACCCCCGGGGGCAACCCTGGGCGTCCGCCCTGGGAGTCTAGAAAGCGTCCTCCCGCCGCCTGCGGGGCACGAGGGCCACCTTGGTGGAGCAGGAGCAGCAGGCACCTAGCCAAAACGGCCCAAAGGAGCCCTGGCAAGGGGCCGTGCTCAGTGCTGCAGAGGAAGGCAAAAAACCCCCGGGGACACTTGCTAGCCCACCGTGGGGGGAAAAAAGCCTTCCTCCCCGCAGCTGCAGGGCACGAGAGGCCACCTTCGTGGTGCATGAGCAACAGGCAGTAACCCAGCCAAAATGGCCCAGAGGAGCCCTGACAAGTGCTCATGCTCAGTGCTGCAGAGGAAGGCAAAAAACCCCCGGGCACCAGAGCCAATCTGCCCCGGGGGAAAATTCCTTCCTGACCCCAGCGTCGCTGGCCATCGGCTATTCCCTGAGCACGTGAGCAAGACCTGCCTCCTCGGCCCGCAGGCTGCTCACGCCTCCCAGGAGATGCCCAACCCCGATTCTCCCTCCACCTGCTGCCACCTCAGGGCCTTCCCAGAGGGGCAAAACGCCCCCGGCCTGATCCATCTGGGGGACAACCATCCTTCCTGCGCCTGGCAAGGCACCAGTGGCTGCTCCAAAGCACCGGCACCCCCGCCAACATCTCTGCATCCCATTCCTCACGGCTGCTGACACTGGCTCCGCAGGGGATGAGGATGGCGAGCTCTGCAGTGCTCCTCAAGAAGGCATTCCCTTGCTCTTGCCACTGCTAGCCAGCTGAAAAGGCCAGCCAGCCTCACCAACCTCCAGCTGTTGGGGGTTCTTCTCGTCTCCAGCAGCCTCGTCGAGCCTCCTCCGGCCTTCCTCCCTCAGCCCTCGCCAAGTAATTCCACCGCCTCCTCAAGGACTTCCTCTCGCCCGTCTTGGGGCTGCCCCCAGGCCAGCTATGGCAGCGCGGCGCGGGAGCGTGCTCCCTTTTATGCTGCCCCGGGGCATGGTGACTGCTGCGTTGCCGGGTGCTGGCACTGTGACACGGGGGTGACGGGCCCCCCCCCTGCGCAGCCCCGCCCGCCGGCCCTCTGCCCAGCATCCTTCCCAGGAAGGCCTTTGGGCTGCTGGCCCCGAGGCAGTCCCTGCGCCCAGGAGGCTCAGGGGGCTGTCCCTGCCCTTGCTGGCCATGCCCTGGGCACAGCTGCTGGGCGTCCCGCTAAATACATCTGGACATTCAGACGACGTCGTGAAGGCTGTTGGTCCCATCTACATTCATTTGGTTGTGGGGATGCCAGAGGTGAAAGCAAGGCTTTGGGTTCCCTCTGCATGAACTGTGCAGAGACGGAGAGCACGTGCAGGATGGCCTCGCCGTTCCTGACGCATGCACCAAGGGACATTTGCTGCTCCCCTGCTTATGCTGAGGTCTTCTTCTGGGAAAGAAGTCCCAAATCCTTTTCTCTTCTTGACCATCTTTTTCCTTGCACTCCAGAGCTTTTCTCCTCCCTTGGCCTTCACCCTCAATACCTTTCCTGAAAGTGACGGCAGCCCTCTCAGCCTTTGCCTTGCTCCTGCTAGTCGTCTTCACCTCAGCTAGAGGGTCCTGAAGGATCGCTGCAGGTCCCTTCCAACTCAACCCTTCTCTTCTCTTCACTTGTCTTCTATTCCCTGCACTGACGATGAGGCGAATAACAAGGAGACCACTAGTTGCCTGAAATGCCAGGGGGTTTGCAGCTCCAGAAACACTTTCGAGGACACAAATCAAAAAGGATACAAGTAGAAACAGGATTGGATTTCATTTGATTTTACTTTATTTTACTTTCTTTTATTTTCTGTCTTGTTCTGTTGGTTGATGTTAGTTTAGTTTTGTTTCTTTCATGTGATGTTATTGTATTTGATTTTATTACATTTTCTTTGGGGTTATTTCTTATTATTTTATTTTATGTTGGTTTATCTTCTTTTATTTTACCTTGCTTTATGCGTCTTTATTTTGGTTTGTTATTTGATTATTTTATCATTTTATTTGACCTTATTTTGGTTTAGGCTCTTTTAGGCTATTTGGCTGAATCTCTTTCAGAGCCGATGCTCACAAGCATTAACACAATGCGCATGTGCAGCCAGGAGCAGGCTGATGTGTTCTTCGGTTTAGTTTGAAAAAGCATCCCTTGCAGTCTGGCAAAGGAAAGCTGCAGAAAGGAGCAGCAGGAAGACAGGCCAAGCAGTCCCTCGTTTCTCAACAGTGCAGAAGAACTTGAAGAAGGAGGATGGGGACCGACCACACACCGAAAAGTACCAGAAGAGGAGGGGTGTGGTGCCCTGGGCTATTTTCACAAGTAGCACACGTGTCGATGACAAGCACCCCTTTTGCCTTCCAAAACTTGCTCCGCTGTGCTTCTTGGCCAGGGAGGCATGAAAAGCGCTCTCCTGCCTGCCCTGCGCTTGGATCGCGTGCAGGGAGAGCTGAAAAGCTGCAGCTCCGCATGGTGCAGCAAGCCTGCAGCCCTTCCAAGCACAGGCTGTTTTGCACAAGCAAGAACACCTCGGGAAACGGAGCCAAGGGAAGAGCAGAGCTCGCTCCTGCTCCAAACCTGCAACGGGCAAAAGAGCCAGGGAGCGCCAGGGCACGAGTGGCGCCTCGGAGGTGCAAGAGCAGCGGGCAAGAACTGAGCCCAAAGGGCCCAGAGGAGCCCTGACAAGGGGCTGCGCTCAATGCTACGGAGGAGAAGAAGCAACCCCCGGGGGCAACCCTGGGCGTCCGCCCTGGGAGTCTAGAAAGCGTCCTCCCGCCGCCTGCGGGGCACGAGGGCCACCTTGGTGGAGCAGGAGCAGCAGGCACCTAGCCAAAACGGCCCAAAGGAGCCCTGGCAAGGGGCCGTGCTCAGTGCTGCAGAGGAAGGCAAAAAACCCCCGGGGACACTTGCTAGCCCACCGTGGGGGGAAAAAAGCCTTCCTCCCCGCAGCTGCAGGGCACGAGAGGCCACCTTCGTGGTGCATGAGCAACAGGCAGTAACCCAGCCAAAATGGCCCAGAGGAGCCCTGACAAGTGCTCATGCTCAGTGCTGCAGAGGAAGGCAAAAAACCCCCGGGCACCAGAGCCAATCTGCCCCGGGGGAAAATTCCTTCCTGACCCCAGCGTCGCTGGCCATCGGCTATTCCCTGAGCACGTGAGCAAGACCTGCCTCCTCGGCCCGCAGGCTGCTCACGCCTCCCAGGAGATGCCCAACCCCGATTCTCCCTCCACCTGCTGCCACCTCAGGGCCTTCCCAGAGGGGCAAAACGCCCCCGGCCTGATCCATCTGGGGGACAACCATCCTTCCTGCGCCTGGCAAGGCACCAGTGGCTGCTCCAAAGCACCGGCACCCCCGCCAACATCTCTGCATCCCATTCCTCACGGCTGCTGACACTGGCTCCGCAGGGGATGAGGATGGCGAGCTCTGCAGTGCTCCTCAAGAAGGCATTCCCTTGCTCTTGCCACTGCTAGCCAGCTGAAAAGGCCAGCCAGCCTCACCAACCTCCAGCTGTTGGGGGTTCTTCTCGTCTCCAGCAGCCTCGTCGAGCCTCCTCCGGCCTTCCTCCCTCAGCCCTCGCCAAGTAATTCCACCGCCTCCTCAAGGACTTCCTCTCGCCCGTCTTGGGGCTGCCCCCAGGCCAGCTATGGCAGCGCGGCGCGGGAGCGTGCTCCCTTTTATGCTGCCCCGGGGCATGGTGACTGCTGCGTTGCCGGGTGCTGGCACTGTGACACGGGGGTGACGGGCCCCCCCCCTGCGCAGCCCCGCCCGCCGGCCCTCTGCCCAGCATCCTTCCCAGGAAGGCCTTTGGGCTGCTGGCCCCGAGGCAGTCCCTGGGCCCAGGAGGCTCAGGGGGCTGTCCCTGCCCTTGCTGGCCATGCCCTGGGCACAGCTGCTGGGCGTCCCGCTAAATACATCTGGACATTCAGACGACGTCGTGAAGGCTGTTGGTCCCATCTACATTCATTTGGTTGTGGGGATGCCAGAGGTGAAAGCAAGGCTTTGGGTTCCCTCTGCATGAACTGTGCAGAGACGGAGAGCACGTGCAGGATGGCCTCGCCGTTCCTGACGCATGCACCAAGGGACATTTGCTGCTCCCCTGCTTATGCTGAGGTCTTCTTCTGGGAAAGAAGTCCCAAATCCTTTTCTCTTCTTGACCATCTTTTTCCTTGCACTCCAGAGCTTTTCTCCTCCCTTGGCCTTCACCCTCAATACCTTTCCTGAAAGTGACGGCAGCCCTCTCAGCCTTTGCCTTGCTCCTGCTAGTCGTCTTCACCTCAGCTAGAGGGTCCTGAAGGATCGCTGCAGGTCCCTTCCAACTCAACCCTTCTCTTCTCTTCACTTGTCTTCTATTCCCTGCACTGACGATGAGGCGAATAACAAGGAGACCACTAGTTGCCTGAAATGCCAGGGGGTTTGCAGCTCCAGAAACACTTTCGAGGACACAAATCAAAAAGGATACAAGTAGAAACAGGATTGGATTTCATTTGATTTTACTTTATTTTACTTTCTTTTATTTTCTGTCTTGTTCTGTTGGTTGATGTTAGTTTAGTTTTGTTTCTTTCATGTGATGTTATTGTATTTGATTTTATTACATTTTCTTTGGGGTTATTTCTTATTATTTTATTTTATGTTGGTTTATCTTCTTTTATTTTACCTTGCTTTATGCGTCTTTATTTTGGTTTGTTATTTGATTATTTTATCATTTTATTTGACCTTATTTTGGTTTAGGCTCTTTTAGGCTATTTGGCTGAATCTCTTTCAGAGCCGATGCTCACAAGCATTAACACAATGCGCATGTGCAGCCAGGAGCAGGCTGATGTGTTCTTCGGTTTAGTTTGAAAAAGCATCCCTTGCAGTCTGGCAAAGGAAAGCTGCAGAAAGGAGCAGCAGGAAGACAGGCCAAGCAGTCCCTTGTTTCTCAACAGTGCAGAAGAACTTGAAGAAGGAGGATGGGTACCGACCACACACCGAAAAGTACAAGAAGAGGAGGGGTGTGGTGCCCTGGGCTATTTTCACAAGTAGCACACGTGTCGATGAGAAGCACCCCTTTTGCCTTCCAAAACTTGCTCCGCTGTGCTTCTTGGCCAGGGAGGCATGAAAAGCGCTCTCCTGCCTGCCCTGCGCTTGGATCGCGTGCAGGGAGAGCTGAAAAGCTGCAGCTCCGCATGGTGCAGCAAGCCTGCAGCCCTTCCAAGCACAGGCTGTTTTGCACAAGCAAGAACACCTCGGGAAACGGAGCCAAGGGAAGAGCAGAGCTCGCTCCTGCTCCAAACCTGCAACGGGCAAAAGAGCCAGGGAGCGCCAGGGCACGAGTGGCGCCTCGGAGGTGCAAGAGCAGCGGGCAAGAACTGAGCCCAAAGGGCCCAGAGGAGCCCTGACAAGGGGCTGCGCTCAATGCTACGGAGGAGAAGAAGCAACCCCCGGGGGCCACCCTGGGCGTCCGCCCTGGGAGTCTAGAAAGCGTCCTCCCGCCGCCTGCGGGGCACGAGGGCCACCTTGGTAGAGCAGGAGCAGCAGGCACCTAGCCAAAACGGCCCAAAGGAGCCCTGGCAAGGGGCCGTGCTCAGTGCTGCAGAGGAAGGCAAAAAACCCCCAGGGACACTTGCTAGCCCACCGTGGGGGGAAAAAAGCCTTCCTCCCCGCAGCTGCAGGGCACGAGAGGCCACCTTCGTGGTGCATGAGCAACAGGCAGTAACCCAGCCAAAATGGCCCAGAGGAGCCCTGACAAGTGCTCATGCTCAGTGCTGCAGAGGAAGGCAAAAAACCCCCGGGCACCAGAGCCAATCTGCCCCGGGGGAAAATTCCTTCCTGACCCCAGCGTCGCTGGCCATCGGCTATTCCCTGAGCACGTGAGCAAGACCTGCCTCCTCGGCCCGCAGGCTGCTCACGCCTCCCAGGAGATGCCCAACCCCGATTCTCCCTCCACCTGCTGCCACCTCAGGGCCTTCCCAGAGGGGCAAAACGCCCCCGGCCTGATCCATCTGGGGGACAACCATCCTTCCTGTGCCTGGCAAGGCACCAGTGGCTGCTCCAAAGCACCGGCACCCCCGCCAACATCTCTGCATCCCATTCCTCACGGCTGCTGACACTGGCTCCGCAGGGGATGAGGATGGCGAGCTCTGCAGTGCTCCTCAAGAAGGCATTCCCTTGCTCTTGCCACTGCTAGCCAGCTGAAAAGGCCAGCCAGCCTCACCAACCTCCAGCTGTTGGGGGTTCTTCTCGTCTCCAGCAGCCTCGTCGAGCCTCCTCCGGCCTTCCTCCCTCAGCCCTCGCCAAGTAATTCCACCGCCTCCTCAAGGACTTCCTCTCGCCCGTCTTGGGGCTGCCCCCAGGCCAGCTATGGCAGCGCGGCGCGGGAGCGTGCTCCCTTTTATGCTGCCCCGGGGCATGGTGACTGCTGCGTTGCCGGGTGCTGGCACTGTGACACGGGGGTGACGGGCCCCCCCCCCTGCGCAGCCCCGCCCGCCGGCCCTCCGCCCAGCATCCTTCCCAGGAAGGCCTTTGGGCTGCTGGCCCCGAGGCAGTCCCTGGGCCCAGGAGGCTCAGGGGGCTGTCCCTGCCCTTGCTGGCCATGCCCTGGGCACAGCTGCTGGGCGTCCCGCTAAATACATCTGGACATTCAGACTACGTCGTGAAGGCTGTTGGTCCCATCTACATTCATTTGGTTGTGGGGATGCCAGAGGTGAAAGCAAGGCTTTGGGTTCCCTCTGCATGAACTGTGCAGAGACGGAGAGCACGTGCAGGATGGCCTCGCCGTTCCTGACCCATGCACCAAGGGACATTTGCTGCTCCCCTGCTTATGCTGAGGTCTTCTTCTGGGAAAGAAGTCCCAAATCCTTTTCTCTTCTTGACCATCTTTTTCCTTGCACTCCAGAGCTTTTCTCCTCCCTTGGCCTTCACCCTCAATACCTTTCCTGAAAGTGACGGCAGCCCTCTCAGCCTTTGCCTTGCTCCTGCTAGTCGTCTTCACCTCAGCTAGAGAGTCCTGAAGGATCGCTGCAGGTCCCTTCCAACTCAACCCTTCTCTTCTCTTCACTTGTCTTCTATTCCCTGCACTGACGATGAGGCGAATAACAAGGAGACCACTAGTTGCCTGAAATGCCAGGGGGTTTGCAGCTCCAGAAACACTTTCGAGGACACAAATCAAAAAGGATACAAGTAGAAACAGGATTGGATTTCATTTGATTTTACTTTATTTTACTTTCTTTTATTTTCTGTCTTGTTCTGTTGGTTGATGTTAGTTTACTTTCGTTTCTTTCATGTGATGTTATTGTATTTGATTTTATTACATTTTCTTTGGGGTTATTTCTTATTATTTTATTTTATGTTGGTTTATCTTCTTTTATTTTACCTTGCTTTATGCGTCTTTATTTTGTTTTGTTATTTGATTATTTTATCATTTTATTTGACCTTATTTTGGTTTAGGCTCTTTTAGGCTATTTGGCTGAATCTCTTTCAGAGCCGATGCTCACAGGCATTAACACCATGCGCATGTGCAGCCAGGAGCAGGCTGATGTGTTCTTCGGTTTAGTTTGAAAAAGCATCCCTTGCAGTCTGGCAAAGGAAAGCTGCAGAAAGGAGCAGCAGGAAGACAGGCCAAGCAGTCCCTCGTTTCTCAACAGTGCAGAAGAACTTGAAGAAGGAGGATGGGGACCGACCACACACCGAAAAGTACAAGAAGAGGAGGGGTGTGGTGCCCTGGGCTATTTTCACAAGTAGCACACGTGTCGATGACAAGCACCCCTTTTGCCTTCCAAAACTCGCTCCGCTGTGCTTCTTGGCCAGGGAGGCATGAAAAGCGCTCTCCTGCCTGCCCTGCGCTTGGATCGCATGCAGGGAGAGCTGAAAAGCTGCAGCTCCGCATGGTGCGGCAAGCCTGCAGCCCTTCCAAGCACAGGCTGTTTTGCACAAGCAAGGACACCTCGGGAAACGGAGCCAAGGGAAGAGCAGAGCTCGCTCCTGCTCCAAACCTGCAATGGGCAAAAGAGCCAGGGAGCGCCAGGGCACGAGTGGCGCCTCGGAGGTGCAAGAGCAGCGGGCAAGAACTGAGCCCAAAGGGCCCAGAGGAGCCCTGACAAGGGGCTGCGCTCAATGCTACGGAGGAGAAGAAGCAACCCCCGGGGGCCACCCTGGGCGTCCGCCCTGGGAGTCTAGAAAGCGTCCTCCCGCCGCCTGCGGGGCACGAGGGCCACCTTGGTGGAGCAGGAGCAGCAGGCACCTAGCCAAAACGGCCCAAAGGAGCCCTGGCAAGGGGCCGTGCTCAGTGCTGCAGAGGAAGGCAAAAAACCCCCGGGGACACTTGCTAGCCCACCGTGGGGGGAAAAAAGCCTTCCTCCCCGCAGCTGCAGGGCACGAGAGGCCACCTTCGTGGTGCATGAGCAACAGGCAGTAACCCAGCCAAAATGGCCCAGAGGAGCCCTGACAAGTGCTCATGCTCAGTGCTGCAGAGGAAGGCAAAAAACCCCCGGGCACCAGAGCCAATCTGCCCCGGGGGAAAATTCCTTCCTGACCCCAGCGTCGCTGGCCATCGGCTATTCCCTGAGCACGTGAGCAAGACCTGCCTCCTCGGCCCGCAGGCTGCTCACGCCTCCCAGGAGATGCCCAACCCCGATTCTCCCTCCACCTGCTGCCACCTCAGGGCCTTCCCAGAGGGGCAAAACGCCCCCGGCCTGATCCATCTGGGGGACAACCATCCTTCCTGCGCCTGGCAAGGCACCAGTGGCTGCTCCAAAGCACCGGCACCCCCGCCAACATCTCTGCATCCCATTCCTCACGGCTGCTGACACTGGCTCCGCAGGGGATGAGGATGGCGAGCTCTGCAGTGCTCCTCAAGAAGGCATTCCCTTGCTCTTGCCACTGCTAGCCAGCTGAAAAGGCCAGCCAGCCTCACCAACCTCCAGCTGTTGGGGGTTCTTCTCGTCTCCAGCAGCCTCGTCGAGCCTCCTCCGGCCTTCCTCCCTCAGCCCTCGCCAAGTAATTCCACCGCCTCCTCAAGGACTTCCTCTCGCCCGTCTTGGGGCTGCCCCCAGGCCAGCTATGGCAGCGCGGCGCGGGAGCGTGCTCCCTTTTATGCTGCCCCGGGGCATGGTGACTGCTGCGTTGCCGGGTGCTGGCACTGTGACACGGGGGTGACGGGCCCCCCCCCCTGCGCAGCCCCGCCCGCCGGCCCTCCGCCCAGCATCCTTCCCAGGAAGGCCTTTGGGCTGCTGGCCCCGAGGCAGTCCCTGGGCCCAGGAGGCTCAGGGGGCTGTCCCTGCCCTTGCTGGCCATGCCCTGGGCACAGCTGCTGGGCGTCCCGCTAAATACATCTGGACATTCAGACGACGTCGTGAAGGCTGTTGGTCCCATCTACATTCATTTGGTTGTGGGGATGCCAGAGGTGAAAGCAAGGCTTTGGGTTCCCTCTGCATGAACTGTGCAGAGACGGAGAGCACGTGCAGGATGGCCTCGCCGTTCCTGACGCATGCACCAAGGGACATTTGCTGCTCCCCTGCTTATGCTGAGGTCTTCTTCTGGGAAAGAAGTCCCAAATCCTTTTCTCTTCTTGACCATCTTTTTCCTTGCACTCCAGAGCTTTTCTCCTCCCTTGGCCTTCACCCTCAATACCTTTCCTGAAAGTGACGGCAGCCCTCTCAGCCTTTGCCTTGCTCCTGCTAGTCGTCTTCACCTCAGCTAGAGGGTCCTGAAGGATCGCTGCAGGTCCCTTCCAACTCAACCCTTCTCTTCTCTTCACTTGTCTTCTATTCCCTGCACTGACGATGAGGCGAATAACAAGGAGACCACTAGTTGCCTGAAATGCCAGGGGGTTTGCAGCTCCAGAAACACTTTCGAGGACACAAATCAAAAAGGATACAAGTAGAAACAGGATTGGATTTCATTTGATTTTACTTTATTTTACTTTCTTTTATTTTCTGTCTTGTTCTGTTGGTTGATGTTAGTTTAGTTTTGTTTCTTTCATGTGATGTTATTGTATTTGATTTTATTACATTTTCTTTGGGGTTATTTCTTATTATTTTATTTTATGTTGGTTTATCTTCTTTTATTTTACCTTGCTTTATGCGTCTTTATTTTGTTTTGTTATTTGATTATTTTATCATTTTATTTGACCTTATTTTGGTTTAGGCTCTTTTAGGCTATTTGGCTGAATCTCTTTCAGAGCCGATGCTCACAAGCATTAACACAATGCGCATGTGCAGCCAGGAGCAGGCTGATGTGTTCTTCGGTTTAGTTTGAAAAAGCATCCCTTGCAGTCTGGCAAAGGAAAGCTGCAGAAAGGAGCAGCAGGAAGACAGGCCAAGCAGTCCCTTGTTTCTCAACAGTGCAGAAGAACTTGAAGAAGGAGGATGGGGACCGACCACACACCGAAAAGTACAAGAAGAGGAGGGGTGTGGTGCCCTGGGCTATTTTCACAAGTAGCACACGTGTCGATGACAAGCACCCCTTTTGCCTTCCAAAACTTGCTCCGCTGTGCTTCTTGGCCAGGGAGGCATGAAAAGCGCTCTCCTGCCTGCCCTGCGCTTGGATCGCGTGCAGGGAGAGCTGAAAAGCTGCAGCTCCGCATGGTGCAGCAAGCCTGCAGCCCTTCCAAGCACAGGCTGTTTTGCACAAGCAAGAACACCTCGGGAAACGGAGCCAAGGGAAGAGCAGAGCTCGCTCCTGCTCCAAACCTGCAACGGGCAAAAGAGCCAGGGAGCGCCAGGGCACGAGTGGCGCCTCGCAGGTGCAAGAGCAGCGGGCAAGAACTGAGCCCAAAGGGCCCAGAGGAGCCCTGACAAGGGGCTGCGCTCAATGCTACGGAGGAGAAGAAGCAACCCCCGGGGGCCACCCTGGGCGTCCGCCCTGGGAGTCTAGAAAGCGTCCTCCCGCCGCCTGCGGGGCACGAGGGCCACCTTGGTGGAGCAGGAGCAGCAGGCACCTAGCCAAAACGGCCCAAAGGAGCCCTGGCAAGGGGCCGTGCTCAGTGCTGCAGAGGAAGGCAAAAAACCCCCAGGGACACTTGCTAGCCCACCGTGGGGGGAAAAAAGCCTTCCTCCCCGCAGCTGCAGGGCACGAGAGGCCACCTTCGTGGTGCATGAGCAACAGGCAGTAACCCAGCCAAAATGGCCCAGAGGAGCCCTGACAAGTGCTCATGCTCAGTGCTGCAGAGGAAGGCAAAAAACCCCCGGGCACCAGAGCCAATCTGCCCCGGGGGAAAATTCCTTCCTGACCCCAGCGTCGCTGGCCATCGGCTATTCCCTGAGCACGTGAGCAAGACCTGCCTCCTCGGCCCGCAGGCTGCTCACGCCTCCCAGGAGATGCCCAACCCCGATTCTCCCTCCACCTGCTGCCACCTCAGGGCCTTCCCAGAGGGGCAAAACGCCCCCGGCCTGATCCATCTGGGGGACAACCATCCTTCCTGTGCCTGGCAAGGCACCAGTGGCTGCTCCAAAGCACCGGCACCCCCGCCAACATCTCTGCATCCCATTCCTCACGGCTGCTGACACTGGCTCCGCAGGGGATGAGGATGGCGAGCTCTGCAGTGCTCCTCAAGAAGGCATTCCCTTGCTCTTGCCACTGCTAGCCAGCTGAAAAGGCCAGCCAGCCTCACCAACCTCCAGCTGTTGGGGGTTCTTCTCGTCTCCAGCAGCCTCGTCGAGCCTCCTCCGGCCTTCCTCCCTCAGCCCTCGCCAAGTAATTCCACCGCCTCCTCAAGGACTTCCTCTCGCCCGTCTTGGGGCTGCCCCCAGGCCAGCTATGGCAGCGCGGCGCGGGAGCGTGCTCCCTTTTATGCTGCCCCGGGGCATGGTGACTGCTGCGTTGCCGGGTGCTGGCACTGTGACACGGGGGTGACGGGCCCCCCCCCTGCGCAGCCCCGCCCGCCGGCCCTCCGCCCAGCATCCTTCCCAGGAAGGCCTTTGGGCTGCTGGCCCCGAGGCAGTCCCTGGGCCCAGGAGGCTCAGGGGGCTGTCCCTGCCCTTGCTGGCCATGCCCTGGGCACAGCTGCTGGGCGTCCCGCTAAATACATCTGGACATTCAGACTACGTCGTGAAGGCTGTTGGTCCCATCTACATTCATTTGGTTGTGGGGATGCCAGAGGTGAAAGCAAGGCTTTGGGTTCCCTCTGCATGAACTGTGCAGAGACGGAGAGCACGTGCAGGATGGCCTCGCCGTTCCTGACCCATGCACCAAGGGACATTTGCTGCTCCCCTGCTTATGCTGAGGTCTTCTTCTGGGAAAGAAGTCCCAAATCCTTTTCTCTTCTTGACCATCTTTTTCCTTGCACTCCAGAGCTTTTCTCCTCCCTTGGCCTTCACCCTCAATACCTTTCCTGAAAGTGACGGCAGCCCTCTCAGCCTTTGCCTTGCTCCTGCTAGTCGTCTTCACCTCAGCTAGAGAGTCCTGAAGGATCGCTGCAGGTCCCTTCCAACTCAACCCTTCTCTTCTCTTCACTTGTCTTCTATTCCCTGCACTGACGATGAGGCGAATAACAAGGAGACCACTAGTTGCCTGAAATGCCAGGGGGTTTGCAGCTCCAGAAACACTTTCGAGGACACAAATCAAAAAGGATACAAGTAGAAACAGGATTGGATTTCATTTGATTTTACTTTATTTTACTTTCTTTTATTTTCTGTCTTGTTCTGTTGGTTGATGTTAGTTTACTTTCGTTTCTTTCATGTGATGTTATTGTATTTGATTTTATTACATTTTCTTTGGGGTTATTTCTTATTATTTTATTTTATGTTGGTTTATCTTCTTTTATTTTACCTTGCTTTATGCGTCTTTATTTTGTTTTGTTATTTGATTATTTTATCATTTTATTTGACCTTATTTTGGTTTAGGCTCTTTTAGGCTATTTGGCTGAATCTCTTTCAGAGCCGATGCTCACAGGCATTAACACCATGCGCATGTGCAGCCAGGAGCAGGCTGATGTGTTCTTCGGTTTAGTTTGAAAAAGCATCCCTTGCAGTCTGGCAAAGGAAAGCTGCAGAAAGGAGCAGCAGGAAGACAGGCCAAGCAGTCCCTCGTTTCTCAACAGTGCAGAAGAACTTGAAGAAGGAGGATGGGGACCGACCACACACCGAAAAGTACAAGAAGAGGAGGGGTGTGGTGCCCTGGGCTATTTTCACAAGTAGCACACGTGTCGATGACAAGCACCCCTTTTGCCTTCCAAAACTCGCTCCGCTGTGCTTCTTGGCCAGGGAGGCATGAAAAGCGCTCTCCTGCCTGCCCTGCGCTTGGATCGCATGCAGGGAGAGCTGAAAAGCTGCAGCTCCGCATGGTGCGGCAAGCCTGCAGCCCTTCCAAGCACAGGCTGTTTTGCACAAGCAAGGACACCTCGGGAAACGGAGCCAAGGGAAGAGCAGAGCTCGCTCCTGCTCCAAACCTGCAATGGGCAAAAGAGCCAGGGAGCGCCAGGGCACGAGTGGCGCCTCGGAGGTGCAAGAGCAGCGGGCAAGAACTGAGCCCAAAGGGCCCAGAGGAGCCCTGACAAGGGGCTGCGCTCAATGCTACGGAGGAGAAGAAGCAACCCCCGGGGGCCACCCTGGGCGTCCGCCCTGGGAGTCTAGAAAGCGTCCTCCCGCCGCCTGCGGGGCACGAGGGCCACCTTGGTGGAGCAGGAGCAGCAGGCACCTAGCCAAAACGGCCCAAAGGAGCCCTGGCAAGGGGCCGTGCTCAGTGCTGCAGAGGAAGGCAAAAAACCCCCGGGGACACTTGCTAGCCCACCGTGGGGGGAAAAAAGCCTTCCTCCCCGCAGCTGCAGGGCACGAGAGGCCACCTTCGTGGTGCATGAGCAACAGGCAGTAACCCAGCCAAAATGGCCCAGAGGAGCCCTGACAAGTGCTCATGCTCAGTGCTGCAGAGGAAGGCAAAAAACCCCCGGGCACCAGAGCCAATCTGCCCCGGGGGAAAATTCCTTCCTGACCCCAGCGTCGCTGGCCATCGGCTATTCCCTGAGCACGTGAGCAAGACCTGCCTCCTCGGCCCGCAGGCTGCTCACGCCTCCCAGGAGATGCCCAACCCCGATTCTCCCTCCACCTGCTGCCACCTCAGGGCCTTCCCAGAGGGGCAAAACGCCCCCGGCCTGATCCATCTGGGGGACAACCATCCTTCCTGCGCCTGGCAAGGCACCAGTGGCTGCTCCAAAGCACCGGCACCCCCGCCAACATCTCTGCATCCCATTCCTCACGGCTGCTGACACTGGCTCCGCAGGGGATGAGGATGGCGAGCTCTGCAGTGCTCCTCAAGAAGGCATTCCCTTGCTCTTGCCACTGCTAGCCAGCTGAAAAGGCCAGCCAGCCTCACCAACCTCCAGCTGTTGGGGGTTCTTCTCGTCTCCAGCAGCCTCGTCGAGCCTCCTCCGGCCTTCCTCCCTCAGCCCTCGCCAAGTAATTCCACCGCCTCCTCAAGGACTTCCTCTCGCCCGTCTTGGGGCTGCCCCCAGGCCAGCTATGGCAGCGCGGCGCGGGAGCGTGCTCCCTTTTATGCTGCCCCGGGGCATGGTGACTGCTGCGTTGCCGGGTGCTGGCACTGTGACACGGGGGTGACGGGCCCCCCCCCTGCGCAGCCCCGCCCGCCGGCCCTCTGCCCAGCATCCTTCCCAGGAAGGCCTTTGGGCTGCTGGCCCCGAGGCAGTCCCTGGGCCCAGGAGGCTCAGGGGGCTGTCCCTGCCCTTGCTGGCCATGCCCTGGGCACAGCTGCTGGGCGTCCCGCTAAATACATCTGGACATTCAGACGACGTCGTGAAGGCTGTTGGTCCCATCTACATTCATTTGGTTGTGGGGATGCCAGAGGTGAAAGCAAGGCTTTGGGTTCCCTCTGCATGAACTGTGCAGAGACGGAGAGCACGTGCAGGATGGCCTCGCCGTTCCTGACCCATGCACCAAGGGACATTTGCTGCTCCCCTGCTTATGCTGAGGTCTTCTTCTGGGAAAGAAGTCCCAAATCGTTTTCTCTTCTTGACCATCTTTTTCCTTGCACTCCAGAGCTTTTCTCCTCCCTTGGCCTTCACCCTCAATACCTTTCCTGAAAGTGACGGCAGCCCTCTCAGCCTTTGCCTTGCTCCTGCTAGTCGTCTTCACCTCAGCTAGAGGGTCCTGAAGGATCGCTGCAGGTCCCTTCCAACTCAACCCTTCTCTTCTCTTCACTTGTCTTCTATTCCCTGCACTGACGATGAGGCGAATAACAAGGAGACCACTAGTTGCCTGAAATGCCAGGGGGTTTGCAGCTCCAGAAACACTTTCGAGGACACAAATCAAAAAGGATACAAGTAGAAACAGGATTGGATTTCATTTGATTTTACTTTATTTTACTTTCTTTTATTTTCTGTCTTGTTCTGTTGGTTGATGTTAGTTTAGTTTTGTTTCTTTCATGTGATGTTATTGTATTTGATTTTATTACATTTTCTTTGGGGTTATTTCTTATTATTTTATTTTATGTTGGTTTATCTTCTTTTATTTTACCTTGCTTTATGCGTCTTTATTTTGTTTTGTTATTTGATTATTTTATCATTTTATTTGACCTTATTTTGGTTTAGGCTCCTTTAGGCTATTTGGCTGAATCTCTTTCAGAGCCGATGCTCACAAGCATTAACACAATGCGCATGTGCAGCCAGGAGCAGGCTGATGTGTTCTTCAGTTTAGTTTGAAAAAGCATCCCTTGCAGTCTGGCAAAGGAAAGCTGCAGAAAGGAGCAGCAGGAAGACAGGCCAAGCAGTCCCTCGTTTCTCAACAGTGCAGAAGAACTTGAAGAAGGAGGATGGGGACCGACCACACACCGAAAAGTACAAGAAGAGGAGGGGTGTGGTGCCCTGGGCTATTTTCACAAGTAGCACACGTGTCGATGACAAGCACCCCTTTTGCCTTCCAAAACTCGCTCCGCTGTGCTTCTTGGCCAGGGAGGCATGAAAAGCGCTCTCCTGCCTGCCCTGCGCTTGGATCACGTGCAGGGAGAGCTGAAAAGCTGCAGCTCCGCATGGTGCAGCAAGCCTGCAGCCCTTCCAAGCACAGGCTGTTTTGCACAAGCAAGAACACCTCGGGAAACGGAGCCAAGGGAAGAGCAGAGCTCGCTCCTGCTCCAAACCTGCAACGGGCAAAAGAGCCAGGGAGCGCCAGGGCACGAGTGGCGCCTCGGAGGTGCAAGAGCAGCGGGCAAGAACTGAGCCCAAAGGGCCCAGAGGAGCCCTGACAAGGGGCTGCGCTCAATGCTACGGAGGAGAAGAAGCAACCCCCGGGGGCCACCCTGGGCGTCCGCCCTGGGAGTCTAGAAAGCGTCCTCCCCCCGCCTGCGGGGCACGAGGGCCACCTTGGTAGAGCAGGAGCAGCAGGCACCTAGCCAAAACGGCCCAAAGGAGCCCTGGCAAGGGGCCGTGCTCAGTGCTGCAGAGGAAGGCAAAAATCCCCCGGGGACACTTGCTAGCCCACCGTGGGGGGAAAAAAGCCTTCCTCCCCGCAGCTGCAGGGCACGAGAGGCCACCTTCGTGGTGCATGAGCAACAGGCAGTAACCCAGCCAAAATGGCCCAGAGGAGCCCTGACAAGTGCTCATGCTCAGTGCTGCAGAGGAAGGCAAAAAACCCCCGGGCACCAGAGCCAATCTGCCCCGGGGGAAAATTCCTTCCTGACCCCAGCGTCGCTGGCCATCGGCTATTCCCTGAGCACGTGAGCAAGACCTGCCTCCTCGGCCCGCAGGCTGCTCACGCCTCCCAGGAGATGCCCAACCCCGATTCTCCCTCCACCTGCTGCCACCTCAGGGCCTTCCCAGAGGGGCAAAACGCCCCCGGCCTGATCCATCTGGGGGACAACCATCCTTCCTGTGCCTGGCAAGGCACCAGTGGCTGCTCCAAAGCACCGGCACCCCCGCCAACATCTCTGCATCCCATTCCTCACGGCTGCTGACACTGGCTCCGCAGGGGATGAGGATGGCAAGCTCTGCAGTGCTCCTCAAGAAGGCATTCCCTTGCTCTTGCCACTGCTAGCCGGCTGAAAAGGCCAGCCAGCCTCACCAGCCTCCAGCTGTTGGGGGTTCTTCTCGTCTCCAGCAGCCTCGTCGAGCCTCCTCCGGCCTTCCTCCCTCAGCCCTCACCAAGTAATTCCACCGCCTCCTCAAGGACTTCCTCTCGCCCGTCTTGGGGCTGCCCCCAGGCCAGCTATGGCAGCGCGGCGCGGGAGCGTGCTCCCTTTTATGCTGCCCCGGGGCATGGTGACTGCTGCGTTGCCGGGTGCTGGCACTGTGACACGGGGGTGACGGGCCCCCCCCCCTGCGCAGCCCCGCCCGCCGGCCCTCCGCCCAGCATCCTTCCCAGGAAGGCCTTTGGGCTGCTGGCCCCGAGGCAGTCCCTGCGCCCAGGAGGCTCAGGGGGCTGTCCCTGCCCTTGCTGGCCATGCCCTGGGCACAGCTGCTGGGCGTCCCGCTAAATACATCTGGACATTCAGACTACGTCGTGAAGGCTGTTGGTCCCATCTACATTCATTTGGTTGTGGGGATGCCAGAGGTGAAAGCAAGGCTTTGGGTTCCCTCTGCATGAACTGTGCAGAGACGGAGAGCACGTGCAGGATGGCCTCGCCGTTCCTGACCCATGCACCAAGGGACATTTGCTGCTCCCCTGCTTATGCTGAGGTCTTCTTCTGGGAAAGAAGTCCCAAATCCTTTTCTCTTCTTGACCATCTTTTTCCTTGCACTCCAGAGCTTTTCTCCTCCCTTGGCCTTCACCCTCAATACCTTTCCTGAAAGTGACGGCAGCCCTCTCAGCCTTTGCCTTGCTCCTGCTAGTCGTCTTCACCTCAGCTAGAGAGTCCTGAAGGATCGCTGCAGGTCCCTTCCAACTCAACCCTTCTCTTCTCTTCACTTGTCTTCTATTCCCTGCACTGACGATGAGGCGAATAACAAGGAGACCACTAGTTGCCTGAAATGCCAGGGGGTTTGCAGCTCCAGAAACACTTTCGAGGACACAAATCAAAAAGGATACAAGTAGAAACAGGATTGGATTTCATTTGATTTTACTTTATTTTACTTTCTTTTATTTTCTGTCTTGTTCTGTTGGTTGATGTTAGTTTACTTTCGTTTCTTTCATGTGATGTTATTGTATTTGATTTTATTACATTTTCTTTGGGGTTATTTCTTATTATTTTATTTTATGTTGGTTTATCTTCTTTTATTTTACCTTGCTTTATGCGTCTTTATTTTGTTTTGTTATTTGATTATTTTATCATTTTATTTGACCTTATTTTGGTTTAGGCTCTTTTAGGCTATTTGGCTGAATCTCTTTCAGAGCCGATGCTCACAGGCATTAACACCATGCGCATGTGCAGCCAGGAGCAGGCTGATGTGTTCTTCGGTTTAGTTTGAAAAAGCATCCCTTGCAGTCTGGCAAAGGAAAGCTGCAGAAAGGAGCAGCAGGAAGACAGGCCAAGCAGTCCCTCGTTTCTCAACAGTGCAGAAGAACTTGAAGAAGGAGGATGGGTACCGACCACACACCGAAAAGTACAAGAAGAGGAGGGGTGTGGTGCCCTGGGCTATTTTCACAAGTAGCACACGTGTCGATGACAAGCACCCCTTTTGCCTTCCAAAACTCGCTCCGCTGTGCTTCTTGGCCAGGGAGGCATGAAAAGCGCTCTCCTGCCTGCCCTGCGCTTGGATCGCGTGCAGGGAGAGCTGAAAAGCTGCAGCTCCGCATGGTGCAGCAAGCCTGCAGCCCTTCCAAGCACAGGCTGTTTTGCACAAGCAAGAACACCTCGGGAAACGGAGCCAAGGGAAGAGCAGAGCTCGCTCCTGCTCCAAACCTGCAACGGGCAAAAGAGCCAGGGAGCGCCAGGGCACGAGTGGCGCCTCGGAGGTGCAAGAGCAGCGGGCAAGAACTGAGCCCAAAGGGCCCAGAGGAGCCCTGACAAGGGGCTGCGCTCAATGCTACGGAGGAGAAGAAGCAACCCCCGGGGGCCACCCTGGGCGTCTGCCCTGGGAGTCTAGAAAGCGTCCTCCCCCCGCCTGCGGGGCACGAGGGCCACCTTGGTAGAGCAGGAGCAGCAGGCACCTAGCCAAAACGGCCCAAAGGAGCCCTGGCAAGGGGCCGTGCTCAGTGCTGCAGAGGAAGGCAAAAATCCCCCGGGGACACTTGCTAGCGCACCGTGGGGGGAAAAAAGCCTTCCTCCCCGCAGCTGCAGGGCACGAGAGGCCACCTTCGTGGTGCATGAGCAACAGGCAGTAACCCAGCCAAAATGGCCCAGAGGAGCCCTGACAAGTGCTCATGCTCAGTGCTGCAGAGGAAGGCAAAAAACCCCCGGGCACCAGAGCCAATCTGCCCCGGGGGAAAATTCCTTCCTGACCCCAGCGTCGCTGGCCATCGGCTATTCCCTGAGCACGTGAGCAAGACCTGCCTCCTCGGCCCGCAGGCTGCTCACGCCTCCCAGGAGATGCCCAACCCCGATTCTCCCTCCACCTGCTGCCACCTCAGGGCCTTCCCAGAGGGGCAAAACGCCCCCGGCCTGATCCATCTGGGGGACAACCATCCTTCCTGTGCCTGGCAAGGCACCAGTGGCTGCTCCAAAGCACCGGCACCCCCGCCAACATCTCTGCATCCCATTCCTCACGGCTGCTGACACTGGCTCTGCAGGGGATGAGGATGGCAAGCTCTGCAGTGCTCCTCAAGAAGGCATTCCCTTGCTCTTGCCACTGCTAGCCAGCTGAAAAGGCCAGCCAGCCTCACCAACCTCCAGCTGTTGGGGGTTCTTCTCGTCTCCAGCAGCCTCGTCGAGCCTCCTCCGGCCTTCCTCCCTCAGCCCTCACCAAGTAATTCCACCGCCTCCTCAAGGACTTCCTCTCGCCCGTCTTGGGGCTGCCCCCAGGCCAGCTATGGCAGCGCGGCGCGGGAGCGTGCTCCCTTTTATGCTGCCCCGGGGCATGGTGACTGCTGCGTTGCCGGGTGCTGGCACTGTGACACGGGGGTGACGGGCCACCCCCCTGCGCAGCCCCGCCCGCCGGCCCTCCGCCCAGCATCCTTCCCAGGAAGGCCTTTGGGCTGCTGGCCCCGAGGCAGTCCCTGGGCCCAGGAGGCTCAGGGGGCTGTCCCTGCCCTTGCTGGCCATGCCCTGGGCACAGCTGCTGGGCGTCCTGCTAAATACATCTGGACATTCAGATGACGTCGTGAAGGCTGTTGGTCCCATCTACATTCATTTGGTTGTGGAGATGCCAGAGGTGAAAGCAAGGCTTTGGGTTCCCTCTGCATGAACTGTGCAGAGACGGAGAGCACGTGCAGGATGGCCTCGCCGTTCCTGACCCATGCACCAAGGGACATTTGCTGCTCCCCTGCTTATGCTGAGGTCTTCTTCTGGGAAAGAAGTCCCAAATCCTTTTCTCTTCTTGACCATCTTTTTCCTTGCACTCCAGAGCTTTTCTCCTCCCTTGGCCTTCACCTTCAATAGCTTTCCTGAAAGTGACGGCAGCCCTCTCAGCCTTTCTCTTGCTCCTGCTCGTCGTCTTCACCTCAGCTAGAGAGTCCTGAAGGATCACTGCAGGTCCCTTCCAACTCAACCCTTCTCTTCTCTTCACTTGTCTTCTATTCCCTGCACTGACGATGAGGCGAATAACAAGGAGACCACTAGTTGCCTGAAATGCCAGGGGGTTTGCAGCTCCAGAAACACTTTCGAGGACACAAATCAAAAAGGATACAAGTAGAAACAGGATTGGATTTCATTTGATTTTACTTTATTTTACTTTCTTTTATTTTCTGTCTTGTTCTGTTGGTTGATGTTAGTTTACTTTCGTTTCTTTCATGTGATGTTATTGTATTTGATTTTATTACATTTTCTTTGGGGTTATTTCTTATTATTTTATTTTATGTTGGTTTATCTTCTTTTATTTTACCTTGCTTTATGCGTCTTTATTTTGTTTTGTTATTTGATTATTTTATCATTTTATTTGACCTTATTTTGGTTTAGGCTCTTTTAGGCTATTTGGCTGAATCTCTTTCAGAGCCGATGCTCACAGGCATTAACACAATGCGCATGTGCAGCCAGGAGCAGGCTGATGTGTTCTTCGGTTTAGTTTGAAAAAGCATCCCTTGCAGTCTGGCAAAGGAAAGCTGCAGAAAGGAGCAGCAGGAAGACAGGCCAAGCAGTCCCTCGTTTCTCAACAGTGCAGAAGAACTTGAAGAAGGAGGATGGGGACCGACCACACACCGAAAAGTACAAGAAGAGGAGGGGTGTGGTGCCCTGGGCTATTTTCACAAGTAGGACACGTGTCGATGACAAGCACCCCTTTTGCCTTCCAAAACTTGCTCCGCTGTGCTTCTTGGCCAGGGAGGCATGAAAAGCGCTCTCCTGCCTGCCCTGCGCTTGGATCGCGCGCAGGGAGAGCTGAAAAGCTGCAGCTCCGCATGGTGCAGCAAGCCTGCAGCCCTTCCAAGCACAGGCTGTTTTGCACAAGCAAGAACACCTCGGGAAACGGAGCCAAGGGAAGAGCAGAGCTCGCTCCTGCTCCAAACCTGCAACGGGCAAAAGAGCCAGGGAGCGCCAGGGCACGAGTGGCGCCTCGGAGGTGCAAGAGCAGCGGGCAAGAACTGAGCCCAAAGGGCCCAGAGGAGCCCTGACAAGGGGCTGCGCTCAATGCTACGGAGGAGAAGAAGCAACCCCCGGGGGCCACCCTGGGCGTCCGCCCTGGGAGTCTAGAAAGTGTCCTCCCCCCGCCTGCGGGGCACGAGGGCCACCTTGGTGGAGCAGGAGCAGCAGGCACCTAGCCAAAACGGCCCAAAGGAGCCCTGGCAAGGGGCCGTGCTCAGTGCTCAGAGGAAGGCAAAAAACCCCCAGGGACACTTGCTAGCCCACTGTGGGGGGAAAAAAGCCTTCCTCCCCGCAGCTGCAGGGCACGAGAGGCCACCTTCGTGGTGCATGAGCAACAGGCAGTAACCCAGCCAAAATGGCCCAGAGGAGCCCTGACAAGTGCTCATGCTCAGTGCTGCAGAGGAAGGCAAAAAACCCCCGGGCACCAGAGCCAATCTGCCCCGGGGGAAAATTCCTTCCTGACCCCAGCGTCGCTGGCCATCAGCTATTCCCTGAGCACGTGAGCAAGACCTGCCTCCTCGGCCCGCAGGCTGCTCACGCCTCCCAGGAGATGCCCAACCCCGATTCTCCCTCCACCTGCTGCCACCTCAGGGCCTTCCCAGAGGGGCAAAACGCCCCCGGCCTGATCCATCTGGGGGACAACCATCCTTCCTGTGCCTGGCAAGGCACCAGTGGCTGCTCCAAAGCACCGGCACCCCCGCCAACATCTCTGCATCCCATTCCTCACGGCTGCTGACACTGGCTCCGCAGGGGATGAGGATGGCAAGCTCTGCAGTGCTCCTCAAGAAGGCATTCCCTTGCTCTTGCCACTGCTAGCCAGCTGAAAAGGCCAGCCAGCCTCACCAACCTCCAGCTGTTGGGGGTTCTTCTCGTCTCCAGCAGCCTCGTCGAGCCTCCTCCGGCCTTCCTCCCTCAGCCCTCACCAAGTAATTCCACCGCCTCCTCAAGGACTTCCTCTCGCCCGTCTTGGGGCTGCCCCCAGGCCAGCTATGGCAGCGCGGCGCGGGAGCGTGCTCCCTTTTATGCTGCCCCGGGGCATGGTGACTGCTGCGTTGCCGGGTGCTGGCACTGTGACACGGGGGTGACGGGCCCCCCCCCTGCGCAGCCCCGCCCGCCGGCCCTCCGCCCAGCATCCTTCCCAGGAAGGCCTTTGGGCTGCTGGCCCCGAGGCAGTCCCTGGGCCCAGGAGGCTCAGGGGGCTGTGCCTGCCCTTGCTGGCCATGCCCTGGGCACAGCTGCTGGGCGTCCCGCTAAATACATCTGGACATTCAGATGACGTCGTGAAGGCTGTTGGTCCCATCTACATTCATTTGGTTGTGGGGATGCCAGAGGTGAAAGCAAGGCTTTGGGTTCCCTCTGCATGAACTGTGCAGAGACGGAGAGCACGTGCAGGATGGCCTCGCCGTTCCTGACCCATGCACCAAGGGACATTTGCTGCTCCCCTGCTTATGCTGAGGTCTTCTTCTGGGAAAGAAGTCCCAAATCCTTTTCTCTTCTTGACCATCTTTTTCCTTGCACTCCAGAGCTTTTCTCCTCCCTTGGCCTTCACCTTCAATAGCTTTCCTGAAAGTGACGGCAGCCCTCTCAGCCTTTCTCTTGCTCCTGCTAGTCGTCTTCACCTCAGCTAGAGAGTCCTGAAGGATCGCTGCAGGTCCCTTCCAACTCAACCCTTCTCTTCTCTTCACTTGTCTTCTATTCCCTGCACTGACGATGAGGCGAATAACAAGGAGACCACTAGTTGCCTGAAATGCCAGGGGGTTTGCAGCTCCAGAAACACTTTCGAGGACACAAATCAAAAAGGATACAAGTAGAAACAGGATTGGATTTCATTTGATTTTACTTTATTTTACTTTCTTTTATTTTCTGTCTTGTTCTGTTGGTTGATGTTAGTTTACTTTCGTTTCTTTCATGTGATGTTATTGTATTTGATTTTATTACATTTTCTTTGGGGTTATTTCTTATTATTTTATTTTATGTTGGTTTATCTTCTTTTATTTTACCTTGCTTTATGCGTCTTTATTTTGTTTTGTTATTTGATTATTTTATCATTTTATTTGACCTTATTTTGGTTTAGGCTCCTTTAGGCTATTTGGCTGAATCTCTTTCAGAGCCGATGCTCACAAGCATTAACACAATGCGCATGTGCAGCCAGGAGCAGGCTGATGTGTTCTTCAGTTTAGTTTGAAAAAGCATCCCTTGCAGTCTGGCAAAGGAAAGCTGCAGAAAGGAGCAGCAGGAAGACAGGCCAAGCAGTCCCTCGTTTCTCAACAGTGCAGAAGAACTTGAAGAAGGAGGATGGGGACCGACCACACACCGAAAAGTACAAGAAGAGGAGGGGTGTGGTGCCCTGGGCTATTTTCACAAGTAGCACACGTGTCGATGACAAGCACCCCTTTTGCCTTCCAAAACTCGCTCCGCTGTGCTTCTTGGCCAGGGAGGCATGAAAAGCGCTCTCCTGCCTGCCCTGCGCTTGGATCGCGTGCAGGGAGAGCTGAAAAGCTGCAGCTCCGCATGGTGCAGCAAGCCTGCAGCCCTTCCAAGCACAGGCTGTTTTGCACAAGCAAGAACACCTCGGGAAACGGAGCCAAGGGAAGAGCAGAGCTCGCTCCTGCTCCAAACCTGCAACGGGCAAAAGAGCCAGGGAGCGCCAGGGCACGAGTGGCGCCTCGGAGGTGCAAGAGCAGCGGGCAAGAACTGAGCCCAAAGGGCCCAGAGGAGCCCTGACAAGGGGCTGCGCTCAATGCTACGGAGGAGAAGAAGCAACCCCCGGGGGCCACCCTGGGCGTCCGCCCTGGGAGTCTAGAAAGCGTCCTCCCCCCGCCTGCGGGGCACAAGTGCCACCTTGGTGGAGCAGGAGCAGCAGGCACCTAGCCAAAACGGCCCAAAGGAGCCCTGGCAAGGGGCCGTGCTCAGTGCTGCAGAGGAAGGCAAAAATCCCCCGGGGACACTTGCTAGCGCACCGTGGGGGGAAAAAAGCCTTCCTCCCCGCAGCTGCAGGGCACGAGAGGCCACCTTCGTGGTGCATGAGCAACAGGCAGTAACCCAGCCAAAATGGCCCAGAGGAGCCCTGACAAGTGCTCATGCTCAGTGCTGCAGAGGAAGGCAAAAAACCCCCGGGCACCAGAGCCAATCTGCCCCGGGGGAAAATTCCTTCCTGACCCCAGCGTCGCTGGCCATCGGCTATTCCCTGAGCACGTGAGCAAGACCTGCCTCCTCGGCCCGCAGGCTGCTCACGCCTCCCAGGAGATGCCCAACCCCGATTCTCCCTCCACCTGCTGCCACCTCAGGGCCTTCCCAGAGGGGCAAAACGCCCCCGGCCTGATCCATCTGGGGGACAACCATCCTTCCTGTGCCTGGCAAGGCACCAGTGGCTGCTCCAAAGCACCGGCACCCCCGCCAACATCTCTGCATCCCATTCCTCACGGCTGCTGACACTGGCTCCGCAGGGGATGAGGATGGCGAGCTCTGCAGTGCTCCTCAAGAAGGCATTCCCTTGCTCTTGCCACTGCTAGCCAGCTGAAAAGGCCAGCCAGCCTCACCAGCCTCCAGCTGTTGGGGGTTCTTCTCGTCTCCAGCAGCCTCGTCGAGCCTCCTCCGGCCTTCCTCCCTCAGCCCTCACCAAGTAATTCCACCGCCTCCTCAAGGACTTCCTCTCGCCCGTCTTGGGGCTGCCCCCAGGCCAGCTATGGCAGCGCGGCGCGGGAGCGTGCTCCCTTTTATGCTGCCCCGGGGCATGGTGACTGCTGCGTTGCCGGGTGCTGGCACTGTGACACGGGGGTGACGGGCCCCCCCCCTGCGCAGCCCCGCCCGCCGGCCCTCCGCCCAGCATCCTTCCCAGGAAGGCCTTTGGGCTGCTGGCCCCGAGGCAGTCCCTGGGCCCAGGAGGCTCAGGGGGCTGTCCCTGCCCTTGCTGGCCATGCCCTGGGCACAGCTGCTGGGCGTCCCGCTAAATACATCTGGACATTCAGACTACGTCGTGAAGGCTGTTTGTCCCATCTACATTCATTTGGTTGTGGGGATGCCAGAGGTGAAAGCAAGGCTTTGGGTTCCCTCTGCATGAACTGTGCAGAGACGGAGAGCACGTGCAGGATGGCCTCGCCGTTCCTGACCCATGCACCAAGGGACATTTGCTGCTCCCCTGCTTATGCTGAGGTCTTCTTCTGGGAAAGAAGTCCCAAATCCTTTTCTCTTCTTGACCATCTTTTTCCTTGCACTCCAGAGCTTTTCTCCTCCCTTGGCCTTCACCTTCAATAGCTTTCCTGAAAGTGACGGCAGCCCTCTCAGCCTTTCTCTTGCTCCTGCTCGTCGTCTTCACCTCAGCTAGAGAGTCCTGAAGGATCACTGCAGGTCCCTTCCAACTCAACCCTTCTCTTCTCTTCACTTGTCTTCTATTCCCTGCACTGACGATGAGGCGAATAACAAGGAGACCACTAGTTGCCTGAAATGCCAGGGGGTTTACAGCTCCGGAAACACTTTCGAGGACACAAATCAAAAAGGATACAAGTAGAAACAGGATTGGATTTCATTTGATTTTACTTTATTTTACTTTCTTTTATTTTCTGTCTTGTTCTGTTGGTTGATGTTAGTTTACTTTCGTTTCTTTCATGTGATGTTATTGTATTTGATTTTATTACATTTTCTTTGGGGTTATTTCTTATTATTTTATTTTATGTTGGTTTATCTTCTTTTATTTTACCTTGCTTTATGCGTCTTTATTTTGTTTTGTTATTTGATTATTTTATCATTTTATTTGACCTTATTTTGGTTTAGGCTCTTTTAGGCTATTTGGCTGAATCTCTTTCAGAGCCGATGCTCACAGGCATTAACACAATGCGCATGTGCAGCCAGGAGCAGGCTGATGTGTTCTTCGGTTTAGTTTGAAAAAGCATCCCTTGCAGTCTGGCAAAGGAAAGCTGCAGAAAGGAGCAGCAGGAAGACAGGCCAAGCAGTCCCTCGTTTCTCAACAGTGCAGAAGAACTTGAAGAAGGAGGATGGGGACCGACCACACACCGAAAAGTACAAGAAGAGGAGGGGTGTGGTGCCCTGGGCTATTTTCACAAGTAGCACACGTGTCGATGACAAGCACCCCTTTTGCCTTCCAAAACTTGCTCCGCTGTGCTTCTTGGCCAGGGAGGCATGAAAAGCGCTCTCCTGCCTGCCCTGCGCTTGGATCGCGTGCAGGGAGAGCTGAAAAGCTGCAGCTCCGCATGGTGCAGCAAGCCTGCAGCCCTTCCAAGCACAGGCTGTTTTGCACAAGCAAGAACACCTCGGGAAACGGAGCCAAGGGAAGAGCAGAGCTCGCTCCTGCTCCAAACCTGCAACGGGCAAAAGAGCCAGGGAGCGCCAGGGCACGAGTGGCGCCTCGGAGGTGCAAGAGCAGCGGGCAAGAACTGAGCCCAAAGGGCCCAGAGGAGCCCTGACAAGGGGCTGCGCTCAATGCTACGGAGGAGAAGAAGCAACCCCCGGGGGCCACCCTGGGCGTCCGCCCTGGGAGTCTAGAAAGTGTCCTCCCCCCGCCTGCGGGGCACGAGGGCCACCTTGGTGGAGCAGGAGCAGCAGGCACCTAGCCAAAACGGCCCAAAGGAGCCCTGGCAAGGGGCCGTGCTCAGTGCTCAGAGGAAGGCAAAAAACCCCCAGGGACACTTGCTAGCCCACTGTGGGGGGAAAAAAGCCTTCCTCCCCGCAGCTGCAGGGCACGAGAGGCCACCTTCGTGGTGCATGAGCAACAGGCAGTAACCCAGCCAAAATGGCCCAGAGGAGCCCTGACAAGTGCTCATGCTCAGTGCTGCAGAGGAAGGCAAAAAACCCCCGGGCACCAGAGCCAATCTGCCCCGGGGGAAAATTCCTTCCTGACCCCAGCGTCGCTGGCCATCAGCTATTCCCTGAGCACGTGAGCAAGACCTGCCTCCTCGGCCCGCAGGCTGCTCACGCCTCCCAGGAGATGCCCAACCCCGATTCTCCCTCCACCTGCTGCCACCTCAGGGCCTTCCCAGAGGGGCAAAACGCCCCCGGCCTGATCCATCTGGGGGACAACCATCCTTCCTGTGCCTGGCAAGGCACCAGTGGCTGCTCCAAAGCACCGGCACCCCCGCCAACATCTCTGCATCCCATTCCTCACGGCTGCTGACACTGGCTCCGCAGGGGATGAGGATGGCAAGCTCTGCAGTGCTCCTCAAGAAGGCATTCCCTTGCTCTTGCCACTGCTAGCCAGCTGAAAAGGCCAGCCAGCCTCACCAACCTCCAGCTGTTGGGGGTTCTTCTCGTCTCCAGCAGCCTCGTCGAGCCTCCTCCGGCCTTCCTCCCTCAGCCCTCACCAAGTAATTCCACCGCCTCCTCAAGGACTTCCTCTCGCCCGTCTTGGGGCTGCCCCCAGGCCAGCTATGGCAGCGCGGCGCGGGAGCGTGCTCCCTTTTATGCTGCCCCGGGGCATGGTGACTGCTGCGTTGCCGGGTGCTGGCACTGTGACACGGGGGTGACGGGCCCCCCCCCTGCGCAGCCCCGCCCGCCGGCCCTCCGCCCAGCATCCTTCCCAGGAAGGCCTTTGGGCTGCTGGCCCCGAGGCAGTCCCTGGGCCCAGGAGGCTCAGGGGGCTGTCCCTGCCCTTGCTGGCCATGCCCTGGGCACAGCTGCTGGGCGTCCCGCTAAATACATCTGGACATTCAGATGACGTCGTGAAGGCTGTTGGTCCCATCTACATTCATTTGGTTGTGGGGATGCCAGAGGTGAAAGCAAGGCTTTGGGTTCCCTCTGCATGAACTGTGCAGAGACGGAGAGCACGTGCAGGATGGCCTCGCCGTTCCTGACCCATGCACCAAGGGACATTTGCTGCTCCCCTGCTTATGCTGAGGTCTTCTTCTGGGAAAGAAGTCCCAAATCCTTTTCTCTTCTTGACCATCTTTTTCCTTGCACTCCAGAGCTTTTCTCCTCCCTTGGCCTTCACCTTCAATAGCTTTCCTGAAAGTGACGGCAGCCCTCTCAGCCTTTCTCTTGCTCCTGCTAGTCGTCTTCACCTCAGCTAGAGAGTCCTGAAGGATCGCTGCAGGTCCCTTCCAACTCAACCCTTCTCTTCTCTTCACTTGTCTTCTATTCCCTGCACTGACGATGAGGCGAATAACAAGGAGACCACTAGTTGCCTGAAATGCCAGGGGGTTTGCAGCTCCAGAAACACTTTCGAGGACACAAATCAAAAAGGATACAAGTAGAAACAGGATTGGATTTCATTTGATTTTACTTTCTTTTACTTTCTTTTATTTTCTGTCTTGTTCTGTTGGTTGATGTTAGTTTACTTTCGTTTCTTTCATGTGATGTTATTGTATTTGATTTTATTACATTTTCTTTGGGGTTATTTCTTATTATTTTATTTTATGTTGGTTTATCTTCTTTTATTTTACCTTGCTTTATGCGTCTTTATTTTGTTTTGTTATTTGATTATTTTATCATTTTATTTGACCTTATTTTGGTTTAGGCTCCTTTAGGCTATTTGGCTGAATCTCTTTCAGAGCCGATGCTCACAGGCATTAACACAATGCGCATGTGCAGCCAGGAGCAGGCTGATGTGTTCTTCGGTTTAGTTTGAAAAAGCATCCCTTGCAGTCTGGCAAAGGAAAGCTGCAGAAAGGAGCAGCAGGAAGACAGGCCAAGCAGTCCCTCGTTTCTCAACAGTGCAGAAGAACTTGAAGAAGGAGGATGGGGACCGACCACACACCGAAAAGTACAAGAAGAGGAGGGGTGGGGTGCCCTGGGCTATTTTCACAAGTAGCACACGTGTCGATGAGAAGCACCCCTTTTGCCTTCCAAAACTTGCTCCGCTGTGCTTCTTGGCCAGGGAGGCATGAAAAGCGCTCTCCTGCCTGCCCTGCGCTTGGATCGCGTGCAGGGAGAGCTGAAAAGCTGCAGCTCCGCATGGTGCAGCAAGCCTGCAGCCCTTCCAAGCACAGGCTGTTTTGCACAAGCAAGAACACCTCGGGAAACGGAGCCAAGGGAAGAGCAGAGCTTGCTCCTGCTCCAAACCTGCAACGGACAAAAGAGCCAGGGAGCGCCAGGGCACGAGTGGCGCCTCGGAGGTGCAAGAGCAGCGGGCAAGAACTGAGCCCAAAGGGCCCAGAGGAGCCCTGACAAGGGGCTGCGCTCAATGCTACGGAGGAGAAGAAGCAACCCCCGGGGGCCACCCTGGGCGTCCGCCCTGGGAGTCTAGAAAGCGTCCTCCCCCCGCCTGCGGGGCACAAGTGCCACCTTGGTGGAGCAGGAGCAGCAGGCACCTAGCCAAAACGGCCCAAAGGAGCCCTGGCAAGGGGCCGTGCTCAATGCTGGAGAGGAAGGCAAAAAACCCCCAGGGACACTTGCTAGCCCACCGTGGGGGGAAAAAAGCCTTCCTCCCCGCAGCTGCAGGGCACGAGAGGCCACCTTCGTGGTGCATGAGCAACAGGCAGTAACCCAGCCAAAATGGCCCAGAGGAGCCCTGACAAGTGCTCATGCTCAGTGCTGCAGAGGAAGGCAAAAAACCCCCGGGCACCAGAGCCAATCTGCCCCGGGGGAAAATTCCTTCCTGACCCCAGCGTCGCTGGCCATCGGCTATTCCCTGAGCACGTGAGCAAGACCTGCCTCCTCGGCCCGCAGGCTGCTCACGCCTCCCAGGAGATGCCCAACCCCGATTCTCCCTCCACCTGCTGCCACCTCAGGGCCTTCCCAGAGGGGCAAAACGCCCCCGGCCTGATCCATCTGGGGGACAACCATCCTTCCTGTGCCTGGCAAGGCACCAGTGGCTGCTCCAAAGCACCGGCACCCCCGCCAACATCTCTGCATCCCATTCCTCACGGCTGCTGACACTGGCTCCGCAGGGGATGAGGGTGGCGAGCTCTGCAGTGCTCCTCAAGAAGGCATTCCCTTGCTCTTGCCACTGCTAGCCGGCTGAAAAGGCCAGCCAGCCTCACCAACCTCCAGCTGTTGGGGGTTCTTCTCGTCTCCAGCAGCCTCGTCGAGCCTCCTCCAGCCTTCCTCCCTCAGCCCTCGCCAAGTAATTCCGCCGCCTCCTCAAGGACTTCCTCTCGCCCGTCTTGGCGCTGCCCCCAGGCCAGCTATGGCAGCGCGGCGCGGGAGCGTGCTCCCTTTTATGCTGCCCCGGGGCATGGTGACTGCTGCGTTGCCGGGTGCTGGCACTGTGACACGGGGGTGACGGGCCCCCCCCCCTGCGCAGCCCCGCCCGCCGGCCCTCTGCCCAGCATCCTTCCCAGGAAGGCCTTTGGGCTGCTGGCCCCGAGGCAGTCCCTGCGCCCAGGAGGCTCAGGGGGCTGTCCCTGCCCTTGCTGGCCATGCCCTGGGCACAGCTGCTGGGCGTCCCGCTAAATACATCTGGACATTCAGACGACGTCGTGAAGGCTGTTGGTCCCATCTACATTCATTTGGTTGTGGGGATGCCAGAGGTGAAAGCAAGGCTTTGGGTTCCCTCTGCATGAACTGTGCAGAGACGGAGAGCACGTGCAGGATGGCCTCGCCGTTCCTGACCCATGCACCAAGGGACATTTGCTGCTCCCCTGCTTATGCTGAGGTCTTCTTCTGGGAAAGAAGTCCCAAATCCTTTTCTCTTCTTGACCATCTTTTTCCTTGCACTCCAGAGCTTTTCTCCTCCCTTGGCCTTCACCCTCAATACCTTTCCTGAAAGTGACGGCAGCCCTCTCAGCCTTTCTCTTGCTCCTGCTAGTCGTCTTCACCTCAGCTAGAGAGTCCTGAAGGATCGCTGCAGGTCCCTTCCAACTCAACCCTTCTCTTCTCTTCACTTGTCTTCTATTCCCTGCACTGACGATGAGGCGAATAACAAGGAGACCACTAGTTGCCTGAAATGCCAGGGGGTTTGCAGCTCCGGAAACACTTTCGAGGACACAAATCAAAAAGGATACAAGTAGAAACAGGATTGGATTTCATTTGATTTTACTTTATTTTACTTTCTTTTATTTTCTGTCTTGTTCTGTTGGTTGATGTTAGTTTACTTTCGTTTCTTTCATGTGATGTTATTGTATTTGATTTTATTACATTTTCTTTGGGGTTATTTCTTATTATTTTATTTTATGTTGGTTTATCTTCTTTTATTTTACCTTGCTTTATGCGTCTTTATTTTGTTTTGTTATTTGATTATTTTATCATTTTATTTGACCTTATTTTGGTTTAGGCTCCTTTAGGCTATTTGGCTGAATCTCTTTCAGAGCCGATGCTCACAGGCATTAACACAATGCGCATGTGCAGCCAGGAGCAGGCTGATGTGTTCTTCGGTTTAGTTTGAAAAAGCATCCCTTGCAGTCTGGCAAAGGAAAGCTGCAGAAAGGAGCAGCAGGAAGACAGGCCAAGCAGTCCCTCGTTTCTCAACAGTGCAGAAGAACTTGAAGAAGGAGGATGGGGACCGACCACACACCGAAAAGTACAAGAAGAGGAGGGGTGTGGTGCCCTGGGCTATTTTCACAAGTAGCACACGTGTCGATGAGAAGCACCCCTTTTGCCTTCCAAAACTTGCTCCGCTGTGCTTCTTGGCCAGGGAGGCATGAAAAGCGCTCTCCTGCCTGCCCTGCGCTTGGATCGCGTGCAGGGAGAGCTGAAAAGCTGCAGCTCCGCATGGTGCAGCAAGCCTGCAGCCCTTCCAAGCACAGGCTGTTTTGCACAAGCAAGAACACCTCGGGAAACGGAGCCAAGGGAAGAGCAGAGCTCGCTCCTGCTCCAAACCTGCAACGGGCAAAAGAGCCAGGGAGCGCCCGGGCACGAGTGGCGCCTCGGAGGTGCAAGAGCAGCGGGCAAGAACTGAGCCCAAAGGGCCCAGAGGAGCCCTGACAAGGGGCTGCGCTCAATGCTACGGAGGAGAAGAAGCAACCCCCGGGGGCCACCCTGGGCGTCCGCCCTGGGAGTCTAGAAAGCGTCCTCCCCCCGCCTGCGGGGCACGAGGGCCACCTTGGTGGAGCAGGAGCAGCAGGCACCTAGCCAAAACGGCCCAAAGGAGCCCTGGCAAGGGGCCGTGCTCAGTGCTGGAGAGGAAGGCAAAAAACCCCCAGGGACACTTGCTAGCCCACCGTGGGGGGAAAAAAGCCTTCCTCCCCGCAGCTGCAGGGCACGAGAGGCCACCTTCGTGGTGCATGAGCAACAGGCAGTAACCCAGCCAAAATGGCCCAGAGGAGCCCTGACAAGTGCTCATGCTCAGTGCTGCAGAGGAAGGCAAAAAACCCCCGGGCACCAGAGCCAATCTGCCCCGGGGGAAAATTCCTTCCTGACCCCAGCGTCGCTGGCCATCGGCTATTCCCTGAGCACGTGAGCAAGACCTGCCTCCTCGGCCCGCAGGCTGCTCACGCCTCCCAGGAGATGCCCAACCCCGATTCTCCCTCCACCTGCTGCCACCTCAGGGCCTTCCCAGAGGGGCAAAACGCCCCCGGCCTGATCCATCTGGGGGACAACCATCCTTCCTGTGCCTGGCAAGGCACCAGTGGCTGCTCCAAAGCACCGGCACCCCCGCCAACATCTCTGCATCCCATTCCTCACGGCTGCTGACACTGGCTCCGCAGGGGATGAGGATGGCGAGCTCTGCAGTGCTCCTCAAGAAGGCATTCCCTTGCTCTTGCCACTGCTAGCCAGCTGAAAAGGCCAGCCAGCCTCACCAACCTCCAGCTGTTGGGGGTTCTTCTCGTCTCCAGCAGCCTCGTCGAGCCTCCTCCGGCCTTCCTCCCTCAGCCCTCGCCAAGTAATTCCACCGCCTCCTCAAGGACTTCCTCTCGCCCGTCTTGGGGCTGCCCCCAGGCCAGCTATGGCAGCGCGGCGCGGGAGCGTGCTCCCTTTTATGCTGCCCCGGGGCATGGTGACTGCTGCGTTGCCGGGTGCTGGCACTGTGACACGGGGGTGACAGGCCCCCCCCCCGCGCAGCCCCGCCCGCCGGCCCTCCGCCCAGCATCCTTCCCAGGAAGGCCTTTGGGCTGCTGGCCCCGAGGCAGTCCCTGGGCCCAGGAGGCTCAGGGGGCTGTCCCTGCCCTTGCTGGCCATGCCCTGGGCACAGCTGCTGGGCGTCCCGCTAAATACATCTGGACATTCAGACTACGTCGTGAAGGCTGTTGGTCCCATCTACATTCATTTGGTTGTGGGGATGCCAGAGGTGAAAGCAAGGCTTTGGGTTCCCTCTGCATGAACTGTGCAGAGACGGAGAGCACGTGCAGGATGGCCTCGCCGTTCCTGACCCATGCACCAAGGGACATTTGCTGCTCCCCTGCTTATGCTGAGGTCTTCTTCTGGGAAAGAAGTCCCAAATCCTTTTCTCTTCTTGACCATCTTTTTCCTTGCACTCCAGAGCTTTTCTCCTCCCTTGGCCTTCACCCTCAATACCTTTCCTGAAAGTGACGGCAGCCCTCTCAGCCTTTGCCTTGCTCCTGCTAGTCGTCTTCACCTCAGCTAGAGAGTCCTGAAGGATCGCTGCAGGTCCCTTCCAACTCAACCCTTCTCTTCTCTTCACTTGTCTTCTATTCCCTGCACTGACGATGAGGCGAATAACAAGGAGACCACTAGTTGCCTGAAATGCCAGGGGGTTTGCAGCTCCAGAAACACTTTCGAGGACACAAATCAAAAAGGATACAAGTAGAAACAGGATTGGATTTCATTTGATTTTACTTTATTTTACTTTCTTTTATTTTCTGTCTTGTTCTGTTGGTTGATGTTAGTTTAGTTTTGTTTCTTTCATGTGATGTTATTGTATTTGATTTTATTACATTTTCTTTGGGGTTATTTCTTATTATTTTATTTTATGTTGGTTTATCTTCTTTTATTTTACCTTGCTTTATGCGTCTTTATTTTGTTTTGTTATTTGATTATTTTATCATTTTATTTGACCTTATTTTGGTTTAGGCTCTTTTAGGCTATTTGGCTGAATCTCTTTCAGAGCCGATGCTCACAGGCATTAACACCATGCGCATGTGCAGCCAGGAGCAGGCTGATGTGTTCTTCGGTTTAGTTTGAAAAAGCATCCCTTGCAGTCTGGCAAAGGAAAGCTGCAGAAAGGAGCAGCAGGAAGACAGGCCAAGCAGTCCCTTGTTTCTCAACAGTGCAGAAGAACTTGAAGAAGGAGGATGGGGACCGACCACACACCGAAAAGTACAAGAAGAGGAGGGGTGGGGTGCCCTGGGCTATTTTCACAAGTAGGACACGTGTCGATGACAAGCACCCCTTTTGCCTTCCAAAACTCGCTCCGCTGTGCTTCTTGGCCAGGGAGGCATGAAAAGCGCTCTCCTGCCTGCCCTGCGCTTGGATCGCGTGCAGGGAGAGCTGAAAAGCTGCAGCTCCGCATGGTGCAGCAAGCCTGCAGCCCTTCCAAGCACAGGCTGTTTTGCACAAGCAAGAACACCTCGGGAAACGGAGCCAAGGGAAGAGCAGAGCTCGCTCCTGCTCCAAACCTGCAACGGGCAAAAGAGCCAGGGAGCGCCAGGGCACGAGTGGCGCCTCGCAGGTGCAAGAGCAGCGGGCAAGAACTGAGCCCAAAGGGCCCAGAGGAGCCCTGACAAGGGGCTGTGCTCAATGCTACGGAGGAGAAGAAGCAACCCCCGGGGGCCACCCTGGGCGTCCACCCTGGGAGTCTTGAAAGCGTCCTCCCCCCGCCTGCGGGGCACGAGGGCCACCTTGGTGGAGCAGGAGCAGCAGGCACCTAGCCAAAACGGCCCAAAGGAGCCCTGGCAAGGGGCCGTGCTCAATGCTGGAGAGGAAGGCAAAAAACCCCCAGGGACACTTGCTAGCCCACCGTGGGGGGAAAAAAGCCTTCCTCCCCGCAGCTGCAGGGCACGAGAGGCCACCTTCGTGGTGCATGAGCAACAGGCAGTAACCCAGCCAAAATGGCCCAGAGGAGCCCTGACAAGTGCTCATGCTCAGTGCTGCAGAGGAAGGCAAAAAACCCCCGGGCACCAGAGCCAATCTGCCCCGGGGGAAAATTCCTTCCTGACCCCAGCGTCGCTGGCCATCGGCTATTCCCTGAGCACGTGAGCAAGACCTGCCTCCTCGGCCCGCAGGCTGCTCACGCCTCCCAGGAGATGCCCAACCCCGATTCTCCCTCCACCTGCTGCCACCTCAGGGCCTTCCCAGAGGGGCAAAACGCCCCCGGCCTGATCCATCTGGGGGACAACCATCCTTCCTGTGCCTGGCAAGGCACCAGTGGCTGCTCCAAAGCACCGGCACCCCCGCCAACATCTCTGCATCCCATTCCTCACGGCTGCTGACACTGGCTCCGCAGGGGATGAGGATGGCGAGCTCTGCAGTGCTCCTCAAGAAGGCATTCCCTTGCTCTTGCCACTGCTAGCCAGCTGAAAAGGCCAGCCAGCCTCACCAACCTCCAGCTGTTGGGGGTTCTTCTCGTCTCCAGCAGCCTCGTCGAGCCTCCTCCGGCCTTCCTCCCTCAGCCCTCACCAAGTAATTCCACCGCCTCCTCAAGGACTTCCTCTCGCCCGTCTTGGGGCTGCCCCCAGGCCAGCTATGGCAGCGCGGCGCGGGAGCGTGCTCCCTTTTATGCTGCCCCGGGGCATGGTGACTGCTGTGTTGCCGGGCGCTGGCACTGTGACACGGGGGTGACGGGCCCCCCCCCTGCGCAGCCCCGCCCGCCGGCCCTCCGCCCAGCATCCTTCCCAGGAAGGCCTTTGGGCTGCTGGCCCCGAGGCAGTCCCTGGGCCCAGGAGGCTCAGGGGGCTGTGCCTGCCCTTGCTGGCCATGCCCTGGGCACAGCTGCTGGGCGTCCCGCTAAATACATCTGGACATTCAGACTACGTCGTGAAGGCTGTTTGTCCCATCTACATTCATTTGGTTGTGGGGATGCCAGAGGTGAAAGCAAGACTTTGGGTTCCCTCTGCATGAACTGTGCAGAGACGGAGAGCACGTGCAGGATGGCCTCGCCGTTCCTGACCCATGCACCAAGGGACATTTGCTGCTCCCCTGCTTATGCTGAGGTCTTCTTCTGGGAAAGAAGTCCCAAATCCTTTTCTCTTCTTGACCATCTTTTTCCTTGCACTCCAGAGCTTTTCTCCTCCCTTGGCCTTCACCCTCAATACCTTTCCTGAAAGTGACGGCAGCCCTCTCAGCCTTTGCCTTGCTCCTGCTAGTCGTCTTCACCTCAGCTAGAGAGTCCTGAAGGATCGCTGCAGGTCCCTTCCAACTCAACCCTTCTCTTCTCTTCACTTGTCTTCTATTCCCTGCACTGACGATGAGGCGAATAACAAGGAGACCACTAGTTGCCTGAAATGCCAGGGGGTTTGCAGCTCCGGAAACACTTTCGAGGACACAAATCAAAAAGGATACAAGTAGAAACAGGATTGGATTTCATTTGATTTTACTTTATTTTACTTTCTTTTATTTTCTGTCTTGTTCTGTTGGTTGATGTTAGTTTAGTTTTGTTTCTTTCATGTGATGTTATTGTATTTGATTTTATTACATTTTCTTTGGGGTTATTTCTTATTATTTTATTTTATGTTGGTTTATCTTCTTTTATTTTACCTTGCTTTATGCGTCTTTATTTTGTTTTGTTATTTGATTATTTTATCATTTTATTTGACCTTATTTTGGTTTAGGCTCTTTTAGGCTATTTGGCTGAATCTCTTTCAGAGCCGATGCTCACAGGCATTAACACCATGCGCATGTGCAGCCAGGAGCAGGCTGATGTGTTCTTCGGTTTAGTTTGAAAAAGCATCCCTTGCAGTCTGGCAAAGGAAAGCTGCAGAAAGGAGCAGCAGGAAGACAGGCCAAGCAGTCCCTCGTTTCTCAACAGTGCAGAAGAACTTGAAGAAGGAGGATGGGTACCGACCACACACCGAAAAGTACAAGAAGAGGAGGGGTGTGGTGCCCTGGGCTATTTTCACAAGTAGGACACGTGTCGATGACAAGCACCCCTTTTGCCTTCCAAAACTCGCTCCGCTGTGCTTCTTGGCCAGGGAGGCATGAAAAGCGCTCTCCTGCCTGCCCTGCGCTTGGATCGCGTGCAGGGAGAGCTGAAAAGCTGCAGCTCCGCATGGTGCAGCAAGCCTGCAGCCCTTCCAAGCACAGGCTGTTTTGCACAAGCAAGAACACCTCGGGAAACGGAGCCAAGGGAAGAGCAGAGCTCGCTCCTGCTCCAAACCTGCAACGGGCAAAAGAGCCAGGGAGCGCCAGGGCACGAGTGGCGCCTCGGAGGTGCAAGAGCAGCGGGCAAGAACTGAGCCCAAAGGGCCCAGAGGAGCCCTGACAAGGGGCTGTGCTCAATGCTACGGAGGAGAAGAAGCAACCCCCAGGGGCCACCCTGGGCGTCCGCCCTGGGAGTCTAGAAAGCGTCCTCCCCCCGCCTGCGGGGCACGAGGGCCACCTTGGTGGAGCAGGAGCAGCAGGCACCTAGCCAAAACGGCCCAAAGGAGCCCTGGCAAGGGGCCGTGCTCAATGCTGCAGAGGAAGGCAAAAAACCCCCAGGGACACTTGCTAGCCCACCGTGGGGGGAAAAAAGCCTTCCTCCCCGCAGCTGCAGGGCACGAGAGGCCACCTTCATGGTGCATGAGCAACAGGCAGTAACCCAGCCAAAATGGCCCAGAGGAGCCCTGACAAGTGCTCATGCTCAGTGCTGCAGAGGAAGGCAAAAAACCCCCGGGCACCAGAGCCAATCTGCCCCGGGGGAAAATTCCTTCCTGACCCCAGCGTCGCTGGCCATCGGCTATTCCCTGAGCACGTGAGCAAGACCTGCCTCCTCGGCCCGCAGGCTGCTCACGCCTCCCAGGAGATGCCCAACCCCGATTCTCCCTCCACCTGCTGCCACCTCAGGGCCTTCCCAGAGGGGCAAAACGCCCCCGGCCTGATCCATCTGGGGGACAACCATCCTTCCTGTGCCTGGCAAGGCACCAGTGGCTGCTCCAAAGCACCGGCACCCCCGCCAACATCTCTGCATCCCATTCCTCACGGCTGCTGACACTGGCTCCGCAGGGGATGAGGGTGGCGAGCTCTGCAGTGCTCCTCAAGAAGGCATTCCCTTGCTCTTGCCACTGCTAGCCAGCTGAAAAGGCCAGCCAGCCTCACCAACCTCCAGCTGTTGGGGGTTCTTCTCGTCTCCAGCAGCCTCGTCGAGCCTCCTCCGGCCTTCCTCCCTCAGCCCTCGCCAAGTAATTCCACCGCCTCCTCAAGGACTTCCTCTCGCCCGTCTTGGGGCTGCCCCCAGGCCAGCTATGGCAGCGCGGCGCGGGAGCGTGCTCCCTTTTATGCTGCCCCGGGGCATGGTGACTGCTGCGTTGCCGGGTGCTGGCACTGTGACACGGGGGTGACGGGCCCCCCCCCTGCGCAGCCCCGCCCGCCGGCCCTCCGCCCAGCATCCTTCCCAGGAAGGCCTTTGGGCTGCTGGCCCCGAGGCAGTCCCTGGGCCCAGGAGGCTCAGGGGGCTGTGCCTGCCCTTGCTGGCCATGCCCTGGGCACAGCTGCTGGGCGTCCCGCTAAATACATCTGGACATTCAGATGACGTCGTGAAGGCTGTTGGTCCCATCTACATTCATTTGGTTGTGGGGATGCCAGAGGTGAAAGCAAGGCTTTGGGTTCCCTCTGCATGAACTGTGCAGAGACGGAGAGCACGTGCAGGATGGCCTCGCCGTTCCTGACCCATGCACCAAGGGACATTTGCTGCTCCCCTGCTTATGCTGAGGTCTTCTTCTGGGAAAGAAGTCCCAAATCCTTTTCTCTTCTTGACCATCTTTTTCCTTGCACTCCAGAGCTTTTCTCCTCCCTTGGCCTTCACCTTCAATACCTTTCCTGAAAGTGACGGCAGCCCTCTCAGCCTTTGCCTTGCTCCTGCTAGTCGTCTTCACCTCAGCTAGAGAGTCCTGAAGGATCGCTGCAGGTCCCTTCCAACTCAACCCTTCTCTTCTCTTCACTTGTCTTCTATTCCCTGCACTGACGATGAGGCGAATAACAAGGAGACCACTAGTTGCCTGAAATGCCAGGGGGTTTGCAGCTCCAGAAACACTTTCGAGGACACAAATCAAAAAGGATACAAGTAGAAACAGGATTGGTTTTCATTTGATTTTACTTTATTTTACTTTCTTTTATTTTCTGTCTTGTTCTGTTGGTTGATGTTAGTTTAGTTTTGTTTCTTTCATGTGATGTTATTGTATTTGATTTTATTACATTTTCTTTGGGGTTATTTCTTATTATTTTATTTTATGTTGGTTTATCTTCTTTTATTTTACCTTGCTTTATGCGTCTTTATTTTGTTTTGTTATTTGATTATTTTATCATTTTATTTGACCTTATTTTGGTTTAGGCTCCTTTAGGCTATTTGGCTGAATCTCTTTCAGAGCCGATGCTCACAGGCATTAACACAATGCGCATGTGCAGCCAGGAGCAGGCTGATGTGTTCTTCGGTTTAGTTTGAAAAAGCATCCCTTGCAGTCTGGCAAAGGAAAGCTGCAGAAAGGAGCAGCAGGAAGACAGGCCAAGCAGTCCCTCGTTTCTCAACAGTGCAGAAGAACTTGAAGAAGGAGGATGGGGACCGACCACACACCGAAAAGTACAAGAAGAGGAGGGGTGTGGTGCCCTGGGCTATTTTCACAAGTAGCACACGTGTCGATGAGAAGCACCCCTTTTGCCTTCCAAAACTTGCTCCGCTGTGCTTCTTGGCCAGGGAGGCATGAAAAGCGCTCTCCTGCCTGCCCTGCGCTTGGATCGCGTGCAGGGAGAGCTGAAAAGCTGCAGCTCCGCATGGTGCAGCAAGCCTGCAGCCCTTCCAAGCACAGGCTGTTTTGCACAAGCAAGAACACCTCGGGAAACGGAGCCAAGGGAAGAGCAGAGCTCGCTCCTGCTCCAAACCTGCAACGGGCAAAAGAGCCAGGGAGCGCCAGGGCACGAGTGGCGCCTCGGAGGTGCAAGAGCAGCGGGCAAGAACTGAGCCCAAAGGGCCCAGAGGAGCCCTGACAAGGGGCTGCGCTCAATGCTACGGAGGAGAAGAAGCAACCCCCGGGGGCCACCCTGGGCGTCCGCCCTGGGAGTCTAGAAAGCGTCCTCCCCCCGCCTGCGGGGCACAAGTGCCACCTTGGTGGAGCAGGAGCAGCAGGCACCTAGCCAAAACGGCCCAAAGGAGCCCTGGCAAGGGGCCGTGCTCAATGCTGCAGAGGAAGGCAAAAAACCCCCAGGGACACTTGCTAGCCCACCGTGGGGGGAAAAAAGCCTTCCTCCCCGCAGCTGCAGGGCACGAGAGGCCACCTTCGTGGTGCATGAGCAACAGGCAGTAACTCAGCCAAAATGGCCCAGAGGAGCCCTGACAAGTGCTCATGCTCAGTGCTGCAGAGGAAGGCAAAAAACCCCCGGGCACCAGAGCCAATCTGCCCCGGGGGAAAATTCCTTCCTGACCCCAGCGTCGCTGGCCATCGGCTATTCCCTGAGCACGTGAGCAAGACCTGCCTCCTCGGCCCGCAGGCTGCTCACGCCTCCCAGGAGATGCCCAACCCCGATTCTCCCTCCACCTGCTGCCACCTCAGGGCCTTCCCAGAGGGGCAAAACGCCCCCGGCCTGATCCATCTGGGGGACAACCATCCTTCCTGTGCCTGGCAAGGCACCAGTGGCTGCTCCAAAGCACCGGCACCCCCGCCAACATCTCTGCATCCCATTCCTCACGGCTGCTGACACTGGCTCCGCAGGGGATGAGGATGGCGAGCTCTGCAGTGCTCCTCAAGAAGGCATTCCCTTGCTCTTGCCACTGCTAGCCAGCTGAAAAGGCCAGCCAGCCTCACCAACCTCCAGCTGTTGGGGGTTCTTCTCGTCTCCAGCAGCCTCGTCGAGCCTCCTCCGGCCTTCCTCCCTCAGCCCTCGCCAAGTAATTCCACCGCCTCCTCAAGGACTTCCTCTCGCCCGTCTTGGGGCTGCCCCCAGGCCAGCTATGGCAGCGCGGCGCGGGAGCGTGCTCCCTTTTATGCTGCCCCGGGGCATGGTGACTGCTGCGTTGCCGGGTGCTGGCACTGTGACACGGGGGTGACGGGCCCCCCCCCTGCGCAGCCCCGCCCGCCGGCCCTCCGCCCAGCATCCTTCCCAGGAAGGCCTTTGGGCTGCTGGCCCCGAGGCAGTCCCTGGGCCCAGGAGGCTCAGGGGGCTGTCCCTGCCCTTGCTGGCCATGCCCTGGGCACAGCTGCTGGGCGTCCCGCTAAATACATCTGGACATTCAGACGACGTCGTGAAGGCTGTTGGTCCCATCTACATTCATTTGGTTGTGGGGATGCCAGAGGTGAAAGCAAGGCTTTGGGTTCCCTCTGCATGAACTGTGCAGAGACGGAGAGCACGTGCAGGATGGCCTCGCCGTTCCTGACCCATGCACCAAGGGACATTTGCTGCTCCCCTGCTTATGCTGAGGTCTTCTTCTGGGAAAGAAGTCCCAAATCCTTTTCTCTTCTTGACCATCTTTTTCCTTGCACTCCAGAGCTTTTCTCCTCCCTTGGCCTTCACCTTCAATAGCTTTCCTGAAAGTGACGGCAGCCCTCTCAGCCTTTCTCTTGCTCCTGCTAGTCGTCTTCACCTCAGCTAGAGAGTCCTGAAGGATCGCTGCAGGTCCCTTCCAACTCAACCCTTCTCTTCTCTTCACTTGTCTTCTATTCCCTGCACTGACGATGAGGCGAATAACAAGGAGACCACTAGTTGCCTGAAATGCCAGGGGGTTTGCAGCTCCAGAAACACTTTCGAGGACACAAATCAAAAAGGATACAAGTAGAAACAGGATTGGTTTTCATTTGATTTTACTTTATTTTACTTTCTTTTATTTTCTGTCTTGTTCTGTTGGTTGATGTTAGTTTAGTTTTGTTTCTTTCATGTGATGTTATTGTATTTGATTTTATTACATTTTCTTTGGGGTTATTTCTTATTATTTTATTTTATGTTGGTTTATCTTCTTTTATTTTACCTTGCTTTATGCGTCTTTATTTTGTTTTGTTATTTGATTATTTTATCATTTTATTTGACCTTATTTTGGTTTAGGCTCTTTTAGGCTATTTGGCTGAATCTCTTTCAGAGCCGATGCTCACAGGCATTAACACCATGCGCATGTGCAGCCAGGAGCAGGCTGATGTGTTCTTCGGTTTAGTTTGAAAAAGCATCCCTTGCAGTCTGGCAAAGGAAAGCTGCAGAAAGGAGCAGCAGGAAGACAGGCCAAGCAGTCCCTCGTTTCTCAACAGTGCAGAAGAACTTGAAGAAGGAGGATGGGGACCGACCACACACCGAAAAGTACAAGAAGAGGAGGGGTGTGGTGCCCTGGGCTATTTTCACAAGTAGCACACGTGTCGATGACAAGCACCCCTTTTGCCTTCCAAAACTTGCTCCGCTGTGCTTCTTGGCCAGGGAGGCATGAAAAGCGCTCTCCTGCCTGCCCTGCGCTTGGATCGCGTGCAGGGAGAGCTGAAAAGCTGCAGCTCCGCATGGTGCAGCAAGCCTGCAGCCCTTCCAAGCACAGGCTGTTTTGCACAAGCAAGAACACCTCGGGAAACGGAGCCAAGGGAAGAGCAGAGCTCGCTCCTGCTCCAAACCTGCAACGGGCAAAAGAGCCAGGGAGCGCCAGGGCACGAGTGGCGCCTCGGAGGTGCAAGAGCAGCGGGCAAGAACTGAGCCCAAAGGGCCCAGAGGAGCCCTGACAAGGGGCTGCGCTCAATGCTACGGAGGAGAAGAAGCAACCCCCGGGGGCCACCCTGGGCGTCCGCCCTGGGAGTCTAGAAAGCGTCCTCCCCCCGCCTGCGGGGCACGAGGGCCACCTTGGTGGAGCAGGAGCAGCAGGCACCTAGCCAAAACAGCCCAAAGGAGCCCTGGCAAGGGGCCGTGCTCAGTGCTCAGAGGAAGGCAAAAAACCCCCAGGGACACTTGCTAGCCCACTGTGGGGGGAAAAAAGCCTTCCTCCCCGCAGCTGCAGGGCACGAGAGGCCACCTTCGTGGTGCATGAGCAACAGGCAGTAACCCAGCCAAAATGGCCCAGAGGAGCCCTGACAAGTGCTCATGCTCAGTGCTGCAGAGGAAGGCAAAAAACCCCCGGGCACCAGAGCCAATCTGCCCCGGGGGAAAATTCCTTCCTGACCCCAGCGTCGCTGGCCATCGGCTATTCCCTGAGCACGTGAGCAAGACCTGCCTCCTCGGCCCGCAGGCTGCTCACGCCTCCCAGGAGATGCCCAACCCCGATTCTCCCTCCACCTGCTGCCACCTCAGGGCCTTCCCAGAGGGGCAAAACGCCCCCGGCCTGATCCATCTGGGGGACAACCATCCTTCCTGTGCCTGGCAAGGCACCAGTGGCTGCTCCAAAGCACCGGCACCCCCGCCAACATCTCTGCATCCCATTCCTCACGGCTGCTGACACTGGCTCCGCAGGGGATGAGGATGGCGAGCTCTGCAGTGCTCCTCAAGAAGGCATTCCCTTGCTCTTGCCACTGCTAGCCAGCTGAAAAGGCCAGCCAGCCTCACCAACCTCCAGCTGTTGGGGGTTCTTCTCGTCTCCAGCAGCCTCGTCGAGCCTCCTCCGGCCTTCCTCCCTCAGCCCTCGCCAAGTCATTCCACCGCCTCCTCAAGGACTTCCTCTCGCCCGTCTTGGGGCTGCCCCCAGGCCAGCTATGGCAGCGCGGCGCGGGAGCGTGCTCCCTTTTATGCTGCCCCGGGGCATGGTGACTGCTGCGTTGCCGGGCGCTGGCACTGTGACACGGGGGTGACGGGCCCCCCCCCTGCGCAGCCCCGCCCGCCAGCCCTCCGCCCAGCATCCTTCCCAGGAAGGCCTTTGGGCTGCTGGCCCCGAGGCAGTCCCTGGGCCCAGGAGGCTCAGGGGGCTGTGCCTGCCCTTGCTGGCCATGCCCTGGGCACAGCTGCTGGGCGTCCCGCTAAATACATCTGGACATTCAGACTACGTCGTGAAGGCTGTTTGTCCCATCTACATTCATTTGGTTGTGGGGATGCCAGAGGTGAAAGCAAGGCTTTGGGTTCCCTCTGCATGAACTGTGCAGAGACGGAGAGCACGTGCAGGATGGCCTCGCCGTTCCTGACCCATGCACCAAGGGACATTTGCTGCTCCCCTGCTTATGCTGAGGTCTTCTTCTGGGAAAGAAGTCCCAAATCCTTTTCTCTTCTTGACCATCTTTTTCCTTGCACTCCAGAGCTTTTCTCCTCCCTTGGCCTTCACCTTCAATAGCTTTCCTGAAAGTGACGGCAGCCCTCTCAGCCTTTCTCTTGCTCCTGCTAGTCGTCTTCACCTCAGCTAGAGGGTCCTGAAGGATCGCTGCAGGTCCCTTCCAACTCAACGCTTCTCTTCTCTTCACTTGTCTTCTATTCCCTGCACTGACGATGAGGCGAATAACAAGGAGACCACTAGTTGCCTGAAATGCCAGGGGGTTTGCAGCTCCAGAAACACTTTCGAGGACACAAATCAAAAAGGATACAAGTAGAAACAGGATTGGATTTCATTTGATTTTACTTTATTTTACTTTCTTTTATTTTCTGTCTTGTTCTGTTGGTTGATGTTAGTTTAGTTTTGTTTCTTTCATGTGATGTTATTGTATTTGATTTTATTACATTTTCTTTGGGGTTATTTCTTATTATTTTATTTTATGTTGGTTTATCTTCTTTTATTTTACCTTGCTTTATGCGTCTTTATTTTGTTTTGTTATTTGATTATTTTATCATTTTATTTGACCTTATTTTGGTTTAGGCTCTTTTAGGCTATTTGGCTGAATCTCTTTCAGAGCCGATGCTCACAGGCATTAACACCATGCGCATGTGCAGCCAGGAGCAGGCTGATGTGTTCTTCGGTTTAGTTTGAAAAAGCATCCCTTGCAGTCTGGCAAAGGAAAGCTGCAGAAAGGAGCAGCAGGAAGACAGGCCAAGCAGTCCCTCGTTTCTCAACAGTGCAGAAGAACTTGAAGAAGGAGGATGGGGACCGACCACACACCGAAAAGTACAAGAAGAGGAGGGGTGGGGTGCCCTGGGCTATTTTCACAAGTAGCACACGTGTCGATGAGAAGCACCCCTTTTGCCTTCCAAAACTTGCTCCGCTGTGCTTCTTGGCCAGGGAGGCATGAAAAGCGCTCTCCTGCCTGCCCTGCGCTTGGATCGCGTGCAGGGAGAGCTGAAAAGCTGCAGCTCCGCATGGTGCAGCAAGCCTGCAGCCCTTCCAAGCACAGGCTGTTTTGCACAAGCAAGAACACCTCGGGAAACGGAGCCAAGGGAAGAGCAGAGCTCGCTCCTGCTCCAAACCTGCAACGGGCAAAAGAGCCAGGGAGCGCCAGGGCACGAGTGGCGCCTCGCAGGTGCAAGAGCAGCGGGCAAGAACTGAGCCCAAAGGGCCCAGAGGAGCCCTGACAAGGGGCTGCGCTCAATGCTACGGAGGAGAAGAAGCAACCCCCGGGGGCCACCCTGGGCGTCCGCCCTGGGAGTCTAGAAAGTGTCCTCCCCCCGCCTGCGGGGCACGAGGGCCACCTTGGTGGAGCAGGAGCAGCAGGCACCTAGCCAAAACGGCCCAAAGGAGCCCTGGCAAGGGGCCGTGCTCAGTGCTCAGAGGAAGGCAAAAAACCCCCAGGGACACTTGCTAGCCCACTGTGGGGGGAAAAAAGCCTTCCTCCCCGCAGCTGCAGGGCACGAGAGGCCACCTTCGTGGTGCATGAGCAACAGGCAGTAACCCAGCCAAAATGGCCCAGAGGAGCCCTGACAAGTGCTCATGCTCAGTGCTGCAGAGGAAGGCAAAAAACCCCCGGGCACCAGAGCCAATCTGCCCCGGGGGAAAATTCCTTCCTGACCCCAGCGTCGCTGGCCATCGGCTATTCCCTGAGCACGTGAGCAAGACCTGCCTCCTCGGCCCGCAGGCTGCTCACGCCTCCCAGGAGATGCCCAACCCCGATTCTCCCTCCACCTGCTGCCACCTCAGGGCCTTCCCAGAGGGGCAAAACGCCCCCGGCCTGATCCATCTGGGGGACAACCATCCTTCCTGTGCCTGGCAAGGCACCAGTGGCTGCTCCAAAGCACCGGCACCCCCGCCAACATCTCTGCATCCCATTCCTCACGGCTGCTGACACTGGCTCCGCAGGGGATGAGGGTGGCGAGCTCTGCAGTGCTCCTCAAGAAGGCATTCCCTTGCTCTTGCCACTGCTAGCCAGCTGAAAAGGCCAGCCAGCCTCACCAACCTCCAGCTGTTGGGGGTTCTTCTCGTCTCCAGCAGCCTCGTCGAGCCTCCTCCGGCCTTCCTCCCTCAGCCCTCGCCAAGTAATTCCACCGCCTCCTCAAGGACTTCCTCTCGCCCGTCTTGGGGCTGCCCCCAGGCCAGCTATGGCAGCGCGGCGCGGGAGCGTGCTCCCTTTTATGCTGCCCCGGGGCATGGTGACTGCTGCGTTGCCGGGTGCTGGCACTGTGACACGGGGGTGACGGGCCCCCCCCCCTGCGCAGCCCCGCCCGCCGGCCCTCCGCCCAGCATCCTTCCCAGGAGGGCCTTTGGGCTGCTGGCCCCGAGGCAGTCCCTGGGCCCAGGAGGCTCAGGGGGCTGTGCCTGCCCTTGCTGGCCATGCCCTGGGCACAGCTGCTGGGCGTCCCGCTAAATACATCTGGACATTCAGATGACGTCGTGAAGGCTGTTGGTCCCATCTACATTCATTTGGTTGTGGGGATGCCAGAGGTGAAAGCAAGACTTTGGGTTCCCTCTGCATGAACTGTGCAGAGACGGAGAGCACGTGCAGGATGGCCTCGCCGTTCCTGACCCATGCACCAAGGGACATTTGCTGCTCCCCTGCTTATGCTGAGGTCTTCTTCTGGGAAAGAAGTCCCAAATCCTTTTCTCTTCTTGACCATCTTTTTCCTTGCACTCCAGAGCTTTTCTCCTCCCTTGGCCTTCACCTTCAATAGCTTTCCTGAAAGTGACGGCAGCCCTCTCAGCCTTTCTCTTGCTCCTGCTAGTCGTCTTCACCTCAGCTAGAGAGTCCTGAAGGATCGCTGCAGGTCCCTTCCAACTCAACCCTTCTCTTCTCTTCACTTGTCTTCTATTCCCTGCACTGACGATGAGGCGAATAACAAGGAGACCACTAGTTGCCTGAAATGCCAGGGGGTTTGCAGCTCCGGAAACACTTTCGAGGACACAAATCAAAAAGGATACAAGTAGAAACAGGATTGGATTTCATTTGATTTTACTTTATTTTACTTTCTTTTATTTTCTGTCTTGTTCTGTTGGTTGATGTTAGTTTAGTTTTGTTTCTTTCATGTGATGTTATTGTATTTGATTTTATTACATTTTCTTTGGGGTTATTTCTTATTATTTTATTTTATGTTGGTTTATCTTCTTTTATTTTACCTTGCTTTATGCGTCTTTATTTTGTTTTGTTATTTGATTATTTTATCATTTTATTTGACCTTATTTTGGTTTAGGCTCTTTTAGGCTATTTGGCTGAATCTCTTTCAGAGCCGATGCTCACAGGCATTAACACCATGCGCATGTGCAGCCAGGAGCAGGCTGATGTGTTCTTCGGTTTAGTTTGAAAAAGCATCCCTTGCAGTCTGGCAAAGGAAAGCTGCAGAAAGGAGCAGCAGGAAGACAGGCCAAGCAGTCCCTCGTTTCTCAACAGTGCAGAAGAACTTGAAGAAGGAGGATGGGGACCGACCACACACCGAAAAGTACAAGAAGAGGAGGGGTGTGGTGCCCTGGGCTATTTTCACAAGTAGCACACGTGTCGATGACAAGCACCCCTTTTGCCTTCCAAAACTTGCTCCGCTGTGCTTCTTGGCCAGGGAGGCATGAAAAGCGCTCTCCTGCCTGCCCTGCGCTTGGATCGCGTGCAGGGAGAGCTGAAAAGCTGCAGCTCCGCATGGTGCAGCAAGCCTGCAGCCCTTCCAAGCACAGGCTGTTTTGCACAAGCAAGAACACCTCGGGAAACGGAGCCAAGGGAAGAGCAGAGCTCGCTCCTGCTCCAAACCTGCAACGGGCAAAAGAGCCAGGGAGCGCCAGGGCACGAGTGGCGCCTCGGAGGTGCAAGAGCAGCGGGCAAGAACTGAGCCCAAAGGGCCCAGAGGAGCCCTGACAAGGGGCTGTGCTCAATGCTACGGAGGAGAAGAAGCAACCCCCGGGGGCCACCCTGGGCGTCCGCCCTGGGAGTCTAGAAAGCGTCCTCCCCCAGCCTGCGGGGCACGAGGGCCACCTTGGTGGAGCAGGAGCAGCAGGCACCTAGCCAAAACGGCCCAAAGGAGCCCTGGCAAGGGGCCGTGCTCAATGCTGCAGAGGAAGGCAAAAACCCCCAGGGACACTTGCTAGCCCACCGTGGGGGGAAAAAAGCCTTCCTCCCCGCAGCTGCAGGGCACGAGAGGCCACCTTCGTGGTGCATGAGCAACAGGCAGTAACCCAGCCAAAATGGCCCAGAGGAGCCCTGACAAGTGCTCATGCTCAGTGCTGCAGAGGAAGGCAAAAAACCCCCGGGCACCAGAGCCAATCTGCCCCGGGGGAAAATTCCTTCCTGACCCCAGCGTCGCTGGCCATCGGCTATTCCCTGAGCACGTGAGCAAGACCTGCCTCCTCGGCCCGCAGGCTGCTCACGCCTCCCAGGAGATGCCCAACCCCGATTCTCCCTCCACCTGCTGCCACCTCAGGGCCTTCCCAGAGGGGCAAAACGCCCCCGGCCTGATCCATCTGGGGGACAACCATCCTTCCTGTGCCTGGCAAGGCACCAGTGGCTGCTCCAAAGCACCGGCACCCCCGCCAACATCTCTGCATCCCATTCCTCACGGCTGCTGACACTGGCTCCGCAGGGGATGAGGATGGCGAGCTCTGCAGTGCTCCTCAAGAAGGCATTCCCTTGCTCTTGCCACTGCTAGCCAGCTGAAAAGGCCAGCCAGCCTCACCAACCTCCAGCTGTTGGGGGTTCTTCTCGTCTCCAGCAGCCTCATCGAGCCTCCTCCGGCCTTCCTCCCTCAGCCCTCGCCAAGTAATTCCACCGCCTCCTCAAGGACTTCCTCTCGCCCGTCTTGGGGCTGCCCCCAGGCCAGCTATGGCAGCGCGGCGCGGGAGCGTGCTCCCTTTTATGCTGCCCCGGGGCATGGTGACTGCTGCGTTGCCGGGTGCTGGCACTGTGACACGGGGGTGACGGGCCCCCCCCCCTGCGCAGCCCCGCCCGCCGGCCCTCCGCCCAGCATCCTTCCCAGGAGGGCCTTTGGGCTGCTGGCCCCGAGGCAGTCCCTGGGCCCAGGAGGCTCAGGGGGCTGTCCCTGCCCTTGCTGGCCATGCCCTGGGCACAGCTGCTGGGCGTCCCGCTAAATACATCTGGACATTCAGATGACGTCGTGAAGGCTGTTGGTCCCATCTACATTCATTTGGTTGTGGGGATGCCAGAGGTGAAAGCAAGACTTTGGGTTCCCTCTGCATGAACTGTGCAGAGACGGAGAGCACGTGCAGGATGGCCTCGCCGTTCCTGACCCATGCACCAAGGGACATTTGCTGCTCCCCTGCTTATGCTGAGGTCTTCTTCTGGGAAAGAAGTCCCAAATCCTTTTCTCTTCTTGACCATCTTTTTCCTTGCACTCCAGAGCTTTTCTCCTCCCTTGGCCTTCACCTTCAATAGCTTTCCTGAAAGTGACGGCAGCCCTCTCAGCCTTTCTCTTGCTCCTGCTAGTCGTCTTCACCTCAGCTAGAGAGTCCTGAAGGATCGCTGCAGGTCCCTTCCAACTCAACCCTTCTCTTCTCTTCACTTGTCTTCTATTCCCTGCACTGACGATGAGGCGAATAACAAGGAGACCACTAGTTGCCTGAAATGCCAGGGGGTTTGCAGCTCCGGAAACACTTTCGAGGACACAAATCAAAAAGGATACAAGTAGAAACAGGATTGGATTTCATTTGATTTTACTTTATTTTACTTTCTTTTATTTTCTGTCTTGTTCTGTTGGTTGATGTTAGTTTAGTTTTGTTTCTTTCATGTGATGTTATTGTATTTGATTTTATTACATTTTCTTTGGGGTTATTTCTTATTATTTTATTTTATGTTGGTTTATCTTCTTTTATTTTACCTTGCTTTATGCGTCTTTATTTTGTTTTGTTATTTGATTATTTTATCATTTTATTTGACCTTATTTTGGTTTAGGCTCTTTTAGGCTATTTGGCTGAATCTCTTTCAGAGCCGATGCTCACAGGCATTAACACCATGCGCATGTGCAGCCAGGAGCAGGCTGATGTGTTCTTCGGTTTAGTTTGAAAAAGCATCCCTTGCAGTCTGGCAAAGGAAAGCTGCAGAAAGGAGCAGCAGGAAGACAGGCCAAGCAGTCCCTCGTTTCTCAACAGTGCAGAAGAACTTGAAGAAGGAGGATGGGGACCGACCACACACCGAAAAGTACAAGAAGAGGAGGGGTGTGGTGCCCTGGGCTATTTTCACAAGTAGCACACGTGTCGATGACAAGCACCCCTTTTGCCTTCCAAAACTTGCTCCGCTGTGCTTCTTGGCCAGGGAGGCATGAAAAGCGCTCTCCTGCCTGCCCTGCGCTTGGATCGCGTGCAGGGAGAGCTGAAAAGCTGCAGCTCCGCATGGTGCAGCAAGCCTGCAGCCCTTCCAAGCACAGGCTGTTTTGCACAAGCAAGAACACCTCGGGAAACGGAGCCAAGGGAAGAGCAGAGCTCGCTCCTGCTCCAAACCTGCAACGGGCAAAAGAGCCAGGGAGCGCCAGGGCACGAGTGGCGCCTCGGAGGTGCAAGAGCAGCGGGCAAGAACTGAGCCCAAAGGGCCCAGAGGAGCCCTGACAAGGGGCTGTGCTCAATGCTACGGAGGAGAAGAAGCAACCCCCGGGGGCCACCCTGGGCGTCCGCCCTGGGAGTCTAGAAAGCGTCCTCCCCCAGCCTGCGGGGCACGAGGGCCACCTTGGTGGAGCAGGAGCAGCAGGCACCTAGCCAAAACGGCCCAAAGGAGCCCTGGCAAGGGGCCGTGCTCAATGCTGCAGAGGAAGGCAAAAACCCCCAGGGACACTTGCTAGCGCACCGTGGGGGGAAAAAAGCCTTCCTCCCCGCAGCTGCAGGGCACGAGAGGCCACCTTCGTGGTGCATGAGCAACAGGCAGTAACCCAGCCAAAATGGCCCAGAGGAGCCCTGACAAGTGCTCATGCTCAGTGCTGCAGAGGAAGGCAAAAAACCCCCGGGCACCAGAGCCAATCTGCCCCGGGGGAAAATTCCTTCCTGACCCCAGCGTCGCTGGCCATCGGCTATTCCCTGAGCACGTGAGCAAGACCTGCCTCCTCGGCCCGCAGGCTGCTCACGCCTCCCAGGAGATGCCCAACCCCGATTCTCCCTCCACCTGCTGCCACCTCAGGGCCTTCCCAGAGGGGCAAAACGCCCCCGGCCTGATCCATCTGGGGGACAACCATCCTTCCTGTGCCTGGCAAGGCACCAGTGGCTGCTCCAAAGCACCGGCACCCCCGCCAACATCTCTGCATCCCATTCCTCACGGCTGCTGACACTGGCTCCGCAGGGGATGAGGGTGGCGAGCTCTGCAGTGCTCCTCAAGAAGGCATTCCCTTGCTCTTGCCACTGCTAGCCAGCTGAAAAGGCCAGCCAGCCTCACCAACCTCCAGCTGTTGGGGGTTCTTCTCGTCTCCAGCAGCCTCGTCGAGCCTCCTCCGGCCTTCCTCCCTCAGCCCTCACCAAGTAATTCCACCGCCTCCTCAAGGACTTCCTCTCGCCCGTCTTGGGGCTGCCCCCAGGCCAGCTATGGCAGCGCGACGCGGGAGCGTGCTCCCTTTTATGCTGCCCCGGGGCATGGTGACTGCTGCGTTGCCGGGCGCTGGCACTGTGACACGGGGGTGACGGGCCACCCCTGCGCAGCCCCGCCCGCCGGCCCTCTGCCCAGCATCCTTCCCAGGAAGGCCTTTGGGCTGCTGGCCCCGAGGCAGTCCCTGGGCCCAGGAGGCTCAGGGGGCTGTGCCTGCCCTTGCTGGCCATGCCCTGGGCACAGCTGCTGGGCGTCCCGCTAAATACATCTGGACATTCAGATGACGTCGTGAAGGCTGTTGGTCCCATCTACATTCATTTGGTTGTGGGGATGCCAGAGGTGAAAGCAAGACTTTGGGTTCCCTCTGCATGAACTGTGCAGAGACGGAGAGCACGTGCAGGATGGCCTCGCCGTTCCTGACCCATGCACCAAGGGACATTTGCTGCTCCCCTGCTTATGCTGAGGTCTTCTTCTGGGAAAGAAGTCCCAAATCCTTTTCTCTTCTTGACCATCTTTTTCCTTGCACTCCAGAGCTTTTCTCCTCCCTTGGCCTTCACCTTCAATAGCTTTCCTGAAAGTGACGGCAGCCCTCTCAGCCTTTCTCTTGCTCCTGCTAGTCGTCTTCACCTCAGCTAGAGAGTCCTGAAGGATCGCTGCAGGTCCCTTCCAACTCAACCCTTCTCTTCTCTTCACTTGTCTTCTATTCCCTGCACTGACGATGAGGCGAATAACAAGGAGACCACTAGTTGCCTGAAATGCCAGGGGGTTTGCAGCTCCGGAAACACTTTCGAGGACACAAATCAAAAAGGATACAAGTAGAAACAGGATTGGATTTCATTTGATTTTACTTTATTTTACTTTCTTTTATTTTCTGTCTTGTTCTGTTGGTTGATGTTAGTTTAGTTTTGTTTCTTTCATGTGATGTTATTGTATTTGATTTTATTACATTTTCTTTGGGGTTATTTCTTATTATTTTATTTTATGTTGGTTTATCTTCTTTTATTTTACCTTGCTTTATGCGTCTTTATTTTGTTTTGTTATTTGATTATTTTATCATTTTATTTGACCTTATTTTGGTTTAGGCTCTTTTAGGCTATTTGGCTGAATCTCTTTCAGAGCCGATGCTCACAGGCATTAACACCATGCGCATGTGCAGCCAGGAGCAGGCTGATGTGTTCTTCGGTTTAGTTTGAAAAAGCATCCCTTGCAGTCTGGCAAAGGAAAGCTGCAGAAAGGAGCAGCAGGAAGACAGGCCAAGCAGTCCCTCGTTTCTCAACAGTGCAGAAGAACTTGAAGAAGGAGGATGGGGACCGACCACACACCGAAAAGTACAAGAAGAGGAGGGGTGTGGTGCCCTGGGCTATTTTCACAAGTAGCACACGTGTCGATGACAAGCACCCCTTTTGCCTTCCAAAACTTGCTCCGCTGTGCTTCTTGGCCAGGGAGGCATGAAAAGCGCTCTCCTGCCTGCCCTGCGCTTGGATCGCGTGCAGGGAGAGCTGAAAAGCTGCAGCTCCGCATGGTGCAGCAAGCCTGCAGCCCTTCCAAGCACAGGCTGTTTTGCACAAGCAAGAACACCTCGGGAAACGGAGCCAAGGGAAGAGCAGAGCTCGCTCCTGCTCCAAACCTGCAACGGGCAAAAGAGCCAGGGAGCGCCAGGGCACGAGTGGCGCCTCGGAGGTGCAAGAGCAGCGGGCAAGAACTGAGCCCAAAGGGCCCAGAGGAGCCCTGACAAGGGGCTGTGCTCAATGCTACGGAGGAGAAGAAGCAACCCCCGGGGGCCACCCTGGGCGTCCGCCCTGGGAGTCTAGAAAGCGTCCTCCCCCAGCCTGCGGGGCACGAGGGCCACCTTGGTGGAGCAGGAGCAGCAGGCACCTAGCCAAAACGGCCCAAAGGAGCCCTGGCAAGGGGCCGTGCTCAATGCTGCAGAGGAAGGCAAAAACCCCCAGGGACACTTGCTAGCCCACCGTGGGGGGAAAAAAGCCTTCCTCCCCGCAGCTGCAGGGCACGAGAGGCCACCTTCGTGGTGCATGAGCAACAGGCAGTAACCCAGCCAAAATGGCCCAGAGGAGCCCTGACAAGTGCTCATGCTCAGTGCTGCAGAGGAAGGCAAAAAACCCCCGGGCACCAGAGCCAATCTGCCCCGGGGGAAAATTCCTTCCTGACCCCAGCGTCGCTGGCCATCGGCTATTCCCTGAGCACGTGAGCAAGACCTGCCTCCTCGGCCCGCAGGCTGCTCACGCCTCCCAGGAGATGCCCAACCCCGATTCTCCCTCCACCTGCTGCCACCTCAGGGCCTTCCCAGAGGGGCAAAACGCCCCCGGCCTGATCCATCTGGGGGACAACCATCCTTCCTGTGCCTGGCAAGGCACCAGTGGCTGCTCCAAAGCACCGGCACCCCCGCCAACATCTCTGCATCCCATTCCTCACGGCTGCTGACACTGGCTCCGCAGGGGATGAGGGTGGCGAGCTCTGCAGTGCTCCTCAAGAAGGCATTCCCTTGCTCTTGCCACTGCTAGCCAGCTGAAAAGGCCAGCCAGCCTCACCAACCTCCAGCTGTTGGGGGTTCTTCTCGTCTCCAGCAGCCTCGTCGAGCCTCCTCCGGCCTTCCTCCCTCAGCCCTCACCAAGTAATTCCACCGCCTCCTCAAGGACTTCCTCTCGCCCGTCTTGGGGCTGCCCCCAGGCCAGCTATGGCAGCGCGACGCGGGAGCGTGCTCCCTTTTATGCTGCCCCGGGGCATGGTGACTGCTGCGTTGCCGGGCGCTGGCACTGTGACACGGGGGTGACGGGCCACCCCTGCGCAGCCCCGCCCGCCGGCCCTCTGCCCAGCATCCTTCCCAGGAAGGCCTTTGGGCTGCTGGCCCCGAGGCAGTCCCTGGGCCCAGGAGGCTCAGGGGGCTGTGCCTGCCCTTGCTGGCCATGCCCTGGGCACAGCTGCTGGGCGTCCCGCTAAATACATCTGGACATTCAGATGACGTCGTGAAGGCTGTTGGTCCCATCTACATTCATTTGGTTGTGGGGATGCCAGAGGTGAAAGCAAGACTTTGGGTTCCCTCTGCATGAACTGTGCAGAGACGGAGAGCACGTGCAGGATGGCCTCGCCGTTCCTGACCCATGCACCAAGGGACATTTGCTGCTCCCCTGCTTATGCTGAGGTCTTCTTCTGGGAAAGAAGTCCCAAATCCTTTTCTCTTCTTGACCATCTTTTTCCTTGCACTCCAGAGCTTTTCTCCTCCCTTGGCCTTCACCTTCAATAGCTTTCCTGAAAGTGACGGCAGCCCTCTCAGCCTTTCTCTTGCTCCTGCTAGTCGTCTTCACCTCAGCTAGAGAGTCCTGAAGGATCGCTGCAGGTCCCTTCCAACTCAACCCTTCTCTTCTCTTCACTTGTCTTCTATTCCCTGCACTGACGATGAGGCGAATAACAAGGAGACCACTAGTTGCCTGAAATGCCAGGGGGTTTGCAGCTCCGGAAACACTTTCGAGGACACAAATCAAAAAGGATACAAGTAGAAACAGGATTGGTTTTCATTTGATTTTACTTTATTTTACTTTCTTTTATTTTCTGTCTTGTTCTGTTGGTTGATGTTAGTTTAGTTTTGTTTCTTTCATGTGATGTTATTGTATTTGATTTTATTACATTTTCTTTGGGGTTATTTCTTATTATTTTATTTTATGTTGGTTTATCTTCTTTTATTTTACCTTGCTTTATGCGTCTTTATTTTGTTTTGTTATTTGATTATTTTATCATTTTATTTGACCTTATTTTGGTTTAGGCTCTTTTAGGCTATTTGGCTGAATCTCTTTCAGAGCCGATGCTCACAGGCATTAACACCATGCGCATGTGCAGCCAGGAGCAGGCTGATGTGTTCTTCGGTTTAGTTTGAAAAAGCATCCCTTGCAGTCTGGCAAAGGAAAGCTGCAGAAAGGAGCAGCAGGAAGACAGGCCAAGCAGTCCCTCGTTTCTCAACAGTGCAGAAGAACTTGAAGAAGGAGGATGGGGACCGACCACACACCGAAAAGTACAAGAAGAGGAGGGGTGTGGTGCCCTGGGCTATTTTCACAAGTAGGACACGTGTCGATGACAAGCACCCCTTTTGCCTTCCAAAACTTGCTCCGCTGTGCTTCTTGGCCAGGGAGGCATGAAAAGCGCTCTCCTGCCTGCCCTGCGCTTGGATCGCGTGCAGGGAGAGCTGAAAAGCTGCAGCTCCGCATGGTGCAGCAAGCCTGCAGCCCTTCCAAGCACAGGCTGTTTTGCACAAGCAAGAACACCTCGGGAAACGGAGCCAAGGGAAGAGCAGAGCTCGCTCCTGCTCCAAACCTGCAACGGGCAAAAGAGCCAGGGAGCACCAGGGCACGAGTGGCGCCTCGCAGGTGCAAGAGCAGCGGGCAAGAACTGAGCCCAAAGGGCCCAGAGGAGCCCTGACAAGGGGCTGTGCTCAATGCTACGGAGGAGAAGAAGCAACCGGGGGCCACCCTGGGCGTCCGCCCTGGGAGTCCAGAAAGCGTCCTCCCCCCGCCTGCGGGGCACGAGGGCCACCTTGGTGGAGCAGGAGCAGCAGGCACCTAGCCAAAACGGCCCAAAGGAGCCCTGGCAAGGGGCCGTGCTCAATGCTGCAGAGGAAGGCAAAAAACCCCCAGGGACACTTGCTAGCCCACCGTGGGGGGAAAAAAGCCTTCCTCCCCGCAGCTGCAGGGCACGAGAGGCCACCTTCGTGGTGCATGAGCAACAGGCAGTAACCCAGCCAAAATGGCCCAGAGGAGCCCTGACAAGTGCTCATGCTCAGTGCTGCAGAGGAAGGCAAAAAACCCCCGGGCACCAGAGCCAATCTGCCCCGGGGGAAAATTCCTTCCTGACCCCAGCGTCGCTGGCCATCGGCTATTCCCTGAGCACGTGAGCAAGACCTGCCTCCTCGGCCCGCAGGCTGCTCACGCCTCCCAGGAGATGCCCAACCCCGATTCTCCCTCCACCTGCTGCCACCTCAGGGCCTTCCCAGAGGGGCAAAACGCCCCCGGCCTGATCCATCTGGGGGACAACCATCCTTCCTGTGCCTGGCAAGGCACCAGTGGCTGCTCCAAAGCACCGGCACCCCCGCCAACATCTCTGCATCCCATTCCTCACGGCTGCTGACACTGGCTCCGCAGGGGATGAGGATGGCGAGCTCTGCAGTGCTCCTCAAGAAGGCATTCCCTTGCTCTTGCCACTGCTAGCCAGCTGAAAAGGCCAGCCAGCCTCACCAACCTCCAGCTGTTGGGGGTTCTTCTCGTCTCCAGCAGCCTCGTCGAGCCTCCTCCGGCCTTCCTCCCTCAGCCCTCACCAAGTAATTCCACCGCCTCCTCAAGGACTTCCTCTCGCCCGTCTTGGGGCTGCCCCCAGGCCAGCTATGGCAGCGCGGCGCGGGAGCGTGCTCCCTTTTATGCTGCCCCGGGGCATGGTGACTGCTGTGTTGCCGGGCGCTGGCACTGTGACACGGGGGTGACGGGCCACCCCCCTGCGCAGCCCCGCCCGCCGGCCCTCCGCCCAGCATCCTTCCCAGGAAGGCCTTTGGGCTGCTGGCCCCGAGGCAGTCCCTGGGCCCAGGAGGCTCAGGGGGCTGTCCCTGCCCTTGCTGGCCATGCCCTGGGCACAGCTGCTGGGCGTCCCGCTAAATACATCTGGACATTCAGACTACGTCGTGAAGGCTGTTTGTCCCATCTACATTCATTTGGTTGTGGGGATGCCAGAGGTGAAAGCAAGGCTTTGGGTTCCCTCTGCATGAACTGTGCAGAGACGGAGAGCACGTGCAGGATGGCCTCGCCGTTCCTGACCCATGCACCAAGGGACATTTGCTGCTCCCCTGCTTATGCTGAGGTCTTCTTCTGGGAAAGAAGTCCCAAATCCTTTTCTCTTCTTGACCATCTGTTTCCTTGCACTCCAGAGCTTTTCTCCTCCCTTGGCCTTCACCCTCAATACCTTTCCTGAAAGTGACGGCAGCCCTCTCAGCCTTTGCCTTGCTCCTGCTAGTCGTCTTCACCTCAGCTAGAGAGTCCTGAAGGATCGCTGCAGGTCCCTTCCAACTCAACCCTTCTCTTCTCTTCACTTGTCTTCTATTCCCTGCACTGACGATGAGGCGAATAACAAGGAGACCACTAGTTGCCTGAAATGCCAGGGGGTTTGCAGCTCCAGAAACACTTTCGAGGACACAAATCAAAAAGGATACAAGTAGAAACAGGATTGGATTTCATTTGATTTTACTTTATTTTACTTTCTTTTATTTTCTGTCTTGTTCTGTTGGTTGATGTTAGTTTACTTTCGTTTCTTTCATGTGATGTTATTGTATTTGATTTTATTAATTTTCTTTGGGGTTATTTCTTATTATTTTATTTTATGTTGGTTTATCTTCTTTTATTTTACCTTGCTTTATGCGTCTTTATTTTGTTTTGTTATTTGATTATTTTATCATTTTATTTGACCTTATTTTGGTTTAGGCTCTTTTAGGCTATTTGGCTGAATCTCTTTCAGAGCCGATGCTCACAGGCATTAACACCATGCGCATGTGCAGCCAGGAGCAGGCTGATGTGTTCTTCGGTTTAGTTTGAAAAAGCATCCCTTGCAGTCTGGCAAAGGAAAGCTGCAGAAAGGAGCAGCAGGAAGACAGGCCAAGCAGTCCCTCGTTTCTCAACAGTGCAGAAGAACTTGAAGAAGGAGGATGGGGACCGACCACACACCGAAAAGTACAAGAAGAGGAGGGGTGTGGTGCCCTGGGCTATTTTCACAAGTAGGACACGTGTCGATGACAAGCACCCCTTTTGCCTTCCAAAACTTGCTCCGCTGTGCTTCTTGGCCAGGGAGGCATGAAAAGCGCTCTCCTGCCTGCCCTGCGCTTGGATCGCGTGCAGGGAGAGCTGAAAAGCTGCAGCTCCGCATGGTGCAGCAAGCCTGCAGCCCTTCCAAGCACAGGCTGTTTTGCACAAGCAAGAACACCTCGGGAAACGGAGCCAAGGGAAGAGCAGAGCTCGCTCCTGCTCCAAACCTGCAACGGGCAAAAGAGCCAGGGAGCGCCAGGGCACGAGTGGCGCCTCGGAGGTGCAAGAGCAGCGGGCAAGAACTGAGCCCAAAGGGCCCAGAGGAGCCCTGACAAGGGGCTGCGCTCAATGCTACGGAGGAGAAGAAGCAACCCCCGGGGGCCACCCTGGGCGTCCGCCCTGGGAGTCTAGAAAGCGTCCTCCCCCCGCCTGCGGGGCACGAGGGCCACCTTGGTGGAGCAGGAGCAGCAGGCACCTAGCCAAAACGGCCCAAAGGAGCCCTGGCAAGGGGCCGTGCTCAATGCTGCAGAGGAAGGCAAAAAACCCCCAGGGACACTTGCTAGCCCACCGTGGGGGGAAAAAAGCCTTCCTCCCCGCAGCTGCAGGGCACGAGAGGCCACCTTCGTGGTGCATGAGCAACAGGCAGTAACCCAGCCAAAATGGCCCAGAGGAGCCCTGACAAGTGCTCATGCTCAGTGCTGCAGAGGAAGGCAAAAAACCCCCGGGCACCAGAGCCAATCTGCCCCGGGGGAAAATTCCTTCCTGACCCCAGCGTCGCTGGCCATCGGCTATTCCCTGAGCACGTGAGCAAGACCTGCCTCCTCGGCCCGCAGGCTGCTCACGCCTCCCAGGAGATGCCCAACCCCGATTCTCCCTCCACCTGCTGCCACCTCAGGGCCTTCCCAGAGGGGCAAAACGCCCCCGGCCTGATCCATCTGGGGGACAACCATCCTTCCTGTGCCTGGCAAGGCACCAGTGGCTGCTCCAAAGCACCGGCACCCCTGCCAACATCTCTGCATCCCATTCCTCACGGCTGCTGACACTGGCTCCGCAGGGGATGAGGATGGCGAGCTCTGCAGTGCTCCTCAAGAAGGCATTCCCTTGCTCTTGCCACTGCTAGCCAGCTGAAAAGGCCAGCCAGCCTCACCAACCTCCAGCTGTTGGGGGTTCTTCTCGTCTCCAGCAGCCTCGTCGAGCCTCCTCCGGCCTTCCTCCCTCAGCCCTCACCAAGTAATTCCACCGCCTCCTCAAGGACTTCCTCTCGCCCGTCTTGGGGCTGCCCCCAGGCCAGCTATGGCAGCGCAGCGCGGGAGCGTGCTCCCTTTTATGCTGCCCCGGGGCATGGTGACTGCTGTGTTGCCGGGCGCTGGCACTGTGACACGGGGGTGACGGGCCACCCCCCTGCGCAGCCCCGCCCGCCGGCCCTCCGCCCAGCATCCTTCCCAGGAAGGCCTTTGGGCTGCTGGCCCCGAGGCAGTCCCTGGGCCCAGGAGGCTCAGGGGGCTGTCCCTGCCCTTGCTGGCCATGCCCTGGGCACAGCTGCTGGGCGTCCCGCTAAATACATCTGGACATTCAGACTACGTCGTGAAGGCTGTTTGTCCCATCTACATTCATTTGGTTGTGGGGATGCCAGAGGTGAAAGCAAGGCTTTGGGTTCCCTCTGCATGAACTGTGCAGAGACGGAGAGCACGTGCAGGATGGCCTCGCCGTTCCTGACCCATGCACCAAGGGACATTTGCTGCTCCCCTGCTTATGCTGAGGTCTTCTTCTGGGAAAGAAGTCCCAAATCCTTTTCTCTTCTTGACCATCTTTTTCCTTGCACTCCAGAGCTTTTCTCCTCCCTTGGCCTTCACCCTCAATACCTTTCCTGAAAGTGACGGCAGCCCTCTCAGCCTTTGCCTTGCTCCTGCTAGTCGTCTTCACCTCAGCTAGAGAGTCCTGAAGGATCGCTGCAGGTCCCTTCCAACTCAACCCTTCTCTTCTCTTCACTTGTCTTCTATTCCCTGCACTGACGATGAGGCGAATAACAAGGAGACCACTAGTTGCCTGAAATGCCAGGGGGTTTGCAGCTCCAGAAACACTTTCGAGGACACAAATCAAAAAGGATACAAGTAGAAACAGGATTGGTTTTCATTTGATTTTACTTTATTTTACTTTCTTTTATTTTCTGTCTTGTTCTGTTGGTTGATGTAAGTTTAGTTTCGTTTCTTTCATGTGATGTTATTGTATTTGATTTTATTACATTTTCTTTGGGGTTATTTCTTATTATTTTATTTTATGTTGGTTTATCTTCTTTTATTTTACCTTGCTTTATGCGTCTTTATTTTGTTTTGTTATTTGATTATTTTATCATTTTATTTGACCTTATTTTGGTTTAGGCTCTTTTAGGCTATTTGGCTGAATCTCTTTCAGAGCCGATGCTCACAGGCATTAACACCATGCGCATGTGCAGCCAGGAGCAGGCTGATGTGTTCTTCGGTTTAGTTTGAAAAAGCATCCCTTGCAGTCTGGCAAAGGAAAGCTGCAGAAAGGAGCAGCAGGAAGACAGGCCAAGCAGTCCCTCGTTTCTCAACAGTGCAGAAGAACTTGAAGAAGGAGGATGGGGACCGACCACACACCGAAAAGTACAAGAAGAGGAGGGGTGTGGTGCCCTGGGCTATTTTCACAAGTAGGACACGTGTCGATGACAAGCACCCCTTTTGCCTTCCAAAACTTGCTCCGCTGTGCTTCTTGGCCAGGGAGGCATGAAAAGCGCTCTCCTGCCTGCCCTGCGCTTGGATCGCGTGCAGGGAGAGCTGAAAAGCTGCAGCTCCGCATGGTGCAGCAAGCCTGCAGCCCTTCCAAGCACAGGCTGTTTTGCACAAGCAAGAACACCTCGGGAAACGGAGCCAAGGGAAGAGCAGAGCTCGCTCCTGCTCCAAACCTGCAACGGGCAAAAGAGCCAGGGAGCACCAGGGCACGAGTGGCGCCTCGCAGGTGCAAGAGCAGCGGGCAAGAACTGAGCCCAAAGGGCCCAGAGGAGCCCTGACAAGGGGCTGCGCTCAATGCTACGGAGGAGAAGAAGCAACCGGGGGCCACCCTGGGCGTCCGCCCTGGGAGTCTAGAAAGCGTCCTCCCCCCGCCTGCGGGGCACGAGGGCCACCTTGGTGGAGCAGGAGCAGCAGGCACCTAGCCAAAACGGCCCAAAGGAGCCCTGGCAAGGGGCCGTGCTCAATGCTGCAGAGGAAGGCAAAAAACCCCCAGGGACACTTGCTAGCCCACCGTGGGGGGAAAAAAGCCTTCCTCCCCGCAGCTGCAGGGCACGAGAGGCCACCTTCGTGGTGCATGAGCAACAGGCAGTAACCCAGCCAAAATGGCCCAGAGGAGCCCTGACAAGTGCTCATGCTCAGTGCTGCAGAGGAAGGCAAAAAACCCCCGGGCACCAGAGCCAATCTGCCCCGGGGGAAAATTCCTTCCTGACCCCAGCGTCGCTGGCCATCGGCTATTCCCTGAGCACGTGAGCAAGACCTGCCTCCTCGGCCCGCAGGCTGCTCACGCCTCCCAGGAGATGCCCAACCCCGATTCTCCCTCCACCTGCTGCCACCTCAGGGCCTTCCCAGAGGGGCAAAACGCCCCCGGCCTGATCCATCTGGGGGACAACCATCCTTCCTGTGCCTGGCAAGGCACCAGTGGCTGCTCCAAAGCACCGGCACCCCCGCCAACATCTCTGCATCCCATTCCTCACGGCTGCTGACACTGGCTCCGCAGGGGATGAGGATGGCGAGCTCTGCAGTGCTCCTCAAGAAGGCATTCCCTTGCTCTTGCCACTGCTAGCCAGCTGAAAAGGCCAGCCAGCCTCACCAACCTCCAGCTGTTGGGGGTTCTTCTCGTCTCCAGCAGCCTCGTCGAGCCTCCTCCGGCCTTCCTCCCTCAGCCCTCACCAAGTAATTCCACCGCCTCCTCAAGGACTTCCTCTCGCCCGTCTTGGGGCTGCCCCCAGGCCAGCTATGGCAGCGCGGCGCGGGAGCGTGCTCCCTTTTATGCTGCCCCGGGGCATGGTGACTGCTGTGTTGCCGGGCGCTGGCACTGTGACACGGGGGTGACGGGCCCCCCCCCTGCGCAGCCCCGCCCGCCGGCCCTCCGCCCAGCATCCTTCCCAGGAAGGCCTTTGGGCTGCTGGCCCCGAGGCAGTCCCTGGGCCCAGGAGGCTCAGGGGGCTGTCCCTGCCCTTGCTGGCCATGCCCTGGGCACAGCTGCTGGGCGTCCCGCTAAATACATCTGGACATTCAGACGACGTCGTGAAGGCTGTTGGTCCCATCTACATTCATTTGGTTGTGGGGATGCCAGAGGTGAAAGCAAGGCTTTGGGTTCCCTCTGCATGAACTGTGCAGAGACGGAGAGCACGTGCAGGATGGCCTCGCCGTTCCTGACCCATGCACCAAGGGACATTTGCTGCTCCCCTGCTTATGCTGAGGTCTTCTTCTGGGAAAGAAGTCCCAAATCCTTTTCTCTTCTTGACCATCTGTTTCCTTGCACTCCAGAGCTTTTCTCCTCCCTTGGCCTTCACCCTCAATACCTTTCCTGAAAGTGACGGCAGCCCTCTCAGCCTTTCTCTTGCTCCTGCTAGTCGTCTTCACCTCAGCTAGAGAGTCCTGAAGGATCGCTGCAGGTCCCTTCCAACTCAACCCTTCTCTTCTCTTCACTTGTCTTCTATTCCCTGCACTGACGATGAGGCGAATAACAAGGAGACCACTAGTTGCCTGAAATGCCAGGGGGTTTGCAGCTCCAGAAACACTTTCGAGGACACAAATCAAAAAGGATACAAGTAGAAACAGGATTGGATTTCATTTGATTTTACTTTCTTTTACTTTCTTTTATTTTCTGTCTTGTTCTGTTGGTTGATGTTAGTTTACTTTCGTTTCTTTCATGTGATGTTATTGTATTTGATTTTATTACATTTTCTTTGGGGTTATTTCTTATTATTTTATTTTATGTTGGTTTATCTTCTTTTATTTTACCTTGCTTTATGCGTCTTTATTTTGTTTTGTTATTTGATTATTTTATCATTTTATTTGACCTTATTTTGGTTTAGGCTCTTTTAGGCTATTTGGCTGAATCTCTTTCAGAGCCGATGCTCACAGGCATTAACACCATGCGCATGTGCAGCCAGGAGCAGGCTGATGTGTTCTTCGGTTTAGTTTGAAAAAGCATCCCTTGCAGTCTGGCAAAGGAAAGCTGCAGAAAGGAGCAGCAGGAAGACAGGCCAAGCAGTCCCTCGTTTCTCAACAGTGCAGAAGAACTTGAAGAAGGAGGATGGGGACCGACCACACACCGAAAAGTACAAGAAGAGGAGGGGTGTGGTGCCCTGGGCTATTTTCACAAGTAGCACACGTGTCGATGACAAGCACCCCTTTTGCCTTCCAAAACTTGCTCCGCTGTGCTTCTTGGCCAGGGAGGCATGAAAAGCGCTCTCCTGCCTGCCCTGCGCTTGGATCGCGTGCAGGGAGAGCTGAAAAGCTGCAGCTCCGCATGGTGCAGCAAGCCTGCAGCCCTTCCAAGCACAGGCTGTTTTGCACAAGCAAGAACACCTCGGGAAACGGAGCCAAGGGAAGAGCAGAGCTCGCTCCTGCTCCAAACCTGCAATGGGCAAAAGAGCCAGGGAGCGCCAGGGCACGAGTGGCGCCTCGGAGGTGCAAGAGCAGCGGGCAAGAACTGAGCCCAAAGGGCCCAGAGGAGCCCTGACAAGGGGCTGCGCTCAATGCTACGGAGGAGAAGAAGCAACCCCCGGGGGCCACCCTGGGCGTCCGCCCTGGGAGTCTAGAAAGCGTCCTCCCCCCGCCTGCGGGGCACGAGGGCCACCTTGGTGGAGCAGGAGCAGCAGGCACCTAGCCAAAACGGCCCAAAGGAGCCCTGGCAAGGGGCCGTGCTCAATGCTGCAGAGGAAGGCAAAAAACCCCCAGGGACACTTGCTAGCCCACCGTGGGGGGAAAAAAGCCTTCCTCCCCGCAGCTGCAGGGCACGAGAGGCCACCTTCGTGGTGCATGAGCAACAGGCAGTAACCCAGCCAAAATGGCCCAGAGGAGCCCTGACAAGTGCTCATGCTCAGTGCTGCAGAGGAAGGCAAAAAACCCCCGGGCACCAGAGCCAATCTGCCCCGGGGGAAAATTCCTTCCTGACCCCAGCGTCGCTGGCCATCGGCTATTCCCTGAGCACGTGAGCAAGACCTGCCTCCTCGGCCCGCAGGCTGCTCACGCCTCCCAGGAGATGCCCAACCCCGATTCTCCCTCCACCTGCTGCCACCTCAGGGCCTTCCCAGAGGGGCAAAACGCCCCCGGCCTGATCCATCTGGGGGACAACCATCCTTCCTGTGCCTGGCAAGGCACCAGTGGCTGCTCCAAAGCACCGGCACCCCCGCCAACATCTCTGCATCCCATTCCTCACGGCTGCTGACACTGGCTCCGCAGGGGATGAGGATGGCGAGCTCTGCAGTGCTCCTCAAGAAGGCATTCCCTTGCTCTTGCCACTGCTAGCCAGCTGAAAAGGCCAGCCAGCCTCACCAACCTCCAGCTGTTGGGGGTTCTTCTCGTCTCCAGCAGCCTCGTCGAGCCTCCTCCGGCCTTCCTCCCTCAGCCCTCACCAAGTAATTCCACCGCCTCCTCAAGGACTTCCTCTCGCCCGTCTTGGGGCTGCCCCCAGGCCAGCTATGGCAGCGCGGCGCGGGAGCGTGCTCCCTTTTATGCTGCCCCGGGGCATGGTGACTGCTGTGTTGCCGGGCGCTGGCACTGTGACACGGGGGTGACGGGCCACCCCCCTGCGCAGCCCCGCCCGCCGGCCCTCCGCCCAGCATCCTTCCCAGGAAGGCCTTTGGGCTGCTGGCCCCGAGGCAGTCCCTGGGCCCAGGAGGCTCAGGGGGCTGTGCCTGCCCTTGCTGGCCATGCCCTGGGCACAGCTGCTGGGCGTCCCGCTAAATACATCTGGACATTCAGACTACGTCGTGAAGGCTGTTTGTCCCATCTACATTCATTTGGTTGTGGGGATGCCAGAGGTGAAAGCAAGGCTTTGGGTTCCCTCTGCATGAACTGTGCAGAGACGGAGAGCACGTGCAGGATGGCCTCGCCGTTCCTGACCCATGCACCAAGGGACATTTGCTGCTCCCCTGCTTATGCTGAGGTCTTCTTCTGGGAAAGAAGTCCCAAATCCTTTTCTCTTCTTGACCATCTTTTTCCTTGCACTCCAGAGCTTTTCTCCTCCCTTGGCCTTCACCCTCAATACCTTTCCTGAAAGTGACGGCAGCCCTCTCAGCCTTTCTCTTGCTCCTGCTAGTCGTCTTCACCTCAGCTAGAGAGTCCTGAAGGATCGCTGCAGGTCCCTTCCAACTCAACCCTTCTCTTCTCTTCACTTGTCTTCTATTCCCTGCACTGACGATGAGGCGAATAACAAGGAGACCACTAGTTGCCTGAAATGCCAGGGGGTTTGCAGCTCCAGAAACACTTTCGAGGACACAAATCAAAAAGGATACAAGTAGAAACAGGATTGGATTTCATTTGATTTTACTTTATTTTACTTTCTTTTATTTTCTGTCTTGTTCTGTTGGTTGATGTTAGTTTACTTTCGTTTCTTTCATGTGATGTTATTGTATTTGATTTTATTAATTTTCTTTGGGGTTATTTCTTATTATTTTATTTTATGTTGGTTTATCTTCTTTTATTTTACCTTGCTTTATGCGTCTTTATTTTGTTTTGTTATTTGATTATTTTATCATTTTATTTGACCTTATTTTGGTTTAGGCTCTTTTAGGCTATTTGGCTGAATCTCTTTCAGAGCCGATGCTCACAGGCATTAACACCATGCGCATGTGCAGCCAGGAGCAGGCTGATGTGTTCTTCGGTTTAGTTTGAAAAAGCATCCCTTGCAGTCTGGCAAAGGAAAGCTGCAGAAAGGAGCAGCAGGAAGACAGGCCAAGCAGTCCCTCGTTTCTCAACAGTGCAGAAGAACTTGAAGAAGGAGGATGGGGACCGACCACACACCGAAAAGTACAAGAAGAGGAGGGGTGTGGTGCCCTGGGCTATTTTCACAAGTAGCACACGTGTCGATGACAAGCACCCCTTTTGCCTTCCAAAACTCGCTCCGCTGTGCTTCTTGGCCAGGGAGGCATGAAAAGCGCTCTCCTGCCTGCCCTGCGCTTGGATCGCGTGCAGGGAGAGCTGAAAAGCTGCAGCTCCGCATGGTGCAGCAAGCCTGCAGCCCTTCCAAGCACAGGCTGTTTTGCACAAGCAAGAACACCTCGGGAAACGGAGCCAAGGGAAGAGCAGAGCTCGCTCCTGCTCCAAACCTGCAACGGGCAAAAGAGCCAGGGAGCGCCAGGGCACGAGTGGCGCCTCGCAGGTGCAAGAGCAGCGGGCAAGAACTGAGCCCAAAGGGCCCAGAGGAGCCCTGACAAGGGGCTGCGCTCAATGCTACGGAGGAGAAGAAGCAACCCCCGGGGGCCACCCTGGGAGTCCGCCCTGGGAGTCTAGAAAGCGTCCTCCCCCCGCCTGCGGGGCACGAGGGCCACCTTGGTGGAGCAGGAGCAGCAGGCACCTAGCCAAAACGGCCCAAAGGAGCCCTGGCAAGGGGCCGTGCTCAGTGCTGCAGAGGAAGGCAAAAAACCCCCAGGGACACTTGCTAGCCCACCGTGGGGGGAAAAAAGCCTTCCTCCCCGCAGCTGCAGGGCACGAGAGGCCACCTTCGTGGTGCATGAGCAACAGGCAGTAACCCAGCCAAAATGGCCCAGAGGAGCCCTGACAAGTGCTCATGCTCAGTGCTGCAGAGGAAGGCAAAAAACCCCCGGGCACCAGAGCCAATCTGCCCCGGGGGAAAATTCCTTCCTGACCCCAGCGTCGCTGGCCATCGGCTATTCCCTGAGCACGTGAGCAAGACCTGCCTCCTCGGCCCGCAGGCTGCTCACGCCTCCCAGGAGATGCCCAACCCCGATTCTCCCTCCACCTGCTGCCACCTCAGGGCCTTCCCAGAGGGGCAAAACGCCCCCGGCCTGATCCATCTGGGGGACAACCATACTTCCTGTGCCTGGCAAGGCACCAGTGGCTGCTCCAAAGCACCGGCACCCCCGCCAACATCTCTGCATCCCATTCCTCACGGCTGCTGACACTGGCTCCGCAGGGGATGAGGATGGCGAGCTCTGCAGTGCTCCTCAAGAAGGCATTCCCTTGCTCTTGCCACTGCTAGCCAGCTGAAAAGGCCAGCCAGCCTCACCAACCTCCAGCTGTTGGGGGTTCTTCTCGTCTCCAGCAGCCTCGTCGAGCCTCCTCCGGCCTTCCTCCCTCAGCCCTCACCAAGTAATTCCACCGCCTCCTCAAGGACTTCCTCTCGCCCGTCTTGGGGCTGCCCCCAGGCCAGCTATGGCAGCGCGACGCGGGAGCGTGCTCCCTTTTATGCTGCCCCGGGGCATGGTGACTGCTGTGTTGCCGGGCGCTGGCACTGTGACACGGGGGTGACGGGCCCCCCCCCTGCGCAGCCCCGCCCGCCGGCCCTCCGCCCAGCATCCTTCCCAGGAAGGCCTTTGGGCTGCTGGCCCCGAGGCAGTCCCTGGGCCCAGGAGGCTCAGGGGGCTGTGCCTGCCCTTGCTGGCCATGCCCTGGGCACAGCTGCTGGGCGTCCCGCTAAATACATCTGGACATTCAGACGACGTCATGAAGGCTGTTTGTCCCATCTACATTCATTTGGTTGTGGGGATGCCAGAGGTGAAAGCAAGGCTTTGGGTTCCCTCTGCATGAACTGTGCAGAGACGGAGAGCACGTGCAGGATGGCCTCGCCGTTCCTGACCCATGCACCAAGGGACATTTGCTGCTCCCCTGCTTATGCTGAGGTCTTCTTCTGGGAAAGAAGTCCCAAATCCTTTTCTCTTCTTGACCATCTTTTTCCTTGCACTCCAGAGCTTTTCTCCTCCCTTGGCCTTCACCCTCAATACCTTTCCTGAAAGTGACGGCAGCCCTCTCAGCCTTTCTCTTGCTCCTGCTAGTCGTCTTCACCTCAGCTAGAGAGTCCTGAAGGATCGCTGCAGGTCCCTTCCAACTCAACCCTTCTCTTCTCTTCACTTGTCTTCTATTCCCTGCACTGACGATGAGGCGAATAACAAGGAGACCACTAGTTGCCTGAAATGCCAGGGGGTTTGCAGCTCCAGAAACACTTTCGAGGACACAAATCAAAAAGGATACAAGTAGAAACAGGATTGGATTTCATTTGATTTTACTTTATTTTACTTTCTTTTATTTTCTGTCTTGTTCTGTTGGTTGATGTTAGTTTACTTTCGTTTCTTTCATGTGATGTTATTGTATTTGATTTTATTACATTTTCTTTGGGGTTATTTCTTATTATTTTATTTTATGTTGGTTTATCTTCTTTTATTTTACCTTGCTTTATGCGTCTTTATTTTGTTTTGTTATTTGATTATTTTATCATTTTATTTGACCTTATTTTGGTTTAGGCTCTTTTAGGCTATTTGGCTGAATCTCTTTCAGAGCCGATGCTCACAGGCATTAACACCATGCGCATGTGCAGCCAGGAGCAGGCTGATGTGTTCTTCGGTTTAGTTTGAAAAAGCATCCCTTGCAGTCTGGCAAAGGAAAGCTGCAGAAAGGAGCAGCAGGAAGACAGGCCAAGCAGTCCCTCGTTTCTCAACAGTGCAGAAGAACTTGAAGAAGGAGGATGGGGACCGACCACACACCGAAAAGTACAAGAAGAGGAGGGGTGGGGTGCCCTGGGCTATTTTCACAAGTAGGACACGTGTCGATGACAAGCACCCCTTTTGCCTTCCAAAACTCGCTCCGCTGTGCTTCTTGGCCAGGGAGGCATGAAAAGCGCTCTCCTGCCTGCCCTGCGCTTGGATCGCGTGCAGGGAGAGCTGAAAAGCTGCAGCTCCGCATGGTGCAGCAAGCCTGCAGCCCTTCCAAGCACAGGCTGTTTTGCACAAGCAAGAACACCTCGGGAAACGGAGCCAAGGGAAGAGCAGAGCTCGCTCCTGGTCCAAACCTGCAATGGGCAAAAGAGCCAGGGAGCGCCAGGGCACGAGTGGCGCCTCGCAGGTGCAAGAGCAGCGGGCAAGAACTGAGCCCAAAGGGCCCAGAGGAGCCCTGACAAGGGGCTGCGCTCAATGCTACGGAGGAGAAGAAGCAACCCCCGGGGGCCACCCTGGGCGTCCGCCCTGGGAGTCTAGAAAGCGTCCTCCCCCCGCCTGCGGGGCACGAGGGCCACCTTGGTGGAGCAGGAGCAGCAGGCACCTAGCCAAAACGGCCCAAAGGAGCCCTGGCAAGGGGCCGTGCTCAATGCTGCAGAGGAAGGCAAAAAACCCCCAGGGACACTTGCTAGCCCACCGTGGGGGGAAAAAAGCCTTCCTCCCCGCAGCTGCAGGGCACGAGAGGCCACCTTCGTGGTGCATGAGCAACAGGCAGTAACCCAGCCAAAATGGCCCAGAGGAGCCCTGACAAGTGCTCATGCTCAGTGCTGCAGAGGAAGGCAAAAAACCCCCGGGCACCAGAGCCAATCTGCCCCGGGGGAAAATTCCTTCCTGACCCCAGCGTCGCTGGCCATCGGCTATTCCCTGAGCACGTGAGCAAGACCTGCCTCCTCGGCCCGCAGGCTGCTCACGCCTCCCAGGAGATGCCCAACCCCGATTCTCCCTCCACCTGCTGCCACCTCAGGGCCTTCCCAGAGGGGCAAAACGCCCCCGGCCTGATCCATCTGGGGGACAACCATCCTTCCTGTGCCTGGCAAGGCACCAGTGGCTGCTCCAAAGCACCGGCACCCCCGCCAACATCTCTGCATCCCATTCCTCACGGCTGCTGACACTGGCTCCGCAGGGGATGAGGATGGCGAGCTCTGCAGTGCTCCTCAAGAAGGCATTCCCTTGCTCTTGCCACTGCTAGCCAGCTGAAAAGGCCAGCCAGCCTCACCAACCTCCAGCTGTTGGGGGTTCTTCTCGTCTCCAGCAGCCTCGTCGAGCCTCCTCCGGCCTTCCTCCCTCAGCCCTCACCAAGTAATTCCACCGCCTCCTCAAGGACTTCCTCTCGCCCGTCTTGGGGCTGCCCCCAGGCCAGCTATGGCAGCGCGGCGCGGGAGCGTGCTCCCTTTTATGCTGCCCCGGGGCATGGTGACTGCTGTGTTGCCGGGCGCTGGCACTGTGACACGGGGGTGACGGGCCACCCCCCTGCGCAGCCCCGCCCGCCGGCCCTCCGCCCAGCATCCTTCCCAGGAAGGCCTTTGGGCTGCTGGCCCCGAGGCAGTCCCTGGGCCCAGGAGGCTCAGGGGGCTGTGCCTGCCCTTGCTGGCCATGCCCTGGGCACAGCTGCTGGGCGTCCCGCTAAATACATCTGGACATTCAGACTACGTCGTGAAGGCTGTTTGTCCCATCTACATTCATTTGGTTGTGGGGATGCCAGAGGTGAAAGCAAGGCTTTGGGTTCCCTCTGCATGAACTGTGCAGAGACGGAGAGCACGTGCAGGATGGCCTCGCCGTTCCTGACCCATGCACCAAGGGACATTTGCTGCTCCCCTGCTTATGCTGAGGTCTTCTTCTGGGAAAGAAGTCCCAAATCCTTTTCTCTTCTTGACCATCTTTTTCCTTGCACTCCAGAGCTTTTCTCCTCCCTTGGCCTTCACCCTCAATACCTTTCCTGAAAGTGACGGCAGCCCTCTCAGCCTTTCTCTTGCTCCTGCTAGTCGTCTTCACCTCAGCTAGAGAGTCCTGAAGGATCGCTGCAGGTCCCTTCCAACTCAACCCTTCTCTTCTCTTCACTTGTCTTCTATTCCCTGCACTGACGATGAGGCGAATAACAAGGAGACCACTAGTTGCCTGAAATGCCAGGGGGTTTGCAGCTCCAGAAACACTTTCGAGGACACAAATCAAAAAGGATACAAGTAGAAACAGGATTGGATTTCATTTGATTTTACTTTATTTTACTTTCTTTTATTTTCTGTCTTGTTCTGTTGGTTGATGTTAGTTTACTTTCGTTTCTTTCATGTGATGTTATTGTATTTGATTTTATTAATTTTCTTTGGGGTTATTTCTTATTATTTTATTTTATGTTGGTTTATCTTCTTTTATTTTACCTTGCTTTATGCGTCTTTATTTTGTTTTGTTATTTGATTATTTTATCATTTTATTTGACCTTATTTTGGTTTAGGCTCTTTTAGGCTATTTGGCTGAATCTCTTTCAGAGCCGATGCTCACAGGCATTAACACCATGCGCATGTGCAGCCAGGAGCAGGCTGATGTGTTCTTCGGTTTAGTTTGAAAAAGCATCCCTTGCAGTCTGGCAAAGGAAAGCTGCAGAAAGGAGCAGCAGGAAGACAGGCCAAGCAGTCCCTCGTTTCTCAACAGTGCAGAAGAACTTGAAGAAGGAGGATGGGGACCGACCACACACCGAAAAGTACAAGAAGAGGAGGGGTGTGGTGCCCTGGGCTATTTTCACAAGTAGCACACGTGTCGATGACAAGCACCCCTTTTGCCTTCCAAAACTCGCTCCGCTGTGCTTCTTGGCCAGGGAGGCATGAAAAGCGCTCTCCTGCCTGCCCTGCGCTTGGATCGCGTGCAGGGAGAGCTGAAAAGCTGCAGCTCCGCATGGTGCAGCAAGCCTGCAGCCCTTCCAAGCACAGGCTGTTTTGCACAAGCAAGAACACCTCGGGAAACGGAGCCAAGGGAAGAGCAGAGCTCGCTCCTGCTCCAAACCTGCAACGGGCAAAAGAGCCAGGGAGCGCCAGGGCACGAGTGGCGCCTCGCAGGTGCAAGAGCAGCGGGCAAGAACTGAGCCCAAAGGGCCCAGAGGAGCCCTGACAAGGGGCTGCGCTCAATGCTACGGAGGAGAAGAAGCAACCCCCGGGGGCCACCCTGGGAGTCCGCCCTGGGAGTCTAGAAAGCGTCCTCCCCCCGCCTGCGGGGCACGAGGGCCACCTTGGTGGAGCAGGAGCAGCAGGCACCTAGCCAAAACGGCCCAAAGGAGCCCTGGCAAGGGGCCGTGCTCAGTGCTGCAGAGGAAGGCAAAAAACCCCCAGGGACACTTGCTAGCCCACCGTGGGGGGAAAAAAGCCTTCCTCCCCGCAGCTGCAGGGCACGAGAGGCCACCTTCGTGGTGCATGAGCAACAGGCAGTAACCCAGCCAAAATGGCCCAGAGGAGCCCTGACAAGTGCTCATGCTCAGTGCTGCAGAGGAAGGCAAAAAACCCCCGGGCACCAGAGCCAATCTGCCCCGGGGGAAAATTCCTTCCTGACCCCAGCGTCGCTGGCCATCGGCTATTCCCTGAGCACGTGAGCAAGACCTGCCTCCTCGGCCCGCAGGCTGCTCACGCCTCCCAGGAGATGCCCAACCCCGATTCTCCCTCCACCTGCTGCCACCTCAGGGCCTTCCCAGAGGGGCAAAACGCCCCCGGCCTGATCCATCTGGGGGACAACCATACTTCCTGTGCCTGGCAAGGCACCAGTGGCTGCTCCAAAGCACCGGCACCCCCGCCAACATCTCTGCATCCCATTCCTCACGGCTGCTGACACTGGCTCCGCAGGGGATGAGGATGGCGAGCTCTGCAGTGCTCCTCAAGAAGGCATTCCCTTGCTCTTGCCACTGCTAGCCAGCTGAAAAGGCCAGCCAGCCTCACCAACCTCCAGCTGTTGGGGGTTCTTCTCGTCTCCAGCAGCCTCGTCGAGCCTCCTCCGGCCTTCCTCCCTCAGCCCTCACCAAGTAATTCCACCGCCTCCTCAAGGACTTCCTCTCGCCCGTCTTGGGGCTGCCCCCAGGCCAGCTATGGCAGCGCGACGCGGGAGCGTGCTCCCTTTTATGCTGCCCCGGGGCATGGTGACTGCTGTGTTGCCGGGCGCTGGCACTGTGACACGGGGGTGACGGGCCCCCCCCCCTGCGCAGCCCCGCCCGCCGGCCCTCCGCCCAGCATCCTTCCCAGGAAGGCCTTTGGGCTGCTGGCCCCGAGGCAGTCCCTGGGCCCAGGAGGCTCAGGGGGCTGTGCCTGCCCTTGCTGGCCATGCCCTGGGCACAGCTGCTGGGCGTCCCGCTAAATACATCTGGACATTCAGACGACGTCATGAAGGCTGTTTGTCCCATCTACATTCATTTGGTTGTGGGGATGCCAGAGGTGAAAGCAAGGCTTTGGGTTCCCTCTGCATGAACTGTGCAGAGACGGAGAGCACGTGCAGGATGGCCTCGCCGTTCCTGACCCATGCACCAAGGGACATTTGCTGCTCCCCTGCTTATGCTGAGGTCTTCTTCTGGGAAAGAAGTCCCAAATCCTTTTCTCTTCTTGACCATCTTTTTCCTTGCACTCCAGAGCTTTTCTCCTCCCTTGGCCTTCACCCTCAATACCTTTCCTGAAAGTGACGGCAGCCCTCTCAGCCTTTCTCTTGCTCCTGCTAGTCGTCTTCACCTCAGCTAGAGAGTCCTGAAGGATCGCTGCAGGTCCCTTCCAACTCAACCCTTCTCTTCTCTTCACTTGTCTTCTATTCCCTGCACTGACGATGAGGCGAATAACAAGGAGACCACTAGTTGCCTGAAATGCCAGGGGGTTTGCAGCTCCAGAAACACTTTCGAGGACACAAATCAAAAAGGATACAAGTAGAAACAGGATTGGATTTCATTTGATTTTACTTTATTTTACTTTCTTTTATTTTCTGTCTTGTTCTGTTGGTTGATGTTAGTTTACTTTCGTTTCTTTCATGTGATGTTATTGTATTTGATTTTATTACATTTTCTTTGGGGTTATTTCTTATTATTTTATTTTATGTTGGTTTATCTTCTTTTATTTTACCTTGCTTTATGCGTCTTTATTTTGTTTTGTTATTTGATTATTTTATCATTTTATTTGACCTTATTTTGGTTTAGGCTCTTTTAGGCTATTTGGCTGAATCTCTTTCAGAGCCGATGCTCACAGGCATTAACACCATGCGCATGTGCAGCCAGGAGCAGGCTGATGTGTTCTTCGGTTTAGTTTGAAAAAGCATCCCTTGCAGTCTGGCAAAGGAAAGCTGCAGAAAGGAGCAGCAGGAAGACAGGCCAAGCAGTCCCTCGTTTCTCAACAGTGCAGAAGAACTTGAAGAAGGAGGATGGGGACCGACCACACACCGAAAAGTACAAGAAGAGGAGGGGTGGGGTGCCCTGGGCTATTTTCACAAGTAGGACACGTGTCGATGACAAGCACCCCTTTTGCCTTCCAAAACTCGCTCCGCTGTGCTTCTTGGCCAGGGAGGCATGAAAAGCGCTCTCCTGCCTGCCCTGCGCTTGGATCGCGTGCAGGGAGAGCTGAAAAGCTGCAGCTCCGCATGGTGCAGCAAGCCTGCAGCCCTTCCAAGCACAGGCTGTTTTGCACAAGCAAGAACACCTCGGGAAACGGAGCCAAGGGAAGAGCAGAGCTCGCTCCTGGTCCAAACCTGCAATGGGCAAAAGAGCCAGGGAGCGCCAGGGCACGAGTGGCGCCTCGCAGGTGCAAGAGCAGCGGGCAAGAACTGAGCCCAAAGGGCCCAGAGGAGCCCTGACAAGGGGCTGTGCTCAATGCTACGGAGGAGAAGAAGCAACCCCCGGGGGCCACCCTGGGCGTCCGCCCTGGGAGTCTAGAAAGCGTCCTCCCCCCGCCTGCGGGGCACGAGGGCCACCTTGGTGGAGCAGGAGCAGCAGGCACCTAGCCAAAACGGCCCAAAGGAGCCCTGGCAAGGGGCCGTGCTCAATGCTGCAGAGGAAGGCAAAAAACCCCCAGGGACACTTGCTAGCCCACCGTGGGGGGAAAAAAGCCTTCCTCCCCGCAGCTGCAGGGCACGAGAGGCCACCTTCGTGGTGCATGAGCAACAGGCAGTAACCCAGCCAAAATGGCCCAGAGGAGCCCTGACAAGTGCTCATGCTCAGTGCTGCAGAGGAAGGCAAAAAACCCCCGGGCACCAGAGCCAATCTGCCCCGGGGGAAAATTCCTTCCTGACCCCAGCGTCGCTGGCCATCGGCTATTCCCTGAGCACGTGAGCAAGACCTGCCTCCTCGGCCCGCAGGCTGCTCACGCCTCCCAGGAGATGCCCAACCCCGATTCTCCCTCCACCTGCTGCCACCTCAGGGCCTTCCCAGAGGGGCAAAACGCCCCCGGCCTGATCCATCTGGGGGACAACCATCCTTCCTGTGCCTGGCAAGGCACCAGTGGCTGCTCCAAAGCACCGGCACCCCCGCCAACATCTCTGCATCCCATTCCTCACGGCTGCTGACACTGGCTCCGCAGGGGATGAGGATGGCGAGCTCTGCAGTGCTCCTCAAGAAGGCATTCCCTTGCTCTTGCCACTGCTAGCCAGCTGAAAAGGCCAGCCAGCCTCACCAACCTCCAGCTGTTGGGGGTTCTTCTCGTCTCCAGCAGCCTCGTCGAGCCTCCTCCGGCCTTCCTCCCTCAGCCCTCACCAAGTAATTCCACCGCCTCCTCAAGGACTTCCTCTCGCCCGTCTTGGGGCTGCCCCCAGGCCAGCTATGGCAGCGCGGCGCGGGAGCGTGCTCCCTTTTATGCTGCCCCGGGGCATGGTGACTGCTGTGTTGCCGGGCGCTGGCACTGTGACACGGGGGTGACGGGCCACCCCCCTGCGCAGCCCCGCCCGCCGGCCCTCCGCCCAGCATCCTTCCCAGGAAGGCCTTTGGGCTGCTGGCCCCGAGGCAGTCCCTGGGCCCAGGAGGCTCAGGGGGCTGTCCCTGCCCTTGCTGGCCATGCCCTGGGCACAGCTGCTGGGCGTCCCGCTAAATACATCTGGACATTCAGACTACGTCGTGAAGGCTGTTTGTCCCATCTACATTCATTTGGTTGTGGGGATGCCAGAGGTGAAAGCAAGGCTTTGGGTTCCCTCTGCATGAACTGTGCAGAGACGGAGAGCACGTGCAGGATGGCCTCGCCGTTCCTGACCCATGCACCAAGGGACATTTGCTGCTCCCCTGCTTATGCTGAGGTCTTCTTCTGGGAAAGAAGTCCCAAATCCTTTTCTCTTCTTGACCATCTTTTTCCTTGCACTCCAGAGCTTTTCTCCTCCCTTGGCCTTCACCCTCAATACCTTTCCTGAAAGTGACGGCAGCCCTCTCAGCCTTTCTCTTGCTCCTGCTAGTCGTCTTCACCTCAGCTAGAGGGTCCTGAAGGATCGCTGCAGGTCCCTTCCAACTCAACCCTTCTCTTCTCTTCACTTGTCTTCTATTCCCTGCACTGACGATGAGGCGAATAACAAGGAGACCACTAGTTGCCTGAAATGCCAGGGGGTTTGCAGCTCCAGAAACACTTTCGAGGACACAAATCAAAAAGGATACAAGTAGAAACAGGATTGGATTTCATTTGATTTTACTTTATTTTACTTTCTTTTATTTTCTGTCTTGTTCTGTTGGTTGATGTTAGTTTACTTTCGTTTCTTTCATGTGATGTTATTGTATTTGATTTTATTACATTTTCTTTGGGGTTATTTCTTATTATTTTATTTTATGTTGGTTTATCTTCTTTTATTTTACCTTGCTTTATGCGTCTTTATTTTGTTTTGTTATTTGATTATTTTATCATTTTATTTGACCTTATTTTGGTTTAGGCTCTTTTAGGCTATTTGGCTGAATCTCTTTCAGAGCCGATGCTCACAGGCATTAACACCATGCGCATGTGCAGCCAGGAGCAGGCTGATGTGTTCTTCGGTTTAGTTTGAAAAAGCATCCCTTGCAGTCTGGCAAAGGAAAGCTGCAGAAAGGAGCAGCAGGAAGACAGGCCAAGCAGTCCCTCGTTTCTCAACAGTGCAGAAGAACTTGAAGAAGGAGGATGGGGACCGACCACACACCGAAAAGTACAAGAAGAGGAGGGGTGTGGTGCCCTGGGCTATTTTCACAAGTAGGACACGTGTCGATGACAAGCACCCCTTTTGCCTTCCAAAACTTGCTCCGCTGTGCTTCTTGGCCAGGGAGGCATGAAAAGCGCTCTCCTGCCTGCCCTGCGCTTGGATCGCGTGCAGGGAGAGCTGAAAAGCTGCAGCTCCGCATGGTGCAGCAAGCCTGCAGCCCTTCCAAGCACAGGCTGTTTTGCACAAGCAAGAACACCTCGGGAAACGGAGCCAAGGGAAGAGCAGAGCTCGCTCCTGGTCCAAACCTGCAATGGGCAAAAGAGCCAGGGAGCGCCAGGGCACGAGTGGCGCCTCGCAGGTGCAAGAGCAGCGGGCAAGAACTGAGCCCAAAGGGCCCAGAGGAGCCCTGACAAGGGGCTGTGCTCAATGCTACGGAGGAGAAGAAGCAACCCCCGGGGGCCACCCTGGGCGTCCGCCCTGCGAGTCTAGAAAGCGTCCTCCCCCCGCCTGCGGGGCACGAGGGCCACCTTGGTGGAGCAGGAGCAGCAGGCACCTAGCCAAAACGGCCCAAAGGAGCCCTGGCAAGGGGCCGTGCTCAATGCTGCAGAGGAAGGCAAAAAACCCCCAGGGACACTTGCTAGCCCACCGTGGGGGGAAAAAAGCCTTCCTCCCCGCAGCTGCAGGGCACGAGAGGCCACCTTCGTGGTGCATGAGCAACAGGCAGTAACCCAGCCAAAATGGCCCAGAGGAGCCCTGACAAGTGCTCATGCTCAGTGCTGCAGAGGAAGGCAAAAAACCCCCGGGCACCAGAGCCAATCTGCCCCGGGGGAAAATTCCTTCCTGACCCCAGCGTCGCTGGCCATCGGCTATTCCCTGAGCACGTGAGCAAGACCTGCCTCCTCGGCCCGCAGGCTGCTCACGCCTCCCAGGAGATGCCCAACCCCGATTCTCCCTCCACCTGCTGCCACCTCAGGGCCTTCCCAGAGGGGCAAAACGCCCCCGGCCTGATCCATCTGGGGGACAACCATACTTCCTGTGCCTGGCAAGGCACCAGTGGCTGCTCCAAAGCACCGGCACCCCCGCCAACATCTCTGCATCCCATTCCTCACGGCTGCTGACACTGGCTCCGCAGGGGATGAGGATGGCGAGCTCTGCAGTGCTCCTCAAGAAGGCATTCCCTTGCTCTTGCCACTGCTAGCCAGCTGAAAAGGCCAGCCAGCCTCACCAACCTCCAGCTGTTGGGGGTTCTTCTCGTCTCCAGCAGCCTCGTCGAGCCTCCTCCGGCCTTCCTCCCTCAGCCCTCACCAAGTAATTCCACCGCCTCCTCAAGGACTTCCTCTCGCCCGTCTTGGGGCTGCCCCCAGGCCAGCTATGGCAGCGCGACGCGGGAGCGTGCTCCCTTTTATGCTGCCCCGGGGCATGGTGACTGCTGTGTTGCCGGGCGCTGGCACTGTGACACGGGGGTGACGGGCCCCCCCCCCTGCGCAGCCCCGCCCGCCGGCCCTCCGCCCAGCATCCTTCCCAGGAAGGCCTTTGGGCTGCTGGCCCCGAGGCAGTCCCTGGGCCCAGGAGGCTCAGGGGGCTGTGCCTGCCCTTGCTGGCCATGCCCTGGGCACAGCTGCTGGGCGTCCCGCTAAATACATCTGGACATTCAGACGACGTCATGAAGGCTGTTTGTCCCATCTACATTCATTTGGTTGTGGGGATGCCAGAGGTGAAAGCAAGGCTTTGGGTTCCCTCTGCATGAACTGTGCAGAGACGGAGAGCACGTGCAGGATGGCCTCGCCGTTCCTGACCCATGCACCAAGGGACATTTGCTGCTCCCCTGCTTATGCTGAGGTCTTCTTCTGGGAAAGAAGTCCCAAATCCTTTTCTCTTCTTGACCATCTTTTTCCTTGCACTCCAGAGCTTTTCTCCTCCCTTGGCCTTCACCCTCAATACCTTTCCTGAAAGTGACGGCAGCCCTCTCAGCCTTTCTCTTGCTCCTGCTAGTCGTCTTCACCTCAGCTAGAGAGTCCTGAAGGATCGCTGCAGGTCCCTTCCAACTCAACCCTTCTCTTCTCTTCACTTGTCTTCTATTCCCTGCACTGACGATGAGGCGAATAACAAGGAGACCACTAGTTGCCTGAAATGCCAGGGGGTTTGCAGCTCCAGAAACACTTTCGAGGACACAAATCAAAAAGGATACAAGTAGAAACAGGATTGGATTTCATTTGATTTTACTTTATTTTACTTTCTTTTATTTTCTGTCTTGTTCTGTTGGTTGATGTTAGTTTAGTTTTGTTTCTTTCATGTGATGTTATTGTATTTGATTTTATTACATTTTCTTTGGGGTTATTTCTTATTATTTTATTTTATGTTGGTTTATCTTCTTTTATTTTACCTTGCTTTATGCGTCTTTATTTTGTTTTGTTATTTGATTATTTTATCATTTTATTTGACCTTATTTTGGTTTAGGCTCTTTTAGGCTATTTGGCTGAATCTCTTTCAGAGCCGATGCTCACAGGCATTAACACCATGCGCATGTGCAGCCAGGAGCAGGCTGATGTGTTCTTCGGTTTAGTTTGAAAAAGCATCCCTTGCAGTCTGGCAAAGGAAAGCTGCAGAAAGGAGCAGCAGGAAGACAGGCCAAGCAGTCCCTCGTTTCTCAACAGTGCAGAAGAACTTGAAGAAGGAGGATGGGGACCGACCACACACCGAAAAGTACAAGAAGAGGAGGGGTGGGGTGCCCTGGGCTATTTTCACAAGTAGGACACGTGTCGATGACAAGCACCCCTTTTGCCTTCCAAAACTCGCTCCGCTGTGCTTCTTGGCCAGGGAGGCATGAAAAGCGCTCTCCTGCCTGCCCTGCGCTTGGATCGCGTGCAGGGAGAGCTGAAAAGCTGCAGCTCCGCATGGTGCAGCAAGCCTGCAGCCCTTCCAAGCACAGGCTGTTTTGCACAAGCAAGAACACCTCGGGAAACGGAGCCAAGGGAAGAGCAGAGCTCGCTCCTGCTCCAAACCTGCAATGGGCAAAAGAGCCAGGGAGCGCCAGGGCACGAGTGGCGCCTCGCAGGTGCAAGAGCAGCGGGCAAGAACTGAGCCCAAAGGGCCCAGAGGAGCCCTGACAAGGGGCTGTGCTCAATGCTACGGAGGAGAAGAAGCAACCCCCGGGGGCCACCCTGGGCGTCCGCCCTGGGAGTCTAGAAAGCGTCCTCCCCCCGCCTGCGGGGCACGAGGGCCACCTTGGTGGAGCAGGAGCAGCAGGCACCTAGCCAAAACGGCCCAAAGGAGCCCTGGCAAGGGGCCGTGCTCAATGCTGCAGAGGAAGGCAAAAAACCCCCAGGGACACTTGCTAGCCCACCGTGGGGGGAAAAAAGCCTTCCTCCCCGCAGCTGCAGGGCACGAGAGGCCACCTTCGTGGTGCATGAGCAACAGGCAGTAACCCAGCCAAAATGGCCCAGAGGAGCCCTGACAAGTGCTCATGCTCAGTGCTGCAGAGGAAGGCAAAAAACCCCCGGGCACCAGAGCCAATCTGCCCCGGGGGAAAATTCCTTCCTGACCCCAGCGTCGCTGGCCATCGGCTATTCCCTGAGCACGTGAGCAAGACCTGCCTCCTCGGCCCGCAGGCTGCTCACGCCTCCCAGGAGATGCCCAACCCCGATTCTCCCTCCACCTGCTGCCACCTCAGGGCCTTCCCAGAGGGGCAAAACGCCCCCGGCCTGATCCATCTGGGGGACAACCATACTTCCTGTGCCTGGCAAGGCACCAGTGGCTGCTCCAAAGCACCGGCACCCCCGCCAACATCTCTGCATCCCATTCCTCACGGCTGCTGACACTGGCTCCGCAGGGGATGAGGATGGCGAGCTCTGCAGTGCTCCTCAAGAAGGCATTCCCTTGCTCTTGCCACTGCTAGCCGGCTGAAAAGGCCAGCCAGCCTCACCAACCTCCAGCTGTTGGGGGTTCTTCTCGTCTCCAGCAGCCTCGTCGAGCCTCCTCCGGCCTTCCTCCCTCAGCCCTCACCAAGTAATTCCACCGCCTCCTCAAGGACTTCCTCTCGCCCGTCTTGGGGCTGCCCCCAGGCCAGCTATGGCAGCGCGGCGCGGGAGCGTGCTCCCTTTTATGCTGCCCCGGGGCATGGTGACTGCTGTGTTGCCGGGCGCTGGCACTGTGACACGGGGGTGACGGGCCACCCCCCTGCGCAGCCCCGCCCGCCGGCCCTCCGCCCAGCATCCTTCCCAGGAAGGCCTTTGGGCTGCTGGCCCCGAGGCAGTCCCTGGGCCCAGGAGGCTCAGGGGGCTGTCCCTGCCCTTGCTGGCCATGCCCTGGGCACAGCTGCTGGGCGTCCCGCTAAATACATCTGGACATTCAGACTACGTCGTGAAGGCTGTTTGTCCCATCTACATTCATTTGGTTGTGGGGATGCCAGAGGTGAAAGCAAGGCTTTGGGTTCCCTCTGCATGAACTGTGCAGAGACGGAGAGCACGTGCAGGATGGCCTCGCCGTTCCTGACCCATGCACCAAGGGACATTTGCTGCTCCCCTGCTTATGCTGAGGTCTTCTTCTGGGAAAGAAGTCCCAAATCCTTTTCTCTTCTTGACCATCTTTTTCCTTGCACTCCAGAGCTTTTCTCCTCCCTTGGCCTTCACCCTCAATACCTTTCCTGAAAGTGACGGCAGCCCTCTCAGCCTTTCTCTTGCTCCTGCTAGTCGTCTTCACCTCAGCTAGAGAGTCCTGAAGGATCGCTGCAGGTCCCTTCCAACTCAACGCTTCTCTTCTCTTCACTTGTCTTCTATTCCCTGCACTGACGATGAGGCGAATAACAAGGAGACCACTAGTTGCCTGAAATGCCAGGGGGTTTGCAGCTCCAGAAACACTTTCGAGGACACAAATCAAAAAGGATACAAGTAGAAACAGGATTGGATTTCATTTGATTTTACTTTCTTTTACTTTCTTTTATTTTCTGTCTTGTTCTGTTGGTTGATGTTAGTTTAGTTTTGTTTCTTTCATGTGATGTTATTGTATTTGATTTTATTAATTTTCTTTGGGGTTATTTCTTATTATTTTATTTTATGTTGGTTTATCTTCTTTTATTTTACCTTGCTTTATGCGTCTTTATTTTGTTTTGTTATTTGATTATTTTATCATTTTATTTGACCTTATTTTGGTTTAGGCTCTTTTAGGCTATTTGGCTGAATCTCTTTCAGAGCCGATGCTCACAGGCATTAACACCATGCGCATGTGCAGCCAGGAGCAGGCTGATGTGTTCTTCGGTTTAGTTTGAAAAAGCATCCCTTGCAGTCTGGCAAAGGAAAGCTGCAGAAAGGAGCAGCAGGAAGACAGGCCAAGCAGTCCCTTGTTTCTCAACAGTGCAGAAGAACTTGAAGAAGGAGGATGGGGACCGACCACACACCGAAAAGTACAAGAAGAGGAGGGGTGTGGTGCCCTGGGCTATTTTCACAAGTAGCACACGTGTCGATGACAAGCACCCCTTTTGCCTTCCAAAACTCGCTCCGCTGTGCTTCTTGGCCAGGGAGGCATGAAAAGCGCTCTCCTGCCTGCCCTGCGCTTGGATCGCGTGCAGGGAGAGCTGAAAAGCTGCAGCTCCGCATGGTGCAGCAAGCCTGCAGCCCTTCCAAGCACAGGCTGTTTTGCACAAGCAAGAACACCTCGGGAAACGGAGCCAAGGGAAGAGCAGAGCTCGCTCCTGCTCCAAACCTGCAACGGGCAAAAGAGCCAGGGAGCGCCAGGGCACGAGTGGCGCCTCGGAGGTGCAAGAGCAGCGGGCAAGAACTGAGCCCAAAGGGCCCAGAGGAGCCCTGACAAGGGGCTGCGCTCAATGCTACGGAGGAGAAGAAGCAACCCCCGGGGGCCACCCTGGGCGTCCGCCCTGGGAGTCTAGAAAGCGTCCTCCCCCCGCCTGCGGGGCACGAGGGCCACCTTGGTGGAGCAGGAGCAGCAGGCACCTAGCCAAAACGGCCCAAAGGAGCCCTGGCAAGGGGCCGTGCTCAGTGCTGCAGAGGAAGGCAAAAAACCCCCGGGCACCAGAGCCAATCTGCCCCGGGGGAAAATTCCTTCCTGACCCCAGCGTCGCTGGCCATCGGCTATTCCCTGAGCACGTGAGCAAGACCTGCCTCCTCGGCCCGCAGGCTGCTCACGCCTCCCAGGAGATGCCCAACCCCGATTCTCCCTCCACCTGCTGCCACCTCAGGGCCTTCCCAGAGGGGCAAAACACCCCCGGCCTGATCCATCTGGGGGACAACCATCCTTCCTGTGCCTGGCAAGGCACCAGTGGCTGCTCCAAAGCACCGGCACCCCCGCCAACATCTCTGCATCCCATTCCTCACGGCTGCTGACACTGGCTCCGCAGGGGATGAGGATGGCGAGCTCTGCAGTGCTCCTCAAGAAGGCATTCCCTTGCTCTTGCCACTGCTAGCCAGCTGAAAAGGCCAGCCAGCCTCACCAACCTCCAGCTGTTGGGGGTTCTTCTCGTCTCCAGCAGCCTCGTCGAGCCTCCTCCGGCCTTCCTCCCTCAGCCCTCACCAAGTAATTCCACCGCCTCCTCAAGGACTTCCTCTCGCCCGTCTTGGGGCTGCCCCCAGGCCAGCTATGGCAGCGCGGCGCGGGAGCGTGCTCCCTTTTATGCTGCCCCGGGGCATGGTGACTGCTGTGTTGCCGGGCGCTGGCACTGTGACACGGGGGTGACGGGCCACCCCCCTGCGCAGCCCCGCCCGCCGGCCCTCCGCCCAGCATCCTTCCCAGGAAGGCCTTTGGGCTGCTGGCCCCGAGGCAGTCCCTGGGCCCAGGAGGCTCAGGGGGCTGTGCCTGCCCTTGCTGGCCATGCCCTGGGCACAGCTGCTGGGCGTCCCGCTAAATACATCTGGACATTCAGACTACGTCGTGAAGGCTGTTTGTCCCATCTACATTCATTTGGTTGTGGGGATGCCAGAGGTGAAAGCAAGGCTTTGGGTTCCCTCTGCATGAACTGTGCAGAGACGGAGAGCACGTGCAGGATGGCCTCGCCGTTCCTGACCCATGCACCAAGGGACATTTGCTGCTCCCCTGCTTATGCTGAGGTCTTCTTCTGGGAAAGAAGTCCCAAATCCTTTTCTCTTCTTGACCATCTTTTTCCTTGCACTCCAGAGCTTTTCTCCTCCCTTGGCCTTCACCTTCAATAGCTTTCCTGAAAGTGACGGCAGCCCTCTCAGCCTTTCTCTTGCTCCTGCTAGTCGTCTTCACCTCAGCTAGAGGGTCCTGAAGGATCGCTGCAGGTCCCTTCCAACTCAACCCTTCTCTTCTCTTCACTTGTCTTCTATTCCCTGCACTGACGATGAGGCGAATAACAAGGAGACCACTAGTTGCCTGAAATGCCAGGGGGTTTGCAGCTCCAGAAACACTTTCGAGGACACAAATCAAAAAGGATACAAGTAGAAACAGGATTGGATTTCATTTGATTTTACTTTATTTTACTTTCTTTTATTTTCTGTCTTGTTCTGTTGGTTGATGTTAGTTTAGTTTTGTTTCTTTCATGTGATGTTATTGTATTTGATTTTATTAATTTTCTTTGGGGTTATTTCTTATTATTTTATTTTATGTTGGTTTATCTTCTTTTATTTTACCTTGCTTTATGCGTCTTTATTTTGTTTTGTTATTTGATTATTTTATCATTTTATTTGACCTTATTTTGGTTTAGGCTCTTTTAGGCTATTTGGCTGAATCTCTTTCAGAGCCGATGCTCACAGGCATTAACACAATGCGCATGTGCAGCCAGGAGCAGGCTGATGTGTTCTTCGGTTTAGTTTGAAAAAGCATCCCTTGCAGTCTGGCAAAGGAAAGCTGCAGAAAGGAGCAGCAGGAAGACAGGCCAAGCAGTCCCTCGTTTCTCAACAGTGCAGAAGAACTTGAAGAAGGAGGATGGGGACCGACCACACACCGAAAAGTACAAGAAGAGGAGGGGTGTGGTGCCCTGGGCTATTTTCACAAGTAGGACACGTGTCGATGACAAGCACCCCTTTTGCCTTCCAAAACTTGCTCCGCTGTGCTTCTTGGCCAGGGAGGCATGAAAAGCGCTCTCCTGCCTGCCCTGCGCTTGGATCGCGTGCAGGGAGAGCTGAAAAGCTGCAGCTCCGCATGGTGCAGCAAGCCTGCAGCCCTTCCAAGCACAGGCTGTTTTGCACAAGCAAGAACACCTCGGGAAACGGAGCCAAGGGAAGAGCAGAGCTCGCTCCTGGTCCAAACCTGCAATGGGCAAAAGAGCCAGGGAGCGCCAGGGCACGAGTGGCGCCTCGCAGGTGCAAGAGCAGCGGGCAAGAACTGAGCCCAAAGGGCCCAGAGGAGCCCTGACAAGGGGCTGTGCTCAATGCTACGGAGGAGAAGAAGCAACCCCCGGGGGCCACCCTGGGCGTCCGCCCTGGGAGTCTAGAAAGCGTCCTCCCCCCGCCTGCGGGGCACGAGGGCCACCTTGGTGGAGCAGGAGCAGCAGGCACCTAGCCAAAACGGCCCAAAGGAGCCCTGGCAAGGGGCCGTGCTCAATGCTGCAGAGGAAGGCAAAAAACCCCCAGGGACACTTGCTAGCCCACCGTGGGGGGAAAAAAGCCTTCCTCCCCGCAGCTGCAGGGCACGAGAGGCCACCTTCGTGGTGCATGAGCAACAGGCAGTAACCCAGCCAAAATGGCCCAGAGGAGCCCTGACAAGTGCTCATGCTCAGTGCTGCAGAGGAAGGCAAAAAACCCCCGGGCACCAGAGCCAATCTGCCCCGGGGGAAAATTCCTTCCTGACCCCAGCGTCGCTGGCCATCGGCTATTCCCTGAGCACGTGAGCAAGACCTGCCTCCTCGGCCCGCAGGCTGCTCACGCCTCCCAGGAGATGCCCAACCCCGATTCTCCCTCCACCTGCTGCCACCTCAGGGCCTTCCCAGAGGGGCAAAACGCCCCCGGCCTGATCCATCTGGGGGACAACCATACTTCCTGTGCCTGGCAAGGCACCAGTGGCTGCTCCAAAGCACCGGCACCCCCGCCAACATCTCTGCATCCCATTCCTCACGGCTGCTGACACTGGCTCCGCAGGGGATGAGGATGGCGAGCTCTGCAGTGCTCCTCAAGAAGGCATTCCCTTGCTCTTGCCACTGCTAGCCAGCTGAAAAGGCCAGCCAGCCTCACCAACCTCCAGCTGTTGGGGGTTCTTCTCGTCTCCAGCAGCCTCGTCGAGCCTCCTCCGGCCTTCCTCCCTCAGCCCTCACCAAGTAATTCCACCGCCTCCTCAAGGACTTCCTCTCGCCCGTCTTGGGGCTGCCCCCAGGCCAGCTATGGCAGCGCGGCGCGGGAGCGTGCTCCCTTTTATGCTGCCCCGGGGCATGGTGACTGCTGTGTTGCCGGGCGCTGGCACTGTGACACGGGGGTGACGGGCCCCCCCCCTGCGCAGCCCCGCCCGCCGGCCCTCCGCCCAGCATCCTTCCCAGGAAGGCCTTTGGGCTGCTGGCCCCGAGGCAGTCCCTGGGCCCAGGAGGCTCAGGGGGCTGTGCCTGCCCTTGCTGGCCATGCCCTGGGCACAGCTGCTGGGCGTCCCGCTAAATACATCTGGACATTCAGACGACGTCGTGAAGGCTGTTTGTCCCATCTACATTCATTTGGTTGTGGGGATGCCAGAGGTGAAAGCAAGGCTTTGGGTTCCCTCTGCATGAACTGTGCAGAGACGGAGAGCACGTGCAGGATGGCCTCGCCGTTCCTGACCCATGCACCAAGGGACATTTGCTGCTCCCCTGCTTATGCTGAGGTCTTCTTCTGGGAAAGAAGTCCCAAATCCTTTTCTCTTCTTGACCATCTTTTTCCTTGCACTCCAGAGCTTTTCTCCTCCCTTGGCCTTCACCCTCAATACCTTTCCTGAAAGTGACGGCAGCCCTCTCAGCCTTTCTCTTGCTCCTGCTAGTCGTCTTCACCTCAGCTAGAGAGTCCTGAAGGATCGCTGCAGGTCCCTTCCAACTCAACCCTTCTCTTCTCTTCACTTGTCTTCTATTCCCTGCACTGACGATGAGGCGAATAACAAGGAGACCACTAGTTGCCTGAAATGCCAGGGGGTTTGCAGCTCCAGAAACACTTTCGAGGACACAAATCAAAAAGGATACAAGTAGAAACAGGATTGGATTTCATTTGATTTTACTTTATTTTACTTTCTTTTATTTTCTGTCTTGTTCTGTTGGTTGATGTTAGTTTACTTTCGTTTCTTTCATGTGATGTTATTGTATTTGATTTTATTAATTTTCTTTGGGGTTATTTCTTATTATTTTATTTTATGTTGGTTTATCTTCTTTTATTTTACCTTGCTTTATGCGTCTTTATTTTGTTTTGTTATTTGATTATTTTATCATTTTATTTGACCTTATTTTGGTTTAGGCTCTTTTAGGCTATTTGGCTGAATCTCTTTCAGAGCCGATGCTCACAGGCATTAACACCATGCGCATGTGCAGCCAGGAGCAGGCTGATGTGTTCTTCGGTTTAGTTTGAAAAAGCATCCCTTGCAGTCTGGCAAAGGAAAGCTGCAGAAAGGAGCAGCAGGAAGACAGGCCAAGCAGTCCCTCGTTTCTCAACAGTGCAGAAGAACTTGAAGAAGGAGGATGGGGACCGACCACACACCAAAAAGTACAAGAAGAGGAGGGGTGGGGTGCCCTGGGCTATTTTCACAAGTAGGACACGTGTCGATGACAAGCACCCCTTTTGCCTTCCAAAACTTGCTCCGCTGTGCTTCTTGGCCAGGGAGGCATGAAAAGCGCTCTCCTGCCTGCCCTGCGCTTGGATCGCGTGCAGGGAGAGCTGAAAAGCTGCAGCTCCGCATGGTGCAGCAAGCCTGCAGCCCTTCCAAGCACAGGCTGTTTTGCACAAGCAAGAACACCTCGGGAAACGGAGCCAAGGGAAGAGCAGAGCTCGCTCCTGGTCCAAACCTGCAATGGGCAAAAGAGCCAGGGAGCGCCAGGGCACGAGTGGCGCCTCGCAGGTGCAAGAGCAGCGGGCAAGAACTGAGCCCAAAGGGCCCAGAGGAGCCCTGACAAGGGGCTGTGCTCAATGCTACGGAGGAGAAGAAGCAACCCCCGGGGGCCACCCTGGGCGTCCGCCCTGGGAGTCTAGAAAGCGTCCTCCCCCCGCCTGCGGGGCACGAGGGCCACCTTGGTGGAGCAGGAGCAGCAGGCACCTAGCCAAAACGGCCCAAAGGAGCCCTGGCAAGGGGCCGTGCTCAATGCTGCAGAGGAAGGCAAAAAACCCCCAGGGACACTTGCTAGCCCACCGTGGGGGGAAAAAAGCCTTCCTCCCCGCAGCTGCAGGGCACGAGAGGCCACCTTCGTGGTGCATGAGCAACAGGCAGTAACCCAGCCAAAATGGCCCAGAGGAGCCCTGACAAGTGCTCATGCTCAGTGCTGCAGAGGAAGGCAAAAAACCCCCGGGCACCAGAGCCAATCTGCCCCGGGGGAAAATTCCTTCCTGACCCCAGCGTCGCTGGCCATCGGCTATTCCCTGAGCACGTGAGCAAGACCTGCCTCCTCGGCCCGCAGGCTGCTCACGCCTCCCAGGAGATGCCCAACCCCGATTCTCCCTCCACCTGCTGCCACCTCAGGGCCTTCCCAGAGGGGCAAAACGCCCCCGGCCTGATCCATCTGGGGGACAACCATACTTCCTGCGCCTGGCAAGGCACCAGTGGCTGCTCCAAAGCACCGGCACCCCCGCCAACATCTCTGCATCCCATTCCTCACGGCTGCTGACACTGGCTCCGCAGGGGATGAGGATGGCGAGCTCTGCAGTGCTCCTCAAGAAGGCATTCCCTTGCTCTTGCCACTGCTAGCCAGCTGAAAAGGCCAGCCAGCCTCACCAACCTCCAGCTGTTGGGGGTTCTTCTCGTCTCCAGCAGCCTCGTCGAGCCTCCTCCGGCCTTCCTCCCTCAGCCCTCACCAAGTAATTCCACCGCCTCCTCAAGGACTTCCTCTCGCCCGTCTTGGGGCTGCCCCCAGGCCAGCTATGGCAGCGCGGCGCGGGAGCGTGCTCCCTTTTATGCTGCCCCGGGGCATGGTGACTGCTGTGTTGCCGGGCGCTGGCACTGTGACACGGGGGTGACGGGCCCCCCCCCTGCGCAGCCCCGCCCGCCGGCCCTCCGCCCAGCATCCTTCCCAGGAAGGCCTTTGGGCTGCTGGCCCCGAGGCAGTCCCTGGGCCCAGGAGGCTCAGGGGGCTGTGCCTGCCCTTGCTGGCCATGCCCTGGGCACAGCTGCTGGGCGTCCCGCTAAATACATCTGGACATTCAGACTACGTCGTGAAGGCTGTTTGTCCCATCTACATTCATTTGGTTGTGGGGATGCCAGAGGTGAAAGCAAGGCTTTGGGTTCCCTCTGCATGAACTGTGCAGAGACGGAGAGCACGTGCAGGATGGCCTCGCCGTTCCTGACCCATGCACCAAGGGACATTTGCTGCTCCCCTGCTTATGCTGAGGTCTTCTTCTGGGAAAGAAGTCCCAAATCCTTTTCTCTTCTTGACCATCTTTTTCCTTGCACTCCAGAGCTTTTCTCCTCCCTTGGCCTTCACCTTCAATAGCTTTCCTGAAAGTGACGGCAGCCCTCTCAGCCTTTCTCTTGCTCCTGCTAGTCGTCTTCACCTCAGCTAGAGAGTCCTGAAGGATCGCTGCAGGTCCCTTCCAACTCAACCCTTCTCTTCTCTTCACTTGTCTTCTATTCCCTGCACTGACGATGAGGCGAATAACAAGGAGACCACTAGTTGCCTGAAATGCCAGGGGGTTTGCAGCTCCAGAAACACTTTCGAGGACACAAATCAAAAAGGATACAAGTAGAAACAGGATTGGATTTCATTTGATTTTACTTTATTTTACTTTCTTTTATTTTCTGTCTTGTTCTGTTGGTTGATGTTAGTTTAGTTTTGTTTCTTTCATGTGATGTTATTGTATTTGATTTTATTAATTTTCTTTGGGGTTATTTCTTATTATTTTATTTTATGTTGGTTTATCTTCTTTTATTTTACCTTGCTTTATGCGTCTTTATTTTGTTTTGTTATTTGATTATTTTATCATTTTATTTGACCTTATTTTGGTTTAGGCTCTTTTAGGCTATTTGGCTGAATCTCTTTCAGAGCCGATGCTCACAGGCATTAACACCATGCGCATGTGCAGCCAGGAGCAGGCTGATGTGTTCTTCGGTTTAGTTTGAAAAAGCATCCCTTGCAGTCTGGCAAAGGAAAGCTGCAGAAAGGAGCAGCAGGAAGACAGGCCAAGCAGTCCCTCGTTTCTCAACAGTGCAGAAGAACTTGAAGAAGGAGGATGGGGACCGACCACACACCGAAAAGTACAAGAAGAGGAGGGGTGTGGTGCCCTGGGCTATTTTCACAAGTAGGACACGTGTCGATGACAAGCACCCCTTTTGCCTTCCAAAACTTGCTCCGCTGTGCTTCTTGGCCAGGGAGGCATGAAAAGCGCTCTCCTGCCTGCCCTGCGCTTGGATCGCGTGCAGGGAGAGCTGAAAAGCTGCAGCTCCGCATGGTGCAGCAAGCCTGCAGCCCTTCCAAGCACAGGCTGTTTTGCACAAGCAAGAACACCTCGGGAAACGGAGCCAAGGGAAGAGCAGAGCTCGCTCCTGCTCCAAACCTGCAATGGGCAAAAGAGCCAGGGAGCGCCAGGGCACGAGTGGCGCCTCGCAGGTGCAAGAGCAGCGGGCAAGAACTGAGCCCAAAGGGCCCAGAGGAGCCCTGACAAGGGGCTGTGCTCAATGCTACGGAGGAGAAGAAGCAACCCCCGGGGGCCACCCTGGGCGTCCGCCCTGCGAGTCTAGAAAGCGTCCTCCCCCCGCCTGCGGGGCACGAGGGCCACCTTGGTGGAGCAGGAGCAGCAGGCACCTAGCCAAAACGGCCCAAAGGAGCCCTGGCAAGGGGCCGTGCTCAATGCTGCAGAGGAAGGCAAAAAACCCCCAGGGACACTTGCTAGCCCACCGTGGGGGGAAAAAAGCCTTCCTCCCCGCAGCTGCAGGGCACGAGAGGCCACCTTCGTGGTGCATGAGCAACAGGCAGTAACCCAGCCAAAATGGCCCAGAGGAGCCCTGACAAGTGCTCATGCTCAGTGCTGCAGAGGAAGGCAAAAAACCCCCGGGCACCAGAGCCAATCTGCCCCGGGGGAAAATTCCTTCCTGACCCCAGCGTCGCTGGCCATCGGCTATTCCCTGAGCACGTGAGCAAGACCTGCCTCCTCGGCCCGCAGGCTGCTCACGCCTCCCAGGAGATGCCCAACCCCGATTCTCCCTCCACCTGCTGCCACCTCAGGGCCTTCCCAGAGGGGCAAAACGCCCCCGGCCTGATCCATCTGGGGGACAACCATACTTCCTGCGCCTGGCAAGGCACCAGTGGCTGCTCCAAAGCACCGGCACCCCCGCCAACATCTCTGCATCCCATTCCTCACGGCTGCTGACACTGGCTCCGCAGGGGATGAGGATGGCGAGCTCTGCAGTGCTCCTCAAGAAGGCATTCCCTTGCTCTTGCCACTGCTAGCCAGCTGAAAAGGCCAGCCAGCCTCACCAACCTCCAGCTGTTGGGGGTTCTTCTCGTCTCCAGCAGCCTCGTCGAGCCTCCTCCGGCCTTCCTCCCTCAGCCCTCACCAAGTAATTCCACCGCCTCCTCAAGGACTTCCTCTCGCCCGTCTTGGGGCTGCCCCCAGGCCAGCTATGGCAGCGCGGCGCGGGAGCGTGCTCCCTTTTATGCTGCCCCGGGGCATGGTGACTGCTGTGTTGCCGGGCGCTGGCACTGTGACACGGGGGTGACGGGCCACCCCCCTGCGCAGCCCCGCCCGCCGGCCCTCCGCCCAGCATCCTTCCCAGGAAGGCCTTTGGGCTGCTGGCCCCGAGGCAGTCCCTGGGCCCAGGAGGCTCAGGGGGCTGTGCCTGCCCTTGCTGGCCATGCCCTGGGCACAGCTGCTGGGCGTCCCGCTAAATACATCTGGACATTCAGACTACGTCGTGAAGGCTGTTTGTCCCATCTACATTCATTTGGTTGTGGGGATGCCAGAGGTGAAAGCAAGGCTTTGGGTTCCCTCTGCATGAACTGTGCAGAGACGGAGAGCACGTGCAGGATGGCCTCGCCGTTCCTGACCCATGCACCAAGGGACATTTGCTGCTCCCCTGCTTATGCTGAGGTCTTCTTCTGGGAAAGAAGTCCCAAATCCTTTTCTCTTCTTGACCATCTTTTTCCTTGCACTCCAGAGCTTTTCTCCTCCCTTGGCCTTCACCCTCAATAGCTTTCCTGAAAGTGACGGCAGCCCTCTCAGCCTTTGCCTTGCTCCTGCTAGTCGTCTTCACCTCAGCTAGAGGGTCCTGAAGGATCGCTGCAGGTCCCTTCCAACTCAACCCTTCTCTTCTCTTCACTTGTCTTCTATTCCCTGCACTGACGATGAGGCGAATAACAAGGAGACCACTAGTTGCCTGAAATGCCAGGGGGTTTGCAGCTCCAGAAACACTTTCGAGGACACAAATCAAAAAGGATACAAGTAGAAACAGGATTGGATTTCATTTGATTTTACTTTCTTTTACTTTCTTTTATTTTCTGTCTTGTTCTGTTGGTTGATGTTAGTTTACTTTCGTTTCTTTCATGTGATGTTATTGTATTTGATTTTATTACATTTTCTTTGGGGTTATTTCTTATTATTTTATTTTATGTTGGTTTATCTTCTTTTATTTTACCTTGCTTTATGCGTCTTTATTTTGTTTTGTTATTTGATTATTTTATCATTTTATTTGACCTTATTTTGGTTTAGGCTCTTTTAGGCTATTTGGCTGAATCTCTTTCAGAGCCGATGCTCACAGGCATTAACACCATGCGCATGTGCAGCCAGGAGCAGGCTGATGTGTTCTTCGGTTTAGTTTGAAAAAGCATCCCTTGCAGTCTGGCAAAGGAAAGCTGCAGAAAGGAGCAGCAGGAAGACAGGCCAAGCAGTCCCTTGTTTCTCAACAGTGCAGAAGAACTTGAAGAAGGAGGATGGGGACCGACCACACACCGAAAAGTACAAGAAGAGGAGGGGTGGGGTGCCCTGGGCTATTTTCACAAGTAGCACACGTGTCGATGACAAGCACCCCTTTTGCCTTCCAAAACTCGCTCCGCTGTGCTTCTTGGCCAGGGAGGCATGAAAAGCGCTCTCCTGCCTGCCCTGCGCTTGGATCGCGTGCAGGGAGAGCTGAAAAGCTGCAGCTCCGCATGGTGCAGCAAGCCTGCAGCCCTTCCAAGCACAGGCTGTTTTGCACAAGCAAGAACACCTCGGGAAACGGAGCCAAGGGAAGAGCAGAGCTCGCTCCTGCTCCAAACCTGCAACGGGCAAAAGAGCCAGGGAGCGCCAGGGCACGAGTGGCGCCTCGGAGGTGCAAGAGCAGCGGGCAAGAACTGAGCCCAAAGGGCCCAGAGGAGCCCTGACAAGGGGCTGCGCTCAATGCTACGGAGGAGAAGAAGCAACCCCCGGGGGCCACCCTGGGCGTCCGCCCTGGGAGTCTAGAAAGCGTCCTCCCCCCGCCTGCGGGGCACGAGGGCCACCTTGGTGGAGCAGGAGCAGCAGGCACCTAGCCAAAACGGCCCAAAGGAGCCCTGGCAAGGGGCCGTGCTCAGTGCTGCAGAGGAAGGCAAAAAACCCCCGGGCACCAGAGCCAATCTGCCCCGGGGGAAAATTCCTTCCTGACCCCAGCGTCGCTGGCCATCGGCTATTCCCTGAGCACGTGAGCAAGACCTGCCTCCTCGGCCCGCAGGCTGCTCACGCCTCCCAGGAGATGCCCAACCCCGATTCTCCCTCCACCTGCTGCCACCTCAGGGCCTTCCCAGAGGGGCAAAACGCCCCCGGCCTGATCCATCTGGGGGACAACCATCCTTCCTGTGCCTGGCAAGGCACCAGTGGCTGCTCCAAAGCACCGGCACCCCCGCCAACATCTCTGCATCCCATTCCTCACGGCTGCTGACACTGGCTCCGCAGGGGATGAGGATGGCGAGCTCTGCAGTGCTCCTCAAGAAGGCATTCCCTTGCTCTTGCCACTGCTAGCCAGCTGAAAAGGCCAGCCAGCCTCACCAACCTCCAGCTGTTGGGGGTTCTTCTCGTCTCCAGCAGCCTCGTCGAGCCTCCTCCGGCCTTCCTCCCTCAGCCCTCACCAAGTAATTCCACCGCCTCCTCAAGGACTTCCTCTCGCCCGTCTTGGGGCTGCCCCCAGGCCAGCTATGGCAGCGCGGCGCGGGAGCGTGCTCCCTTTTATGCTGCCCCGGGGCATGGTGACTGCTGCGTTGCCGGGCGCTGGCACTGTGACACGGGGGTGACGGGCCACCCCCCTGCGCAGCCCCGCCCGCCGGCCCTCCGCCCAGCATCCTTCCCAGGAAGGCCTTTGGGCTGCTGGCCCCGAGGCAGTCCCTGGGCCCAGGAGGCTCAGGGGGCTGTCCCTGCCCTTGCTGGCCATGCCCTGGGCACAGCTGCTGGGCGTCCCGCTAAATACATCTGGACATTCAGACTACGTCGTGAAGGCTGTTTGTCCCATCTACATTCATTTGGTTGTGGGGATGCCAGAGGTGAAAGCAAGGCTTTGGGTTCCCTCTGCATGAACTGTGCAGAGACGGAGAGCACGTGCAGGATGGCCTCGCCGTTCCTGACCCATGCACCAAGGGACATTTGCTGCTCCCCTGCTTATGCTGAGGTCTTCTTCTGGGAAAGAAGTCCCAAATCCTTTTCTCTTCTTGACCATCTTTTTCCTTGCACTCCAGAGCTTTTCTCCTCCCTTGGCCTTCACCCTCAATACCTTTCCTGAAAGTGACGGCAGCCCTCTCAGCCTTTGCCTTGCTCCTGCTAGTCGTCTTCACCTCAGCTAGAGAGTCCTGAAGGATCGCTGCAGGTCCCTTCCAACTCAACGCTTCTCTTCTCTTCACTTGTCTTCTATTCCCTGCACTGACGATGAGGCGAATAACAAGGAGACCACTAGTTGCCTGAAATGCCAGGGGGTTTGCAGCTCCAGAAACACTTTCGAGGACACAAATCAAAAAGGATACAAGTAGAAACAGGATTGGATTTCATTTGATTTTACTTTCTTTTACTTTCTTTTATTTTCTGTCTTGTTCTGTTGGTTGATGTTAGTTTACTTTCGTTTCTTTCATGTGATGTTATTGTATTTGATTTTATTAATTTTCTTTGGGGTTATTTCTTATTATTTTATTTTATGTTGGTTTATCTTCTTTTATTTTACCTTGCTTTATGCGTCTTTATTTTGTTTTGTTATTTGATTATTTTATCATTTTATTTGACCTTATTTTGGTTTAGGCTCTTTTAGGCTATTTGGCTGAATCTCTTTCAGAGCCGATGCTCACAGGCATTAACACCATGCGCATGTGCAGCCAGGAGCAGGCTGATGTGTTCTTCGGTTTAGTTTGAAAAAGCATCCCTTGCAGTCTGGCAAAGGAAAGCTGCAGAAAGGAGCAGCAGGAAGACAGGCCAAGCAGTCCCTCGTTTCTCAACAGTGCAGAAGAACTTGAAGAAGGAGGATGGGGACCGACCACACACCGAAAAGTACAAGAAGAGGAGGGGTGTGGTGCCCTGGGCTATTTTCACAAGTAGGACACGTGTCGATGACAAGCACCCCTTTTGCCTTCCAAAACTCGCTCCGCTGTGCTTCTTGGCCAGGGAGGCATGAAAAGCGCTCTCCTGCCTGCCCTGCGCTTGGATCGCGTGCAGGGAGAGCTGAAAAGCTGCAGCTCCGCATGGTGCAGCAAGCCTGCAGCCCTTCCAAGCACAGGCTGTTTTGCACAAGCAAGAACACCTCGGGAAACGGAGCCAAGGGAAGAGCAGAGCTCGCTCCTGGTCCAAACCTGCAATGGGCAAAAGAGCCAGGGAGCGCCAGGGCACGAGTGGCGCCTCGGAGGTGCAAGAGCAGCGGGCAAGAACTGAGCCCAAAGGGCCCAGAGGAGCCCTGACAAGGGGCTGTGCTCAATGCTACGGAGGAGAAGAAGCAACCCCCGGGGGCCACCCTGGGCGTCCGCCCTGGGAGTCTAGAAAGCGTCCTCCCCCCGCCTGCGGGGCACGAGGGCCACCTTGGTGGAGCAGGAGCAGCAGGCACCTAGCCAAAACGGCCCAAAGGAGCCCTGGCAAGGGGCCGTGCTCAATGCTGCAGAGGAAGGCAAAAAACCCCCAGGGACACTTGCTAGCCCACCGTGGGGGGAAAAAAGCCTTCCTCCCCGCAGCTGCAGGGCACGAGAGGCCACCTTCGTGGTGCATGAGCAACAGGCAGTAACCCAGCCAAAATGGCCCAGAGGAGCCCTGACAAGTGCTCATGCTCAGTGCTGCAGAGGAAGGCAAAAAACCCCCGGGCACCAGAGCCAATCTGCCCCGGGGGAAAATTCCTTCCTGACCCCAGCGTCGCTGGCCATCGGCTATTCCCTGAGCACGTGAGCAAGACCTGCCTCCTCGGCCCGCAGGCTGCTCACGCCTCCCAGGAGATGCCCAACCCCGATTCTCCCTCCACCTGCTGCCACCTCAGGGCCTTCCCAGAGGGGCAAAACGCCCCCGGCCTGATCCATCTGGGGGACAACCATACTTCCTGCGCCTGGCAAGGCACCAGTGGCTGCTCCAAAGCACCGGCACCCCCGCCAACATCTCTGCATCCCATTCCTCACGGCTGCTGACACTGGCTCCGCAGGGGATGAGGATGGAGAGCTCTGCAGTGCTCCTCAAGAAGGCATTCCCTTGCTCTTGCCACTGCTAGCCAGCTGAAAAGGCCAGCCAGCCTCACCAACCTCCAGCTGTTGGGGGTTCTTCTCGTCTCCAGCAGCCTCGTCGAGCCTCCTCCGGCCTTCCTCCCTCAGCCCTCGCCAAGTAATTCCACCGCCTCCTCAAGGACTTCCTCTCGCCCGTCTTGGGGCTGCCCCCAGGCCAGCTATGGCAGCGCGGCGCGGGAGCGTGCTCCCTTTTATGCTGCCCCGGGGCATGGTGACTGCTGTGTTGCCGGGCGCTGGCACTGTGACACGGGGGTGACGGGCCACCCCCCTGCGCAGCCCCGCCCGCCGGCCCTCCGCCCAGCATCCTTCCCAGGAAGGCCTTTGGGCTGCTGGCCCCGAGGCAGTCCCTGGGCCCAGGAGGCTCAGGGGGCTGTGCCTGCCCTTGCTGGCCATGCCCTGGGCACAGCTGCTGGGCGTCCCGCTAAATACATCTGGACATTCAGACTACGTCGTGAAGGCTGTTTGTCCCATCTACATTCATTTGGTTGTGGGGATGCCAGAGGTGAAAGCAAGGCTTTGGGTTCCCTCTGCATGAACTGTGCAGAGACGGAGAGCACGTGCAGGATGGCCTCGCCGTTCCTGACCCATGCACCAAGGGACATTTGCTGCTCCCCTGCTTATGCTGAGGTCTTCTTCTGGGAAAGAAGTCCCAAATCCTTTTCTCTTCTTGACCATCTTTTTCCTTGCACTCCAGAGCTTTTCTCCTCCCTTGGCCTTCACCTTCAATAGCTTTCCTGAAAGTGACGGCAGCCCTCTCAGCCTTTGCCTTGCTCCTGCTAGTCGTCTTCACCTCAGCTAGAGAGTCCTGAAGGATCGCTGCAGGTCCCTTCCAACTCAACCCTTCTCTTCTCTTCACTTGTCTTCTATTCCCTGCACTGACGATGAGGCGAATAACAAGGAGACCACTAGTTGCCTGAAATGCCAGGGGGTTTGCAGCTCCAGAAACACTTTCGAGGACACAAATCAAAAAGGATACAAGTAGAAACAGGATTGGATTTCATTTGATTTTACTTTATTTTACTTTCTTTTATTTTCTGTCTTGTTCTGTTGGTTGATGTTAGTTTAGTTTTGTTTCTTTCATGTGATGTTATTGTATTTGATTTTATTACATTTTCTTTGGGGTTATTTCTTATTATTTTATTTTATGTTGGTTTATCTTCTTTTATTTTACCTTGCTTTATGCGTCTTTATTTTGTTTTGTTATTTGATTATTTTATCATTTTATTTGACCTTATTTTGGTTTAGGCTCTTTTAGGCTATTTGGCTGAATCTCTTTCAGAGCCGATGCTCACAGGCATTAACACCATGCGCATGTGCAGCCAGGAGCAGGCTGATGTGTTCTTCGGTTTAGTTTGAAAAAGCATCCCTTGCAGTCTGGCAAAGGAAAGCTGCAGAAAGGAGCAGCAGGAAGACAGGCCAAGCAGTCCCTCGTTTCTCAACAGTGCAGAAGAACTTGAAGAAGGAGGATGGGGACCGACCACACACCGAAAAGTACAAGAAGAGGAGGGGTGTGGTGCCCTGGGCTATTTTCACAAGTAGGACACGTGTCGATGACAAGCACCCCTTTTGCCTTCCAAAACTCGCTCCGCTGTGCTTCTTGGCCAGGGAGGCATGAAAAGCGCTCTCCTGCCTGCCCTGCGCTTGGATCGCGTGCAGGGAGAGCTGAAAAGCTGCAGCTCCGCATGGTGCAGCAAGCCTGCAGCCCTTCCAAGCACAGGCTGTTTTGCACAAGCAAGAACACCTCGGGAAACGGAGCCAAGGGAAGAGCAGAGCTCGCTCCTGGTCCAAACCTGCAATGGGCAAAAGAGCCAGGGAGCGCCAGGGCACGAGTGGCGCCTCGGAGGTGCAAGAGCAGCGGGCAAGAACTGAGCCCAAAGGGCCCAGAGGAGCCCTGACAAGGGGCTGTGCTCAATGCTACGGAGGAGAAGAAGCAACCCCCGGGGGCCACCCTGGGCGTCCGCCCTGCGAGTCTAGAAAGCGTCCTCCCCCCGCCTGCGGGGCACGAGGGCCACCTTGGTGGAGCAGGAGCAGCAGGCACCTAGCCAAAACGGCCCAAAGGAGCCCTGGCAAGGGGCCGTGCTCAATGCTGCAGAGGAAGGCAAAAAACCCCCAGGGACACTTGCTAGCCCACCGTGGGGGGAAAAAAGCCTTCCTCCCCGCAGCTGCAGGGCACGAGAGGCCACCTTCGTGGTGCATGAGCAACAGGCAGTAACCCAGCCAAAATGGCCCAGAGGAGCCCTGACAAGTGCTCATGCTCAGTGCTGCAGAGGAAGGCAAAAAACCCCCGGGCACCAGAGCCAATCTGCCCCGGGGGAAAATTCCTTCCTGACCCCAGCGTCGCTGGCCATCGGCTATTCCCTGAGCACGTGAGCAAGACCTGCCTCCTCGGCCCGCAGGCTGCTCACGCCTCCCAGGAGATGCCCAACCCCGATTCTCCCTCCACCTGCTGCCACCTCAGGGCCTTCCCAGAGGGGCAAAACGCCCCCGGCCTGATCCATCTGGGGGACAACCATACTTCCTGCGCCTGGCAAGGCACCAGTGGCTGCTCCAAAGCACCGGCACCCCCGCCAACATCTCTGCATCCCATTCCTCACGGCTGCTGACACTGGCTCCGCAGGGGATGAGGATGGAGAGCTCTGCAGTGCTCCTCAAGAAGGCATTCCCTTGCTCTTGCCACTGCTAGCCAGCTGAAAAGGCCAGCCAGCCTCACCAACCTCCAGCTGTTGGGGGTTCTTCTCGTCTCCAGCAGCCTCGTCGAGCCTCCTCCGGCCTTCCTCCCTCAGCCCTCGCCAAGTAATTCCACCGCCTCCTCAAGGACTTCCTCTCGCCCGTCTTGGGGCTGCCCCCAGGCCAGCTATGGCAGCGCGGCGCGGGAGCGTGCTCCCTTTTATGCTGCCCCGGGGCATGGTGACTGCTGTGTTGCCGGGCGCTGGCACTGTGACACGGGGGTGACGGGCCACCCCCCTGCGCAGCCCCGCCCGCCGGCCCTCCGCCCAGCATCCTTCCCAGGAAGGCCTTTGGGCTGCTGGCCCCGAGGCAGTCCCTGGGCCCAGGAGGCTCAGGGGGCTGTGCCTGCCCTTGCTGGCCATGCCCTGGGCACAGCTGCTGGGCGTCCCGCTAAATACATCTGGACATTCAGACTACGTCGTGAAGGCTGTTTGTCCCATCTACATTCATTTGGTTGTGGGGATGCCAGAGGTGAAAGCAAGGCTTTGGGTTCCCTCTGCATGAACTGTGCAGAGACGGAGAGCACGTGCAGGATGGCCTCGCCGTTCCTGACCCATGCACCAAGGGACATTTGCTGCTCCCCTGCTTATGCTGAGGTCTTCTTCTGGGAAAGAAGTCCCAAATCCTTTTCTCTTCTTGACCATCTTTTTCCTTGCACTCCAGAGCTTTTCTCCTCCCTTGGCCTTCACCTTCAATAGCTTTCCTGAAAGTGACGGCAGCCCTCTCAGCCTTTGCCTTGCTCCTGCTAGTCGTCTTCACCTCAGCTAGAGAGTCCTGAAGGATCGCTGCAGGTCCCTTCCAACTCAACCCTTCTCTTCTCTTCACTTGTCTTCTATTCCCTGCACTGACGATGAGGCGAATAACAAGGAGACCACTAGTTGCCTGAAATGCCAGGGGGTTTGCAGCTCCAGAAACACTTTCGAGGACACAAATCAAAAAGGATACAAGTAGAAACAGGATTGGATTTCATTTGATTTTACTTTATTTTACTTTCTTTTATTTTCTGTCTTGTTCTGTTGGTTGATGTTAGTTTAGTTTTGTTTCTTTCATGTGATGTTATTGTATTTGATTTTATTACATTTTCTTTGGGGTTATTTCTTATTATTTTATTTTATGTTGGTTTATCTTCTTTTATTTTACCTTGCTTTATGCGTCTTTATTTTGTTTTGTTATTTGATTATTTTATCATTTTATTTGACCTTATTTTGGTTTAGGCTCTTTTAGGCTATTTGGCTGAATCTCTTTCAGAGCCGATGCTCACAGGCATTAACACCATGCGCATGTGCAGCCAGGAGCAGGCTGATGTGTTCTTCGGTTTAGTTTGAAAAAGCATCCCTTGCAGTCTGGCAAAGGAAAGCTGCAGAAAGGAGCAGCAGGAAGACAGGCCAAGCAGTCCCTCGTTTCTCAACAGTGCAGAAGAACTTGAAGAAGGAGGATGGGGACCGACCACACACCGAAAAGTACAAGAAGAGGAGGGGTGTGGTGCCCTGGGCTATTTTCACAAGTAGGACACGTGTCGATGACAAGCACCCCTTTTGCCTTCCAAAACTCGCTCCGCTGTGCTTCTTGGCCAGGGAGGCATGAAAAGCGCTCTCCTGCCTGCCCTGCGCTTGGATCGCGTGCAGGGAGAGCTGAAAAGCTGCAGCTCCGCATGGTGCAGCAAGCCTGCAGCCCTTCCAAGCACAGGCTGTTTTGCACAAGCAAGAACACCTCGGGAAACGGAGCCAAGGGAAGAGCAGAGCTCGCTCCTGGTCCAAACCTGCAATGGGCAAAAGAGCCAGGGAGCGCCAGGGCACGAGTGGCGCCTCGGAGGTGCAAGAGCAGCGGGCAAGAACTGAGCCCAAAGGGCCCAGAGGAGCCCTGACAAGGGGCTGTGCTCAATGCTACGGAGGAGAAGAAGCAACCCCCGGGGGCCACCCTGGGCGTCCGCCCTGCGAGTCTAGAAAGCGTCCTCCCCCCGCCTGCGGGGCACGAGGGCCACCTTGGTGGAGCAGGAGCAGCAGGCACCTAGCCAAAACGGCCCAAAGGAGCCCTGGCAAGGGGCCGTGCTCAATGCTGCAGAGGAAGGCAAAAAACCCCCAGGGACACTTGCTAGCCCACCGTGGGGGGAAAAAAGCCTTCCTCCCCGCAGCTGCAGGGCACGAGAGGCCACCTTCGTGGTGCATGAGCAACAGGCAGTAACCCAGCCAAAATGGCCCAGAGGAGCCCTGACAAGTGCTCATGCTCAGTGCTGCAGAGGAAGGCAAAAAACCCCCGGGCACCAGAGCCAATCTGCCCCGGGGGAAAATTCCTTCCTGACCCCAGCGTCGCTGGCCATCGGCTATTCCCTGAGCACGTGAGCAAGACCTGCCTCCTCGGCCCGCAGGCTGCTCACGCCTCCCAGGAGATGCCCAACCCCGATTCTCCCTCCACCTGCTGCCACCTCAGGGCCTTCCCAGAGGGGCAAAACGCCCCCGGCCTGATCCATCTGGGGGACAACCATACTTCCTGCGCCTGGCAAGGCACCAGTGGCTGCTCCAAAGCACCGGCACCCCCGCCAACATCTCTGCATCCCATTCCTCACGGCTGCTGACACTGGCTCCGCAGGGGATGAGGATGGCGAGCTCTGCAGTGCTCCTCAAGAAGGCATTCCCTTGCTCTTGCCACTGCTAGCCAGCTGAAAAGGCCAGCCAGCCTCACCAACCTCCAGCTGTTGGGGGTTCTTCTCGTCTCCAGCAGCCTCGTCGAGCCTCCTCCGGCCTTCCTCCCTCAGCCCTCGCCAAGTAATTCCACCGCCTCCTCAAGGACTTCCTCTCGCCCGTCTTGGGGCTGCCCCCAGGCCAGCTATGGCAGCGCGGCGCGGGAGCGTGCTCCCTTTTATGCTGCCCCGGGGCATGGTGACTGCTGTGTTGCCGGGCGCTGGCACTGTGACACGGGGGTGACGGGCCACCCCCCTGCGCAGCCCCGCCCGCCGGCCCTCCGCCCAGCATCCTTCCCAGGAAGGCCTTTGGGCTGCTGGCCCCGAGGCAGTCCCTGGGCCCAGGAGGCTCAGGGGGCTGTGCCTGCCCTTGCTGGCCATGCCCTGGGCACAGCTGCTGGGCGTCCCGCTAAATACATCTGGACATTCAGACTACGTCGTGAAGGCTGTTTGTCCCATCTACATTCATTTGGTTGTGGGGATGCCAGAGGTGAAAGCAAGGCTTTGGGTTCCCTCTGCATGAACTGTGCAGAGACGGAGAGCACGTGCAGGATGGCCTCGCCGTTCCTGACCCATGCACCAAGGGACATTTGCTGCTCCCCTGCTTATGCTGAGGTCTTCTTCTGGGAAAGAAGTCCCAAATCCTTTTCTCTTCTTGACCATCTTTTTCCTTGCACTCCAGAGCTTTTCTCCTCCCTTGGCCTTCACCTTCAATAGCTTTCCTGAAAGTGACGGCAGCCCTCTCAGCCTTTGCCTTGCTCCTGCTAGTCGTCTTCACCTCAGCTAGAGAGTCCTGAAGGATCGCTGCAGGTCCCTTCCAACTCAACCCTTCTCTTCTCTTCACTTGTCTTCTATTCCCTGCACTGACGATGAGGCGAATAACAAGGAGACCACTAGTTGCCTGAAATGCCAGGGGGTTTGCAGCTCCAGAAACACTTTCGAGGACACAAATCAAAAAGGATACAAGTAGAAACAGGATTGGATTTCATTTGATTTTACTTTATTTTACTTTCTTTTATTTTCTGTCTTGTTCTGTTGGTTGATGTTAGTTTAGTTTTGTTTCTTTCATGTGATGTTATTGTATTTGATTTTATTACATTTTCTTTGGGGTTATTTCTTATTATTTTATTTTATGTTGGTTTATCTTCTTTTATTTTACCTTGCTTTATGCGTCTTTATTTTGTTTTGTTATTTGATTATTTTATCATTTTATTTGACCTTATTTTGGTTTAGGCTCTTTTAGGCTATTTGGCTGAATCTCTTTCAGAGCCGATGCTCACAGGCATTAACACCATGCGCATGTGCAGCCAGGAGCAGGCTGATGTGTTCTTCGGTTTAGTTTGAAAAAGCATCCCTTGCAGTCTGGCAAAGGAAAGCTGCAGAAAGGAGCAGCAGGAAGACAGGCCAAGCAGTCCCTTGTTTCTCAACAGTGCAGAAGAACTTGAAGAAGGAGGATGGGGACCGACCACACACCGAAAAGTACAAGAAGAGGAGGGGTGGGGTGCCCTGGGCTATTTTCACAAGTAGGACACGTGTCGATGACAAGCACCCCTTTTGCCTTCCAAAACTTGCTCCGCTGTGCTTCTTGGCCAGGGAGGCATGAAAAGCGCTCTCCTGCCTGCCCTGCGCTTGGATCGCGTGCAGGGAGAGCTGAAAAGCTGCAGCTCCGCATGGTGCAGCAAGCCTGCAGCCCTTCCAAGCACAGGCTGTTTTGCACAAGCAAGAACACCTCGGGAAACGGAGCCAAGGGAAGAGCAGAGCTCGCTCCTGCTCCAAACCTGCAATGGGCAAAAGAGCCAGGGAGCGCCAGGGCACGAGTGGCGCCTCGCAGGTGCAAGAGCAGCGGGCAAGAACTGAGCCCAAAGGGCCCAGAGGAGCCCTGACAAGGGGCTGTGCTCAATGCTACGGAGGAGAAGAAGCAACCCCCGGGGGCCACCCTGGGCGTCCGCCCTGCGAGTCTAGAAAGCGTCCTCCCCCCGCCTGCGGGGCACGAGGGCCACCTTGGTGGAGCAGGAGCAGCAGGCACCTAGCCAAAACGGCCCAAAGGAGCCCTGGCAAGGGGCCGTGCTCAATGCTGCAGAGGAAGGCAAAAAACCCCCAGGGACACTTGCTAGCCCACCGTGGGGGGAAAAAAGCCTTCCTCCCCGCAGCTGCAGGGCACGAGAGGCCACCTTCGTGGTGCATGAGCAACAGGCAGTAACCCAGCCAAAATGGCCCAGAGGAGCCCTGACAAGTGCTCATGCTCAGTGCTGCAGAGGAAGGCAAAAAACCCCCGGGCACCAGAGCCAATCTGCCCCGGGGGAAAATTCCTTCCTGACCCCAGCGTCGCTGGCCATCGGCTATTCCCTGAGCACGTGAGCAAGACCTGCCTCCTCGGCCCGCAGGCTGCTCACGCCTCCCAGGAGATGCCCAACCCCGATTCTCCCTCCACCTGCTGCCACCTCAGGGCCTTCCCAGAGGGGCAAAACGCCCCCGGCCTGATCCATCTGGGGGACAACCATCCTTCCTGTGCCTGGCAAGGCACCAGTGGCTGCTCCAAAGCACCGGCACCCCCGCCAACATCTCTGCATCCCATTCCTCACGGCTGCTGACACTGGCTCCGCAGGGGATGAGGATGGCAAGCTCTGCAGTGCTCCTCAAGAAGGCATTCCCTTGCTCTTGCCACTGCTAGCCGGCTGAAAAGGCCAGCCAGCCTCACCAACCTCCAGCTGTTGGGGGTTCTTCTCGTCTCCAGCAGCCTCGTCGAGCCTCCTCCGGCCTTCCTCCCTCAGCCCTCGCCAAGTAATTCCACCGCCTCCTCAAGGACTTCCTCTCGCCCGTCTTGGGGCTGCCCCCAGGCCAGCTATGGCAGCGCGGCGCGGGAGCGTGCTCCCTTTTATGCTGCCCCGGGGCATGGTGACTGCTGCGTTGCCGGGCGCTGGCACTGTGACACGGGGGTGACGGGCCACCCCCCTGCGCAGCCCCGCCCGCCGGCCCTCCGCCCAGCATCCTTCCCAGGAAGGCCTTTGGGCTGCTGGCCCCGAGGCAGTCCCTGGGCCCAGGAGGCTCAGGGGGCTGTCCCTGCCCTTGCTGGCCATGCCCTGGGCACAGCTGCTGGGCGTCCCGCTAAATACATCTGGACATTCAGACTACGTCGTGAAGGCTGTTTGTCCCATCTACATTCATTTGGTTGTGGGGATGCCAGAGGTGAAAGCAAGGCTTTGGGTTCCCTCTGCATGAACTGTGCAGAGACGGAGAGCACGTGCAGGATGGCCTCGCCGTTCCTGACCCATGCACCAAGGGACATTTGCTGCTCCCCTGCTTATGCTGAGGTCTTCTTCTGGGAAAGAAGTCCCAAATCCTTTTCTCTTCTTGACCATCTTTTTCCTTGCACTCCAGAGCTTTTCTCCTCCCTTGGCCTTCACCCTCAATAGCTTTCCTGAAAGTGACGGCAGCCCTCTCAGCCTTTGCCTTGCTCCTGCTAGTCGTCTTCACCTCAGCTAGAGAGTCCTGAAGGATCGCTGCAGGTCCCTTCCAACTCAACCCTTCTCTTCTCTTCACTTGTCTTCTATTCCCTGCACTGACGATGAGGCGGACAACAAGGAGACCACTAGTTGCCTGAAATGCCAGGGGGTTTGCAGCTCCAGAAACACTTTCGAGGACACAAATCAAAAAGGATACAAGTAGAAACAGGATTGGATTTCATTTGATTTTACTTTATTTTACTTTCTTTTATTTTCTGTCTTGTTCTGTTGGTTGATGTTAGTTTAGTTTTGTTTCTTTCATGTGATGTTATTGTATTTGATTTTATTACATTTTCTTTGGGGTTATTTCTTATTATTTTATTTTATGTTGGTTTATCTTCTTTTATTTTACCTTGCTTTATGCGTCTTTATTTTGTTTTGTTATTTGATTATTTTATCATTTTATTTGACCTTATTTTGGTTTAGGCTCTTTTAGGCTATTTGGCTGAATCTCTTTCAGAGCCGATGCTCACAGGCATTAACACAATGCGCATGTGCAGCCAGGAGCAGGCTGATGTGTTCTTCGGTTTAGTTTGAAAAAGCATCCCTTGCAGTCTGGCAAAGGAAAGCTGCAGAAAGGAGCAGCAGGAAGACAGGCCAAGCAGTCCCTCGTTTCTCAACAGTGCAGAAGAACTTGAAGAAGGAGGATGGGGACCGACCACACACCGAAAAGTACAAGAAGAGGAGGGGTGTGGTGCCCTGGGCTATTTTCACAAGTAGGACACGTGTCGATGACAAGCACCCCTTTTGCCTTCCAAAACTTGCTCCGCTGTGCTTCTTGGCCAGGGAGGCATGAAAAGCGCTCTCCTGCCTGCCCTGCGCTTGGATCGCGTGCAGGGAGAGCTGAAAAGCTGCAGCTCCACATGGTGCAGCAAGCCTGCAGCCCTTCCAAGCACAGGCTGTTTTGCACAAGCAAGAACACCTCGGGAAACGGAGCCAAGGGAAGAGCAGAGCTCGCTCCTGCTCCAAACCTGCAACGGGCAAAAGAGCCAGGGAGCGTCAGGGCACGAGTGGTGCCTCGGAGGTGCAAGAGCAGCGGGCAAGAACTGAGCCCAAAGGGCCCAGAGGAGCCCTGACAAGGGGCTGTGCTCAATGCTACGGAGGAGAAGCAGCAACCCCCGGGGGCCACCCTGGGCGTCCGCCCTGGGAGTCTAGAAAGCGTCCTCCCCCCGCCTGCGGGGCACGAGGGCCACCTTGGTGGAGCAGGAGCAGCAGGCACCTAGCCAAAACGGCCCAAAGGAGCCCTGGCAAGGGGCCGTGCTCAATGCTGCAGAGGAAGGCAAAAAACCCCCAGGGACACTTGCTAGCCCACCGTGGGGGGAAAAAAGCCTTCCTCCCCGCAGCTGCAGGGCACGAGAGGCCACCTTCGTGGTGCATGAGCAGCAGGCAGTAACCCAGCCAAAATGGCCCAGAGGAGCCCTGACAAGTGCTCATGCTCAGTGCTGCAGAGGAAGGCAAAAAACCCCCGGGCACCAGAGCCAATCTGCCCCGGGGGAAAATTCCTTCCTGACCCCAGCGTCGCTGGCCATCGGCTATTCCCTGAGCACGTGAGCAAGACCTGCCTCCTCGGCCCGCAGGCTGCTCACGCCTCCCAGGAGATGCCCAACCCCGATTCTCCCTCCACCTGCTGCCACCTCAGGGCCTTCCCAGAGGGGCAAAACGCCCCCGGCCTGATCCATCTGGGGGACAACCATCCTTCCTGTGCCTGGCAAGGCACCAGTGGCTGCTCCAAAGCACCGGCACCCCCGCCAACATCTCTGCATCCCATTCCTCACGGCTGCTGACACTGGCTCCGCAGGGGATGAGGATGGCAAGCTCTGCAGTGCTCCTCAAGAAGGCACTCCCTTGCTCTTGCCACTGCTAGCCGGCTGAAAAGGCCAGCCAGCCTCACCAACCTCCAGCTGTTGGGGGTTCTTCTCGTCTCCAGCAGCCTCGTCGAGCCTCCTCCGGCCTTCCTCCCTCAGCCCTCGCCAAGTAATTCCACCGCCTCCTCAAGGACTTCCTCTCGCCCGTCTTGGGGCTGCCCCCAGGCCAGCTATGGCAGCGCGACGCGGGAGCGTGCTCCCTTTTATGCTGCCCCGGGGCACGGTGACTGCTGCGTTGCCGGGCGCTGGCACTGTGACACGGGGGTGACGGGCCACCCACCTGCGCAGCCCCGCCCGCCGGCCCTCCGCCCAGCATCCTTCCCAGGAAGGCCTTTGGGCTGCTGGCCCCGAGGCAGTCCCTGGGCCCAGGAGGCTCAGGGGGCTGTCCCTGCCCTTGCTGGCCATGCCCTGGGCACAGCTGCTGGGCGTCCCGCTAAATACATCTGGACATTCAGACTACATCGTGAAGGCTGTTTGTCCCATCTACATTCATTTGGTTGTGGGGATGCCAGAGGTGAAAGCAAGGCTTTGGGTTCCCTCTGCATGAAGTGTGCAGAGACGGAGAGCACGTGCAGGATGGCCTCGCCGTTCCTGACCCATGCACCAAGGGACATTTGCTGCTCCCCTGCTTATGCTGAGGTCTTCTTCTGGGAAAGAAGTCCCAAATCCTTTTCTCTTCTTGACCATCTTTTTCCTTGCACTCCAGAGCTTTTCTCCTCCCTTGGCCTTCACCCTCAATAGCTTTCCTGAAAGTGACGGCAGCCCTCTCAGCCTTTGCCTTGCTCCTGCTAGTCGTCTTCACCTCAGCTAGAGAGTCCTGAAGGATCGCTGCAGGTCCCTTCCAACTCAACGCTTCTCTTCTCTTCACTTGTCTTCTATTCCCTGCACTGACGATGAGGCGAATAACAAGGAGACCACTAGTTGCCTGAAATGCCAGGGGGTTTGCAGCTCCAGAAACACTTTCGAGGACACAAATCAAAAAGGATACAAGTAGAAACAGGATTGGATTTCATTTGATTTTACTTTATTTTACTTTCTTTTATTTTCTGTCTTGTTCTGTTGGTTGATGTTAGTTTAGTTTTGTTTCTTTCATGTGATGTTATTGTATTTGATTTTATTACATTTTCTTTGGGGTTATTTCTTATTATTTTATTTTATGTTGGTTTATCTTCTTTTATTTTACCTTGCTTTATGCGTCTTTATTTTGTTTTGTTATTTGATTATTTTATCATTTTATTTGACCTTATTTTGGTTTAGGCTCTTTTAGGCTATTTGGCTGAATCTCTTTCAGAGCCGATGCTCACAGGCATTAACACAATGCGCATGTGCAGCCAGGAGCAGGCTGATGTGTTCTTCGGTTTAGTTTGAAAAAGCATCCCTTGCAGTCTGGCAAAGGAAAGCTGCAGAAAGGAGCAGCAGGAAGACAGGCCAAGCAGTCCCTCGTTTCTCAACAGTGCAGAAGAACTTGAAGAAGGAGGATGGGGACCGACCACACACCGAAAAGTACAAGAAGAGGAGGGGTGTGGTGCCCTGGGCTATTTTCACAAGTAGGACACGTGTCGATGACAAGCACCCCTTTTGCCTTCCAAAACTTGCTCCGCTGTGCTTCTTGGCCAGGGAGGCATGAAAAGCGCTCTCCTGCCTGCCCTGCGCTTGGATCGCGTGCAGGGAGAGCTGAAAAGCTGCAGCTCCGCATGGTGCAGCAAGCCTGCAGCCCTTCCAAGCACAGGCTGTTTTGCACAAGCAAGAACACCTCGGGAAACGGAGCCAAGGGAAGAGCAGAGCTCGCTCCTGCTCCAAACCTGCAACGGGCAAAAGAGCCAGGGAGCACCAGGGCACGAGTGGCGCCTCGGAGGTGCAAGAGCAGCGGGCAAGAACTGAGCCCAAAGGGCCCAGAGGAGCCCTGACAAGGGGCTGTGCTCAATGCTACGGAGGAGAAGCAGCAACCCCCGGGGGCCACCCTGGGCGTCCGCCCTGGGAGTCCAGAAAGCGTCCTCCCCCCGCCTGCGGGGCACGAGGGCCACCTTGGTGGAGCAGGAGCAGCAGGCACCTAGCCAAAACGGCCCAAAGGAGCCCTGGCAAGGGGCCGTGGTCAATGCTGCAGAGGAAGGCAAAAAACCCCCAGGGACACTTGCTAGCCCACCGTGGGGGGAAAAAAGCCTTCCTCCCCGCAGCTGCAGGGCACGAGAGGCCACCTTCGTGGTGCATGAGCAGCAGGCAGTAACCCAGCCAAAATGGCCCAGAGGAGCCCTGACAAGTGCTCATGCTCAGTGCTGCAGAGGAAGGCAAAAAACCCCCGGGCACCAGAGCCAATCTGCCCCGGGGGAAAATTCCTTCCTGACCCCAGCGTCGCTGGCCATCGGCTATTCCCTGAGCACGTGAGCAAGACCTGCCTCCTCGGCCCGCAGGCTGCTCACGCCTCCCAGGAGATGCCCAACCCCGATTCTCCCTCCACCTGCTGCCACCTCAGGGCCTTCCCAGAGGGGCAAAACGCCCCCGGCCTGATCCATCTGGGGGACAACCATACTTCCTGCGCCTGGCAAGGCACCAGTGGCTGCTCCAAAGCACCGGCACCCCCGCCAACATCTCTGCATCCCATTCCTCACGGCTGCTGACACTGGCTCCGCAGGGGATGAGGATGGCGAGCTCTGCAGTGCTCCTCAAGAAGGCATTCCCTTGCTCTTGCCACTGCTAGCCGGCTGAAAAGGCCAGCCAGCCTCACCAACCTCCAGCTGTTGGGGGTTCTTCTCGTCTCCAGCAGCCTCGTCGAGCCTCCTCCGGCCTTCCTCCCTCAGCCCTCGTCAAGTAATTCCACCGCCTCCTCAAGGACGTCCTCTCGCCCGTCTTGGGGCTGCCCCCAGGCCAGCTATGGCAGCGCGGCGCGGGAGCGTGCTCCCTTTTATGCTGCCCCGGGGCACGGTGACTGCTGCGTTGCCGGGCGCTGGCACTGTGACACGGGGGTGACGGGCCCCCCCCCTGCGCAGCCCCGCCCGCCGGCCCTCTGCCCAGCATCCTTCCCAGGAAGGCCTTTGGGCTGCTGGCCCCGAGGCACTCCCTGGGCCCAGGAGGCTCAGGGGGCTGTCCCTGCCGTTGCTGGCCATGCCCTGGGCACAGCTGCTGGGCGTCCCGCTAAATACATCTGGACATTCAGACGACGTCGTGAAGGCTGTTTGTCCCATCTACATTCATTTGGTTGTGGGGATGCCAGAGGTGAAAGCAAGGCTTTGGGTTCCCTCTGCATGAACTGTGCAGAGACAGAGAGCACGTGCAGGATGGCCTCGCCGTTCCTGACCCATGCACCAAGGGACATTTGCTGCTCCCCTGCTTATGCTGAGGTCTTCTTCTGGGAAAGAAGTCCCAAATCCTTTTCTCTTCTTGACCATCTGTTTCCTTGCACTCCAGAGCTTTTCTCCTCCCTTGGCCTTCACCCTCAATAGCTTTCCTGAAAGTGACGGCAGCCCTCTCAGCGTTTGCCTTGCTCCTGCTAGTCGTCTTCACCTCAGCTAGAGGGTCCTGAAGGATCGCTGCAGGTCCCTTCCAACTCAACCCTTCTCTTCTCTTCACTTGTCTTCTATTCCCTGCACTGACGATGAGGCGAATAACAAGGAGACCACTAGTTGCCTGAAATGCCAGGGGGTTTGCAGCTCCAGAAACACTTTCGAGGACACAAATCAAAAAGGATACAAGTAGAAACAGGATTGGATTTCATTTGATTTTACTTTATTTTACTTTCTTTTATTTTCTGTCTTGTTCTGTTGGTTGATGTTAGTTTACTTTCGTTTCTTTCATGTGATGTTATTGTATTTGATTTTATTACATTTTCTTTGGGGTTATTTCTTATTATTTTATTTTATGTTGGTTTATCTTCTTTTATTTTACCTTGCTTTATGCGTCTTTATTTTGTTTTGTTATTTGATTATTTTATCATTTTATTTGACCTTATTTTGGTTTAGGCTCTTTTAGGCTATTTGGCTGAATCTCTTTCAGAGCCGATGCTCACAGGCATTAACACAATGCGCATGTGCAGCCAGGAGCAGGCTGATGTGTTCTTCGGTTTAGTTTGAAAAAGCATCCCTTGCAGTCTGGCAAAGGAAAGCTGCAGAAAGGAGCAGCAGGAAGACAGGCCAAGCAGTCCCTCGTTTCTCAACAGTGCAGAAGAACTTGAAGAAGGAGGATGGGGACCGACCACACACCGAAAAGTACAAGAAGAGGAGGGGTGTGGTGCCCTGGGCTATTTTCACAAGTAGGACACGTGTCGATGACAAGCACCCCTTTTGCCTTCCAAAACTTGCTCCGCTGTGCTTCTTGGCCAGGGAGGCATGAAAAGCGCTCTCCTGCCTGCCCTGCGCTTGGATCGCGTGCAGGGAGAGCTGAAAAGCTGCAGCTCCGCATGGTGCAGCAAGCCTGCAGCCCTTCCAAGCACAGGCTGTTTTGCACAAGCAAGGACACCTCGGGAAACGGAGCCAAGGGAAGAGCAGAGCTCGCTCCTGCTCCAAACCTGCAACGGGCAAAAGAGCCAGGGAGCACCAGGGCACGAGTGGCGCCTCGGAGGTGCAAGAGCAGCGGGCAAGAACTGAGCCCAAAGGGCCCAGAGGAGCCCTGACAAGGGGCTGTGCTCAATGCTACGGAGGAGAAGAAGCAACCCCCGGGGGCCACCCTGGGCGTCCGCCCTGGGAGTCTAGAAAGCATCCTCCCCCCGCCTGCGGGGCACGAGGGCCACCTTGGTGGAGCAGGAGCAGCAGGCACCTAGCCAAAACGGCCCAAAGGAGCCCTGGCAAGGGGCCGTGCTCAATGCTGGAGAGGAAGGCAAAAAACCCCCAGGGACACTTGCTAGCCCACCGTGGGGGGAAAAAAGCCTTCCTCCCCGCAGCTGCAGGGCACGAGAGGCCACCTTCGTGGTGCATGAGCAGCAGGCAGTAACCCAGCCAAAATGGCCCAGAGGAGCCCTGACAAGTGCTCATGCTCAGTGCTGCAGAGGAAGGCAAAAAACCCCCGGGCACCAGAGCCAATCTGCCCCGGGGGAAAATTCCTTCCTGACCCCAGCGTCGCTGGCCATCGGCTATTCCCTGAGCACGTGAGCAAGACCTGCCTCCTCGGCCCGCAGGCTGCTCACGCCTCCCAGGAGATGCCCAACCCCGATTCTCCCTCCACCTGCTGCCACCTCAGGGCCTTCCCAGAGGGGCAAAACGCCCCCGGCCTGATCCATCTGGGGGACAACCATCCTTCCTGTGCCTGGCAAGGCACCAGTGGCTGCTCCAAAGCACCGGCACCCCCGCCAACATCTCTGCATCCCATTCCTCACGGCTGCTGACACTGGCTCCGCAGGGGATGAGGATGGCAAGCTCTGCAGTGCTCCTCAAGAAGGCATTCCCTTGCTCTTGCCACTGCTAGCCGGCTGAAAAGGCCAGCCAGCCTCACCAACCTCCAGCTGTTGGGGGTTCTTCTCGTCTCCAGCAGCCTCGTCGAGCCTCCTCCGGCCTTCCTCCCTCAGCCCTCGCCAAGTAATTCCACCGCCTCCTCAAGGACTTCCTCTCGCCCGTCTTGGGGCTGCCCCCAGGCCAGCTATGGCAGCGCGACGCGGGAGCGTGCTCCCTTTTATGCTGCCCCGGGGCACGGTGACTGCTGCGTTGCCGGGCGCTGGCACTGTGACACGGGGGTGACGGGCCACCCCCCTGCGCAGCCCCGCCCGCCGGCCCTCCGCCCAGCATCCTTCCCAGGAAGGCCTTTGGGCTGCTGGCCCCGAGGCAGTCCCTGGGCCCAGGAGGCTCAGGGGGCTGTCCCTGCCCTTGCTGGCCATGCCCTGGGCACAGCTGCTGGGCGTCCCGCTAAATACATCTGGACATTCAGACTACGTCGTGAAGGCTGTTTGTCCCATCTACATTCATTTGGTTGTGGGGATGCCAGAGGTGAAAGCAAGGCTTTGGGTTCCCTCTGCATGAACTGTGCAGAGACGGAGAGCACGTGCAGGATGGCCTCGCCGTTCCTGACCCATGCACCAAGGGACATTTGCTGCTCCCCTGCTTATGCTGAGGTCTTCTTCTGGGAAAGAAGTCCCAAATCCTTTTCTCTTCTTGACCATCTGTTTCCTTGCACTCCAGAGCTTTTCTCCTCCCTTGGCCTTCACCCTCAATACCTTTCCTGAAAGTGACGGCAGCCCTCTCAGCCTTTGCCTTGCTCCTGCTAGTCGTCTTCACCTCAGCTAGAGAGTCCTGAAGGATCGCTGCAGGTCCCTTCCAACTCAACCCTTCTCTTCTCTTCACTTGTCTTCTATTCCCTGCACTGACGATGAGGCGAATAACAAGGAGACCACTAGTTGCCTGAAATGCCAGGGGGTTTGCAGCTCCAGAAACACTTTCGAGGACACAAATCAAAAAGGATACAAGTAGAAACAGGATTGGATTTCATTTGATTTTACTTTATTTTACTTTCTTTTATTTTCTGTCTTGTTCTGTTGGTTGATGTTAGTTTAGTTTTGTTTCTTTCATGTGATGTTATTGTATTTGATTTTATTACATTTTCTTTGGGGTTATTTCTTATTATTTTATTTTATGTTGGTTTATCTTCTTTTATTTTACCTTGCTTTATGCGTCTTTATTTTGTTTTGTTATTTGATTATTTTATCATTTTATTTGACCTTATTTTGGTTTAGGCTCTTTTAGGCTATTTGGCTGAATCTCTTTCAGAGCCGATGCTCACAGGCATTAACACAATGCGCATGTGCAGCCAGGAGCAGGCTGATGTGTTCTTCGGTTTAGTTTGAAAAAGCATCCCTTGCAGTCTGGCAAAGGAAAGCTGCAGAAAGGAGCAGCAGGAAGACAGGCCAAGCAGTCCCTCGTTTCTCAACAGTGCAGAAGAACTTGAAGAAGGAGGATGGGGACCGACCACACACCGAAAAGTACAAGAAGAGGAGGGGTGTGGTGCCCTGGGCTATTTTCACAAGTAGGACACGTGTCGATGACAAGCACCCCTTTTGCCTTCCAAAACTTGCTCCGCTGTGCTTCTTGGCCAGGGAGGCATGAAAAGCGCTCTCCTGCCTGCCCTGCGCTTGGATCGCGTGCAGGGAGAGCTGAAAAGCTGCAGCTCCACATGGTGCAGCAAGCCTGCAGCCCTTCCAAGCACAGGCTGTTTTGCACAAGCAAGAACACCTCGGGAAACGGAGCCAAGGGAAGAGCAGAGCTCGCTCCTGCTCCAAACCTGCAACGGGCAAAAGAGCCAGGGAGCGTCAGGGCACGAGTGGTGCCTCGGAGGTGCAAGAGCAGCGGGCAAGAACTGAGCCCAAAGGGCCCAGAGGAGCCCTGACAAGGGGCTGTGCTCAATGCTACGGAGGAGAAGCAGCAACCCCCGGGGGCCACCCTGGGCGTCCGCCCTGGGAGTCTAGAAAGCGTCCTCCCCCCGCCTGCGGGGCACGAGGGCCACCTTGGTGGAGCAGGAGCAGCAGGCACCTAGCCAAAACGGCCCAAAGGAGCCCTGGCAAGGGGCCGTGCTCAATGCTGCAGAGGAAGGCAAAAAACCCCCAGGGACACTTGCTAGCCCACCGTGGGGGGAAAAAAGCCTTCCTCCCCGCAGCTGCAGGGCACGAGAGGCCACCTTCGTGGTGCATGAGCAGCAGGCAGTAACCCAGCCAAAATGGCCCAGAGGAGCCCTGACAAGTGCTCATGCTCAGTGCTGCAGAGGAAGGCAAAAAACCCCCGGGCACCAGAGCCAATCTGCCCCGGGGGAAAATTCCTTCCTGACCCCAGCGTCGCTGGCCATCGGCTATTCCCTGAGCACGTGAGCAAGACCTGCCTCCTCGGCCCGCAGGCTGCTCACGCCTCCCAGGAGATGCCCAACCCCGATTCTCCCTCCACCTGCTGCCACCTCAGGGCCTTCCCAGAGGGGCAAAACGCCCCCGGCCTGATCCATCTGGGGGACAACCATCCTTCCTGTGCCTGGCAAGGCACCAGTGGCTGCTCCAAAGCACCGGCACCCCCGCCAACATCTCTGCATCCCATTCCTCACGGCTGCTGACACTGGCTCCGCAGGGGATGAGGATGGCAAGCTCTGCAGTGCTCCTCAAGAAGGCATTCCCTTGCTCTTGCCACTGCTAGCCGGCTGAAAAGGCCAGCCAGCCTCACCAACCTCCAGCTGTTGGGGGTTCTTCTCGTCTCCAGCAGCCTCGTCGAGCCTCCTCCGGCCTTCCTCCCTCAGCCCTCGCCAAGTAATTCCACCGCCTCCTCAAGGACTTCCTCTCGTCCGTCTTGGGGCTGCCCCCAGGCCAGCTATGGCAGCGCGACGCGGGAGCGTGCTCCCTTTTATGCTGCCCCGGGGCACGGTGACTGCTGCGTTGCCGGGCGCTGGCACTGTGACACGGGGGTGACGGGCCACCCACCTGCGCAGCCCTGCCCGCCGGCCCTCCGCCCAGCATCCTTCCCAGGAAGGCCTTTGGGCTGCTGGCCCCGAGGCAGTCCCTGGGCCCAGGAGGCTCAGGGGGCTGTCCCTGCCCTTGCTGGCCATGCCCTGGGCACAGCTGCTGGGCGTCCCGCTAAATACATCTGGACATTCAGACTACATCGTGAAGGCTGTTTGTCCCATCTACATTCATTTGGTTGTGGGGATGCCAGAGGTGAAAGCAAGGCTTTGGGTTCCCTCTGCATGAAGTGTGCAGAGACGGAGAGCACGTGCAGGATGGCCTCGCCGTTCCTGACCCATGCACCAAGGGACATTTGCTGCTCCCCTGCTTATGCTGAGGTCTTCTTCTGGGAAAGAAGTCCCAAATCCTTTTCTCTTCTTGACCATCTTTTTCCTTGCACTCCAGAGCTTTTCTCCTCCCTTGGCCTTCACCCTCAATACCTTTCCTGAAAGTGACGGCAGCCCTCTCAGCCTTTGCCTTGCTCCTGCTAGTCGTCTTCACCTCAGCTAGAGAGTCCTGAAGGATCGCTGCAGGTCCCTTCCAACTCAACGCTTCTCTTCTCTTCACTTGTCTTCTATTCCCTGCACTGACGATGAGGCGAATAACAAGGAGACCACTAGTTGCCTGAAATGCCAGGGGGTTTGCAGCTCCAGAAACACTTTCGAGGACACAAATCAAAAAGGATACAAGTAGAAACAGGATTGGATTTCATTTGATTTTACTTTATTTTACTTTCTTTTATTTTCTGTCTTGTTCTGTTGGTTGATGTTAGTTTAGTTTTGTTTCTTTCATGTGATGTTATTGTATTTGATTTTATTACATTTTCTTTGGGGTTATTTCTTATTATTTTATTTTATGTTGGTTTATCTTCTTTTATTTTACCTTGCTTTATGCGTCTTTATTTTGTTTTGTTATTTGATTATTTTATCATTTTATTTGACCTTATTTTGGTTTAGGCTCTTTTAGGCTATTTGGCTGAATCTCTTTCAGAGCCGATGCTCACAGGCATTAACACAATGCGCATGTGCAGCCAGGAGCAGGCTGATGTGTTCTTCGGTTTAGTTTGAAAAAGCATCCCTTGCAGTCTGGCAAAGGAAAGCTGCAGAAAGGAGCAGCAGGAAGACAGGCCAAGCAGTCCCTCGTTTCTCAACAGTGCAGAAGAACTTGAAGAAGGAGGATGGGGACCGACCACACACCGAAAAGTACAAGAAGAGGAGGGGTGTGGTGCCCTGGGCTATTTTCACAAGTAGGACACGTGTCGATGACAAGCACCCCTTTTGCCTTCCAAAACTTGCTCCGCTGTGCTTCTTGGCCAGGGAGGCATGAAAAGCGCTCTCCTGCCTGCCCTGCGCTTGGATCGCGTGCAGGGAGAGCTGAAAAGCTGCAGCTCCACATGGTGCAGCAAGCCTGCAGCCCTTCCAAGCACAGGCTGTTTTGCACAAGCAAGAACACCTCGGGAAACGGAGCCAAGGGAAGAGCAGAGCTCGCTCCTGCTCCAAACCTGCAACGGGCAAAAGAGCCAGGGAGCGTCAGGGCACGAGTGGTGCCTCGGAGGTGCAAGAGCAGCGGGCAAGAACTGAGCCCAAAGGGCCCAGAGGAGCCCTGACAAGGGGCTGTGCTCAATGCTACGGAGGAGAAGCAGCAACCCCCGGGGGCCACCCTGGGCGTCCGCCCTGGGAGTCTAGAAAGCGTCCTCCCCCCGCCTGCGGGGCACGAGGGCCACCTTGGTGGAGCAGGAGCAGCAGGCACCTAGCCAAAACGGCCCAAAGGAGCCCTGGCAAGGGGCCGTGCTCAATGCTGCAGAGGAAGGCAAAAAACCCCCAGGGACACTTGCTAGCCCACCGTGGGGGGAAAAAAGCCTTCCTCCCCGCAGCTGCAGGGCACGAGAGGCCACCTTCGTGGTGCATGAGCAGCAGGCAGTAACCCAGCCAAAATGGCCCAGAGGAGCCCTGACAAGTGCTCATGCTCAGTGCTGCAGAGGAAGGCAAAAAACCCCCGGGCACCAGAGCCAATCTGCCCCGGGGGAAAATTCCTTCCTGACCCCAGCGTCGCTGGCCATCAGCTATTCCCTGAGCACGTGAGCAAGACCTGCCTCCTCGGCCCGCAGGCTGCTCACGCCTCCCAGGAGATGCCCAACCCCGATTCTCCCTCCACCTGCTGCCACCTCAGGGCCTTCCCAGAGGGGCAAAACGCCCCCGGCCTGATCCATCTGGGGGACAACCATCCTTCCTGTGCCTGGCAAGGCACCAGTGGCTGCTCCAAAGCACCGGCACCCCCGCCAACATCTCTGCATCCCATTCCTCACGGCTGCTGACACTGGCTCCGCAGGGGATGAGGATGGCAAGCTCTGCAGTGCTCCTCAAGAAGGCATTCCCTTGCTCTTGCCACTGCTAGCCGGCTGAAAAGGCCAGCCAGCCTCACCAACCTCCAGCTGTTGGGGGTTCTTCTCGTCTCCAGCAGCCTCGTCGAGCCTCCTCCGGCCTTCCTCCCTCAGCCCTCGCCAAGTAATTCCACCGCCTCCTCAAGGACTTCCTCTCGTCCGTCTTGGGGCTGCCCCCAGGCCAGCTATGGCAGCGCGACGCGGGAGCGTGCTCCCTTTTATGCTGCCCCGGGGCACGGTGACTGCTGCGTTGCCGGGCGCTGGCACTGTGACACGGGGGTGACGGGCCACCCACCTGCGCAGCCCCGCCCGCCGGCCCTCCGCCCAGCATCCTTCCCAGGAAGGCCTTTGGGCTGCTGGCCCCGAGGCAGTCCCTGGGCCCAGGAGGCTCAGGGGGCTGTCCCTGCCCTTGCTGGCCATGCCCTGGGCACAGCTGCTGGGCGTCCCGCTAAATACATCTGGACATTCAGACTACATCGTGAAGGCTGTTTGTCCCATCTACATTCATTTGGTTGTGGGGATGCCAGAGGTGAAAGCAAGGCTTTGGGTTCCCTCTGCATGAAGTGTGCAGAGACGGAGAGCACGTGCAGGATGGCCTCGCCGTTCCTGACCCATGCACCAAGGGACATTTGCTGCTCCCCTGCTTATGCTGAGGTCTTCTTCTGGGAAAGAAGTCCCAAATCCTTTTCTCTTCTTGACCATCTTTTTCCTTGCACTCCAGAGCTTTTCTCCTCCCTTGGCCTTCACCCTCAATACCTTTCCTGAAAGTGACGGCAGCCCTCTCAGCCTTTGCCTTGCTCCTGCTAGTCGTCTTCACCTCAGCTAGAGAGTCCTGAAGGATCGCTGCAGGTCCCTTCCAACTCAACGCTTCTCTTCTCTTCACTTGTCTTCTATTCCCTGCACTGACGATGAGGCGAATAACAAGGAGACCACTAGTTGCCTGAAATGCCAGGGGGTTTGCAGCTCCAGAAACACTTTCGAGGACACAAATCAAAAAGGATACAAGTAGAAACAGGATTGGATTTCATTTGATTTTACTTTATTTTACTTTCTTTTATTTTCTGTCTTGTTCTGTTGGTTGATGTTAGTTTAGTTTTGTTTCTTTCATGTGATGTTATTGTATTTGATTTTATTACATTTTCTTTGGGGTTATTTCTTATTATTTTATTTTATGTTGGTTTATCTTCTTTTATTTTACCTTGCTTTATGCGTCTTTATTTTGTTTTGTTATTTGATTATTTTATCATTTTATTTGACCTTATTTTGGTTTAGGCTCTTTTAGGCTATTTGGCTGAATCTCTTTCAGAGCCGATGCTCACAGGCATTAACACAATGCGCATGTGCAGCCAGGAGCAGGCTGATGTGTTCTTCGGTTTAGTTTGAAAAAGCATCCCTTGCAGTCTGGCAAAGGAAAGCTGCAGAAAGGAGCAGCAGGAAGACAGGCCAAGCAGTCCCTTGTTTCTCAACAGTGCAGAAGAACTTGAAGAAGGAGGATGGGGACCGACCACACACCGAAAAGTACAAGAAGAGGAGGGGTGTGGTGCCCTGGGCTATTTTCACAAGTAGGACACGTGTCGATGACAAGCACCCCTTTTGCCTTCCAAAACTTGCTCCGCTGTGCTTCTTGGCCAGGGAGGCATGAAAAGCGCTCTCCTGCCTGCCCTGCGCTTGGATCGCGTGCAGGGAGAGCTGAAAAGCTGCAGCTCCGCATGGTGCAGCAAGCCTGCAGCCCTTCCAAGCACAGGCTGTTTTGCACAAGCAAGAACACCTCGGGAAACGGAGCCAAGGGAAGAGCAGAGCTCGCTCCTGCTCCAAACCTGCAACGGGCAAAAGAGCCAGGGAGCACCAGGGCACGAGTGGCGCCTCGCAGGTGCAAGAGCAGCGGGCAAGAACTGAGCCCAAAGGGCCCAGAGGAGCCCTGACAAGGGGCTGTGCTCAATGCTACGGAGGAGAAGAAGCAACCCCCGGGGGCCACCCTGGGCGTCCGCCCTGCGAGTCTAGAAAGCATCCTCCCCCCGCCTGCGGGGCACGAGGGCCACCTTGGTGGAGCAGGAGCAGCAGGCACCTAGCCAAAACGGCCCAAAGGAGCCCTGGCAAGGGGCCGTGCTCAATGCTGCAGAGGAAGGCAAAAAACCCCCAGGGACACTTGCTAGCCCACCGTGGGGGGAAAAAAGCCTTCCTCCCCGCAGCTGCAGGGCACGAGAGGCCACCTTCGTGGTGCATGAGCAACAGGCAGTAACCCAGCCAAAATGGCCCAGAGGAGCCCTGACAAGTGCTCATGCTCAGTGCTGCAGAGGAAGGCAAAAAACCCCCGGGCACCAGAGCCAATCTGCCCCGGGGGAAAATTCCTTCCTGACCCCAGCGTCGCTGGCCATCGGCTATTCCCTGAGCACGTGAGCAAGACCTGCCTCCTCGGCCCGCAGGCTGCTCACGCCTCCCAGGAGATGCCCAACCCCGATTCTCCCTCCACCTGCTGCCACCTCAGGGCCTTCCCAGAGGGGCAAAACGCCCCCGGCCTGATCCATCTGGGGGACAACCATCCTTCCTGTGCCTGGCAAGGCACCAGTGGCTGCTCCAAAGCACCGGCACCCCCGCCAACATCTCTGCATCCCATTCCTCACGGCTGCTGACACTGGCTCCGCAGGGGATGAGGATGGCGAGCTCTGCAGTGCTCCTCAAGAAGGCATTCCCTTGCTCTTGCCACTGCTAGCCAGCTGAAAAGGCCAGCCAGCCTCACCAACCTCCAGCTGTTGGGGGTTCTTCTCGTCTCCAGCAGCCTCGTCGAGCCTCCTCCGGCCTTCCTCCCTCAGCCCTCGCCAAGTAATTCCACCGCCTCCTCAAGGACTTCCTCTCGTCCGTCTTGGGGCTGCCCCCAGGCCAGCTATGGCAGCGCGACGCGGGAGCGTGCTCCCTTTTATGCTGCCCCGGGGCACGGTGACTGCTGCGTTGCCGGGCGCTGGCACTGTGACACGGGGGTGACGGGCCACCCACCTGCGCAGCCCCGCCCGCCGGCCCTCCGCCCAGCATCCTTCCCAGGAAGGCCTTTGGGCTGCTGGCCCCGAGGCAGTCCCTGGGCCCAGGAGGCTCAGGGGGCTGTCCCTGCCCTTGCTGGCCATGCCCTGGGCACAGCTGCTGGGCGTCCCGCTAAATACATCTGGACATTCAGACTACATCGTGAAGGCTGTTTGTCCCATCTACATTCATTTGGTTGTGGGGATGCCAGAGGTGAAAGCAAGGCTTTGGGTTCCCTCTGCATGAACTGTGCAGAGACGGAGAGCACGTGCAGGATGGCCTCGCCGTTCCTGACCCATGCACCAAGGGACATTTGCTGCTCCCCTGCTTATGCTGAGGTCTTCTTCTGGGAAAGAAGTCCCAAATCCTTTTCTCTTCTTGACCATCTTTTTCCTTGCACTCCAGAGCTTTTCTCCTCCCTTGGCCTTCACCCTCAATACCTTTCCTGAAAGTGACGGCAGCCCTCTCAGCCTTTGCCTTGCTCCTGCTAGTCGTCTTCACCTCAGCTAGAGAGTCCTGAAGGATCGCTGCAGGTCCCTTCCAACTCAACGCTTCTCTTCTCTTCACTTGTCTTCTATTCCCTGCACTGACGATGAGGCGAATAACAAGGAGACCACTAGTTGCCTGAAATGCCAGGGGGTTTGCAGCTCCAGAAACACTTTCGAGGACACAAATCAAAAAGGATACAAGTAGAAACAGGATTGGATTTCATTTGATTTTACTTTATTTTACTTTCTTTTATTTTCTGTCTTGTTCTGTTGGTTGATGTTAGTTTAGTTTTGTTTCTTTCATGTGATGTTATTGTATTTGATTTTATTACATTTTCTTTGGGGTTATTTCTTATTATTTTATTTTATGTTGGTTTATCTTCTTTTATTTTACCTTGCTTTATGCGTCTTTATTTTGTTTTGTTATTTGATTATTTTATCATTTTATTTGACCTTATTTTGGTTTAGGCTCTTTTAGGCTATTTGGCTGAATCTCTTTCAGAGCCGATGCTCACAGGCATTAACACAATGCGCATGTGCAGCCAGGAGCAGGCTGATGTGTTCTTCGGTTTAGTTTGAAAAAGCATCCCTTGCAGTCTGGCAAAGGAAAGCTGCAGAAAGGAGCAGCAGGAAGACAGGCCAAGCAGTCCCTTGTTTCTCAACAGTGCAGAAGAACTTGAAGAAGGAGGATGGGGACCGACCACACACCGAAAAGTACAAGAAGAGGAGGGGTGTGGTGCCCTGGGCTATTTTCACAAGTAGGACACGTGTCGATGACAAGCACCCCTTTTGCCTTCCAAAACTTGCTCCGCTGTGCTTCTTGGCCAGGGAGGCATGAAAAGCGCTCTCCTGCCTGCCCTGCGCTTGGATCGCGTGCAGGGAGAGCTGAAAAGCTGCAGCTCCGCATGGTGCAGCAAGCCTGCAGCCCTTCCAAGCACAGGCTGTTTTGCACAAGCAAGAACACCTCGGGAAACGGAGCCAAGGGAAGAGCAGAGCTCGCTCCTGCTCCAAACCTGCAACGGGCAAAAGAGCCAGGGAGCACCAGGGCACGAGTGGCGCCTCGGAGGTGCAAGAGCAGCGGGCAAGAACTGAGCCCAAAGGGCCCAGAGGAGCCCTGACAAGGGGCTGTGCTCAATGCTACGGAGGAGAAGAAGCAACCCCCGGGGGCCACCCTGGGCGTCCGCCCTGGGAGTCTAGAAAGCATCCTCCCCCCGCCTGCGGGGCACGAGGGCCACCTTGGTGGAGCAGGAGCAGCAGGCACCTAGCCAAAACGGCCCAAAGGAGCCCTGGCAAGGGGCCGTGCTCAATGCTGCAGAGGAAGGCAAAAAACCCCCAGGGACACTTGCTAGCCCACCGTGGGGGGAAAAAAGCCTTCCTCCCCGCAGCTGCAGGGCACGAGAGGCCACCTTCGTGGTGCATGAGCAACAGGCAGTAACCCAGCCAAAATGGCCCAGAGGAGCCCTGACAAGTGCTCATGCTCAGTGCTGCAGAGGAAGGCAAAAAACCCCCGGGCACCAGAGCCAATCTGCCCCGGGGGAAAATTCCTTCCTGACCCCAGCGTCGCTGGCCATCGGCTATTCCCTGAGCACGTGAGCAAGACCTGCCTCCTCGGCCCGCAGGCTGCTCACGCCTCCCAGGAGATGCCCAACCCCGATTCTCCCTCCACCTGCTGCCACCTCAGGGCCTTCCCAGAGGGGCAAAACGCCCCCGGCCTGATCCATCTGGGGGACAACCATCCTTCCTGTGCCTGGCAAGGCACCAGTGGCTGCTCCAAAGCACCGGCACCCCCGCCAACATCTCTGCATCCCATTCCTCACGGCTGCTGACACTGGCTCCGCAGGGGATGAGGATGGCGAGCTCTGCAGTGCTCCTCAAGAAGGCATTCCCTTGCTCTTGCCACTGCTAGCCAGCTGAAAAGGCCAGCCAGCCTCACCAACCTCCAGCTGTTGGGGGTTCTTCTCGTCTCCAGCAGCCTCGTCGAGCCTCCTCCAGCCTTCCTCCCTCAGCCCTCGCCAAGTAATTCCACCGCCTCCTCAAGGACTTCCTCTCGCCCGTCTTGGCGCTGCCCCCAGGCCAGCTATGGCAGCGCGGCGCGGGAGCGTGCTCCCTTTTATGCTGCCCCGGGGCATGGTGACTGCTGCGTTGCCGGGCGCTGGCACTGTGACACGGGGGTGACGGGCCACCCCCCTGCGCAGCCCCGCCCGCCGGCCCTCCGCCCAGCATCCTTCCCAGGAAGGCCTTTGGGCTGCTGGCCCCGAGGCAGTCCCTGGGCCCAGGAGGCTCAGGGGGCTGTCCCTGCCCTTGCTGGCCATGCCCTGGGCACAGCTGCTGGGCGTCCCGCTAAATACATCTGGACATTCAGACTACGTCGTGAAGGCTGTTTGTCCCATCTACATTCATTTGGTTGTGGGGATGCCAGAGGTGAAAGCAAGGCTTTGGGTTCCCTCTGCATGAACTGTGCAGAGACGGAGAGCACGTGCAGGATGGCCTCGCCGTTCCTGACCCATGCACCAAGGGACATTTGCTGCTCCCCTGCTTATGCTGAGGTCTTCTTCTGGGAAAGAAGTCCCAAATCCTTTTCTCTTCTTGACCATCTGTTTCCTTGCACTCCAGAGCTTTTCTCCTCCCTTGGCCTTCACCCTCAATAGCTTTCCTGAAAGTGACGGCAGCCCTCTCAGCCTTTGCCTTGCTCCTGCTAGTCATCTTCACCTCAGCTAGAGGGTCCTGAAGGATCGCTGCAGGTCCCTTCCAACTCAACCCTTCTCTTCTCTTCACTTGTCTTCTATTCCCTGCACTGACGATGAGGCGAATAACAAGGAGACCACTAGTTGCCTGAAATGCCAGGGGGTTTGCAGCTCCAGAAACACTTTCGAGGACACAAATCAAAAAGGATACAAGTAGAAACAGGATTGGATTTCATTTGATTTTACTTTATTTTACTTTCTTTTATTTTCTGTCTTGTTCTGTTGGTTGATGTTAGTTTAGTTTTGTTTCTTTCATGTGATGTTATTGTATTTGATTTTATTACATTTTCTTTGGGGTTATTTCTTATTATTTTATTTTATGTTGGTTTATCTTCTTTTATTTTACCTTGCTTTATGCGTCTTTATTTTGTTTTGTTATTTGATTATTTTATCATTTTATTTGACCTTATTTTGGTTTAGGCTCTTTTAGGCTATTTGGCTGAATCTCTTTCAGAGCCGATGCTCACAAGCATTAACACAATGCGCATGTGCAGCCAGGAGCAGGCTGATGTGTTCTTCGGTTTAGTTTGAAAAAGCATCCCTTGCAGTCTGGCAAAGGAAAGCCGCAGAAAGGAGCAGCAAGAAGACAGGCCAAGCAGTCCCTCGTTTCTCAACAGTGCAGAAGAACTTGAAGAAGGAGGATGGGGACCGACCACACACCGAAAAGTACAAGAAGAGGAGGGGTGTGGTGCCCTGGGCTATTTTCACAAGTAGCACACGTGTCGATGACAAGCACCCCTTTTGCCTTCCAAAACTCGCTCCGCTGTGCTTCTTGGCCAGGGAGGCATGAAAAGCGCTCTCCTGCCTGCCCTGCGCTTGGATCGCGTGCAGGGAGAGCTGAAAAGCTGCAGCTCCGCATGGTGCAGCAAGCCTGCAGCCCTTCCAAGCACAGGCTGTTTTGCACAAGCAAGAACACCTCGGGAAACGGAGCCAAGGGAAGAGCAGAGCTCGCTCCTGCTCCAAACCTGCAACGGGCAAAAGAGCCAGGGAGCGCCAGGGCACGAGTGGCGCCTCGGAGGTGCAAGAGCAGCGGGCAAGAACTGAGCCCAAAGGGCCCAGAGGAGCCCTGACAAGGGGCTGCGCTCAATGCTACGGAGGAGAAGAAGCAACCCCCGGGGGCCACCCTGGGCGTCCGCCCTGGGAGTCCAGAAAGCGTCCTCCCCCCGCCTGCGGGGCACGAGGGCCACCTTGGTGGAGCAGGAGCAGCAGGCACCTAGCCAAAACGGCCCAAAGGAGCCCTGGCAAGGGGCCGTGCTCAATGCTGCAGAGGAAGGCAAAAAACCCCCGGGGACACTTGCTAGCCCACCGTGGGGGGAAAAAAGCCTTCCTCCCCGCAGCTGCAGGGCACGAGAGGCCACCTTCGTGGTGCATGAGCAACAGGCAGTAACCCAGCCAAAATGGCCCAGAGGAGCCCTGACAAGTGCTCATGCTCAGTGCTGCAGAGGAAGGCAAAAAACCCCCGGGCACCAGAGCCAATCTGCCCCGGGGGAAAATTCCTTCCTGACCCCAGCGTCGCTGGCCATCGGCTATTCCCTGAGCACGTGAGCAAGACCTGCCTCCTCGGCCCGCAGGCTGCTCACGCCTCCCAGGAGATGCCCAACCCCTATTCTCCCTCCACCTGCTGCCACCTCAGGGCCTTCCCAGAGGGGCAAAACGCCCCCGGCCTGATCCATCTGGGGGACAACCATCCTTCCTGCGCCTGGCAAGGCACCAGTGGCTGCTCCAAAGCACCGGCACCCCCGCCAACATCTCTGCATCCCATTCCTCACGGCTGCTGACACTGGCTCCGCAGGGGATGAGGATGGCGAGCTCTGCAGTGCTCCTCAAGAAGGCATTCCCTTGCTCTTGCCACTGCTAGCCGGCTGAAAAGGCCAGCCAGCCTCACCAACCTCCAGCTGTTGGGGGTTCTTCTCGTCTCCAGCAGCCTCGTCGAGCCTCCTCCGGCCTTCCTCCCTCAGCCCTCGTCAAGTAATTCCACCGCCTCCTCAAGGACTTCCTCTCGCCCGTCTTGGGGCTGCCCCCAGGCCAGCTATGGCAGCGCGGCGTGGGAGCGTGCTCCCTTTTATGCTGCCCCGGGGCATGGTGACTGCTGCGTTGCCGGGCGCTGGCACTGTGACACGGGGGTGACGGGCCACCCCCCTGCGCAGCCCCGCCCGCCGGCCCTCTGCCCAGCATCCTTCCCAGGAAGGCCTTTGGGCTGCTGGCCCCGAGGCAGTCCCTGCGCCCAGGAGGCTCAGGGGGCTGTCCCTGCCCTTGCTGGCCATGCCCTGGGCACAGCTGCTGGGCGTCCCGCTAAATGCATCTGGACATTCAGACGACGTCGTGAAGGCTGTTTGTCCCATCTACATTCATTTGGTTGTGGGGATGCCAGAGGTGAAAGCAAGGCTTTGGGTTCCCTCTGCATGAACTGTGCAGAGACAGAGAGCACGTGCAGGATGGCCTCGCCGTTCCTGACCCATGCACCAAGGGACATTTGCTGCTCCCCTGCTTATGCTGAGGTCTTCTTCTGGGAAAGAAGTCCCAAATCCTTTTCTCTTCTTGACCATCTGTTTCCTTGCACTCCAGAGCTTTTCTCCTCCATTGGCCTTCACCCTCAATACCTGTCCTGAAAGTGACGGCAGCCCTCTCAGCGTTTGCCTTGCTCCTGCTAGTCGTCTTCACCTCAGCTAGAGGGTCCTGAAGGATCGCTGCAGGTCCCTTCCAACTCAACCCTTCTCTTCTCTTCACTTGTCTTCTATTCCCTGCACTGACGATGAGGCGAATAACAAGGAGACCACTAGTTGCCTGAAATGCCAGGGGGTTTGCAGCTCCAGAAACACTTTCGAGGACACAAATCAAAAAGGATACAAGTAGAAACAGGATTGGATTTCATTTGATTTTACTTTATTTTACTTTCTTTTATTTTCTGTCTTGTTCTGTTGGTTGATGTTAGTTTAGTTTTGTTTCTTTCATGTGATGTTATTGTATTTGATTTTATTACATTTTCTTTGGGGTTATTTCTTATTATTTTATTTTATGTTGGTTTATCTTCTTTTATTTTACCTTGCTTTATGCGTCTTTATTTTGTTTTGTTATTTGATTATTTTATCATTTTATTTGACCTTATTTTGGTTTAGGCACTTTTAGGCTATTTGGCCGAATCTCTTTCAGAGCCGATGCTCACAAGCATTAACACAATGCGCATGTGCAGCCAGGAGCAGGCTGATGTGTTCTTCGGTTTAGTTTGAAAAAGCATCCCTTGCAGTCTGGCAAAGGAAAGCTGCAGAAAGCAGCAGCAGGAAGACAGGCCAAGCAGTCCCTCGTTTCTCAACAGTGCAGAAGAACTTGAAGAAGGAGGATGGGGACCGACCACACACCGAAAAGTACAAGAAGAGGAGGGGTGTGGTGCCCTGGGCTATTTTCACAAGTAGCACACGTGTCGATGAGAAGCACCCCTTTTGCCTTCCAAAACTTGCTCCGCTGTGCTTCTTGGCCAGGGAGGCATGAAAAGCGCTCTCCTGCCTGCCCTGCGCTTGGATCGCGTGCAGGGAGAGCTGAAAAGCTGCAGCTCCGCATGGTGCAGCAAGCCTGCAGCCCTTCCAAGCACAGGCTGTTTTGCACAAGCAAGAACACCTCGGGAAACGGAGCCAAGGGAAGAGCAGAGCTCGCTCCTGTTCCAAACCTGCAATGGGCAAAAGAGCCAGGGAGCGTCAGGGCACGAGTGGCGCCTCGCAGGTGCAAGAGCAGCGGGCAAGAACTGAGCCCAAAGGGCCCAGAGGAGCCCTGACAAGGGGCTGCGCTCAATGCTACGGAGGAGAAGAAGCAACCCCCGGGGGCCACCCTGGGCGTCCGCCCTGGGAGTCCAGAAAGCGTCCTCCCCCCGCCTGCGGGGCACGAGGGCCACCTTGGTGGAGCAGGAGCAGCAGGCACCTAGCCAAAACGGCCCAAAGGAGCCCTGGCAAGGGGCCGTGCTCAATGCTGCAGAGGAAGGCAAAAAACCCCCGGGGACACTTGCTAGCCCACCGTGGGGGGAAAAAAGCCTTCCTCCCCGCAGCTGCAGGGCACGAGAGGCCACCTTCGTGGTGCATGAGCAACAGGCAGTAACCCAGCCAAAATGGCCCAGAGGAGCCCTGACAAGTGCTCATGCTCAGTGCTGCAGAGGAAGGCAAAAAACCCCCGGGCACCAGAGCCAATCTGCCCCGGGGGAAAATTCCTTCCTGACCCCAGCGTCGCTGGCCATCGGCTATTCCCTGAGCACGTGAGCAAGACCTGCCTCCTCGGCCCGCAGGCTGCTCACGCCTCCCAGGAGATGCCCAACCCCGATTCTCCCTCCACCTGCTGCCACCTCAGGGCCTTCCCAGAGGGGCAAAACGCCCCCGGCCTGATCCATCTGCGGGACAACCATCCTTCCTGCGCCTGGCAAGGCACCAGTGGCTGCTCCAAAGCACCGGCACCCCCGCCAACATCTCTGCATCCCATTCCTCACGGCTGCTGACACTGGCTCCGCAGGGGATGAGGATGGCGAGCTCTGCAGTGCTCCTCAAGAAGGCATTCCCTTGCTCTTGCCACTGCTAGCCGGCTGAAAAGGCCAGCCAGCCTCACCAACCTCCAGCTGTTGGGGGTTCTTCTCGTCTCCAGCAGCCTCGTCGAGCCTCCTCCGGCCTTCCTCCCTCAGCCCTCGCCAAGTCATTCCACCGCCTCCTCAAGGACTTCCTCTCGCCCGTCTTGGGGCTGCCCCCAGGCCAGCTATGGCAGCGCGGCGCGGGAGCGTGCTCCCTTTTATGCTGCCCCGGGGCATGGTGACTGCTGCGTTGCCGGGTGCTGGCACTGTGACACGGGGGTGACGGGCCACCCCCCTGCGCAGCCCCGCCCGCCGGCCCTCTGCCCAGCATCCTTCCCAGGAAGGCCTTTGGGCTGCTGGCCCCGAGGCAGTCCCTGCGCCCAGGAGGCTCAGGGGGCTGTCCCTGCCCTTGCTGGCCATGCCCTGGGCACAGCTGCTGGGCGTCCCGCTAAATGCATCTGGACATTCAGACTACGTCGTGAAGGCTGTTTGTCCCATCTACATTCATTTGGTTGTGGGGATGCCAGAGGTGAAAGCAAGGCTTTGGGTTCCCTCTGCATGAAGTGTGCAGAGACGGAGAGCACGTGCAGGATGGCCTCGCCGTTCCTGACCCATGCACCAAGGGACATTTGCTGCTCCCCTGCTTATGCTGAGGTCTTCTTCTGGGAAAGAAGTCCCAAATCCTTTTCTCTTCTTGACCATCTGTTTCCTTGCACTCCAGAGCTTTTCTCCTCCCTTGGCCTTCACCCTCAATACCTTTCCTGAAAGTGACGGCAGCCCTCTCAGCCTTTGCCTTGCTCCTGCTAGTCGTCTTCACCTCAGCTAGAGAGTCCTGAAGGATCGCTGCAGGTCCCTTCCAACTCAACCCTTCTCTTCTCTTCACTTGTCTTCTATTCCCTGCACTGACGATGAGGCGAATAACAAGGAGACCACTAGTTGCCTGAAATGCCAGGGGGTTTGCAGCTCCAGAAACACTTTCGAGGACACAAATCAAAAAGGATACAAGTAGAAACAGGATTGGATTTCATTTGATTTTACTTTATTTTACTTTCTTTTATTTTCTGTCTTGTTCTGTTGGTTGATGTTAGTTTACTTTCGTTTCTTTCATGTGATGTTATTGTATTTGATTTTATTACATTTTCTTTGGGGTTATTTCTTATTATTTTATTTTATGTTTGTATATCTTCTTTTACTTTACCTTGCTTTATGCCTTTGTATTTTATTTTGTTATTTTATTTTATTATTTTATCATTTTATTTGACCTTATTTTGGTTTAGGCTCTTTTAGGCTATTTGGCTGAATCTCTTTCAGAGCCGATGCTCACAAGCATTAACACAATGTGCATGTGCAGCCAGGAGCAGACACCTAGCCAAAATGGCGAAAGGAGCCCTGGCAAGTGGCCGTGCTCAGTGCTGCAGAGGAAGACAAAAGCCCCCTGGGGATACTTGCTAGCCCACTGTGCGGGACAAAAAGCCTCCCTCCCACCAGCTGCAGGGTAGAAGAGGACATCTTCGTGGTGCATGAGCAGCAGGCAGTAACCCATCCAAAATGGACCAGATGAGACAGCCCCAGCTGGGTTCCTGTCGGAAACGAGGTAATGTTTGTGTTTGTGGCCTGATTTCAGCCGGGATAGAGTTGGGGTTTTTTTCCCAATAGCTGGTACGGTGCTGCGTTTTGGGTTTAGGATGAGAATAATGTTGATAACACACTGATGTTTTTGTTGTCGCTAAGTAGTGCTTACACCAGTCAAGGACTTTTTAGCTTCCCACGCTGTGCCTGGTGCACAAGAAGCTGGGAGGGGTCACAGCCAGGACAGCTGGCCCAGACTGGCCAAAGGGCCATTCCATCCCATATGATGTCATGCTCAGTATATAAGCTGGGAGGAGTTGGCCGGGGGGCAGTGATCGCTGCTCGGGAACGGGCTGGGCATCGGTCGGCAGGTGGTGACCAACTGTATCGTGTATCACTTGCTTTGTATATTATTATTGTATTATTATTATTATATTATTATTACTACTACTAGTACTAGTACTATTCTATTCCATTTTACTTCAAGTATTAAACTGTTCTTATCTCAACCCACGAGTTTTTTGACTTTCACCCTTCATATTCTCTCCCCCATCCCACTGGGGTGGGGGGAGTGAGCGAGCGACTGGGTGGTGCTTAGTTGCTGGCTGGGTTTAAACCACAACAGCCTGTCTGAACAAACTGTTCTTTTAGGCAAACACCATTATTCACATTGAATACAACAGCAGAAAAATGCTACTGCTTCTGCCCATTCCTGCTACAAAACAACCATAATCACCTCTTAGAAACAACCAGGAAAAAATAATACACACATACACACAAGCACACACATATCTATACCTAGACCTACCTGAGTGTGAAAAGCTGAGCTGTGACTTGCAGGAGAAGCGTGCTCCTGTGAGACTTCTCGTCCTTGCTCTCCTCCCATCAGCTAGAAATGGGATGAGAAACAATTTCACAAGTTAAGCCCAAAAAGCACTCATGCGGAACGAAAAATTCTCATGCAGAACATCCATTTGCTTCAATATACATGTTGTGTCTGTGAACAGCTGCCTCTACATACACCATCACAAAATACCAAACCACTGCAGAAAAAAAAAATAAAAAGAATACATCTTTTACTAAGCATCAACGAAGCTTATAGTTCTGCTTCATTAGGAGCAGTTTAGCTGATACTCAGAGTAAAACTAAAAATAACGAGAAGCATAACCAAGGTTGTCTTTCAGTCTGTAAAAACACCTACAAAGAAAGAGCCCTAACAAGTTAAACCAATTCTGAGTCTTGGATCTCAGGCCCAAGAGAAACCTGCAGCCCAATGAAGAAGATGATTGAAAAAGAAAAGGCAGTGGCTCGCTCAGTGCATGACTTGCCACAGTACACAGCAGAGGCATTAGCAGAAAGAGACTATTTCTGATTGAAAGCGTTTAATCTAGAAATGATTGAAGGGGTGAGGAGGGGAAAAAAAAAAATACCGCCATCTTCTTTTCATTATGAATTCCCAGAGTAGGCATGTGACTTTAGATGTGCAAACAAATATTCTCCATTCTGGAATTTAAAATACCTTATAGTTGGGAACAAGGTGGACATTTGCTCATCTTCATCCCAAGTGACGTAATTTGGCTTTGCTCTGGATGGGCAATGGTGCTCCACTTACAATCCTGTGCTACTACGTTGCATAAAGTCTCCACATCCCACCTTGAGATTAGAACCATCTTTAGGATGGTTCCTAATCAAAGATAAACTATCTTTTACCTTAGGACCCAGAAGAATGATGGAGAAGATCATGCTGGGTGCCACTGAAAGACTTGTAAAGAGCAATGCAAACATCAGGCACAATCAACACGGGTTCAACACGGGTTCAAAATGGGCAGGTCCTGTCTAACTAATTTGATATCCTTCTACGATAAGGTCACCCGCCTAGTGGGTGAAGGGACAGTGGTGGATGTAGTTTTTCTGGGTTTTAGTAAGGTTTTTGGCACTGTCCCTCACAGCACCCTTCTGGACAAGTCGCCCAGCAGTGAGATGAGCAGGTAGACGGTGCGCTGGGTGAAGAACTGGCTGAATGGCAGGGCTCAAAGGGTTGCAGTGAATGGGGCTACATCTGGCTGGCGACCGGTCACCAGCGGTGCTCCTCCGGGCTCAATTCTAGGCCCAGTTCTGTTCCATCCTTTTATCAACGATCTGGGTGCAGGAGTTGAATGCACCTTTAGGAAGTCTGATGATGATACGGAAGTGGGAGGTGCTGCTGACTCTCTCGAGGGACAAGAGGTCTTGCAGAGGGGTCTGGACAGGTGGGAGCACTGGGCAATCAGTCATCAACGGCGTGAAACTCAACAAGACCAACTGCCGGACTCTGCACCTGGGACGGAGTAACGCCGGGCACAAGTCTAAATTGGGAGAGCAGCCCTGCAAAAGGGGTCTGCGGGTGCTGGTTGACAGCAGGTTCAACAGGAGGCAGCAGTGTGCCCTGGCAGCCAAGAGGGCAAACCGCATCATGGGGTGCATCAAACACAGCGTAACGAGCCGGTCAGAAGAGGTGATTATCCCGCTGTATTTAGTTCTGGTGCGGCCTCACCTTGAGGATCGTGTGCGGTTCTGGGCCCCACCATTTCAAAAGGATGTCAAGGTATGTGAATGCATCCCAAGAAGGGCAGCAAAGCTGAGGAAGGGGCTGGAAGGTGTGTCCCATGAGGAGCAGCGGAGGACACTGGGCTTATCTATTTTGGAGAGAAGGAGGCTGAGGGGCGACCTCATGGCTCTCGACAGCTTCCTGAGGAGGGGAAGTGGAGAGGGAGGTGCTGATCTCTTCTCCCTGGTACCCAGTGCCAGGACGTGTGGCAATGGCTCAAACCTGCATCCGTCAGGGGAAGTTCAGACTTGACATGAGGAAACATTTCTTTACCGAGAGGGTGTCAAACCCTGGAACAGGCTTCCTGGAGAGGGGGTCGATACCTCCTGCCTGTCAGTGTTTAAGAGGCATTTGGACAACGTCCTTAATGCCATGCTTTAACTTTTGGTCAGCCCTGAAGTGGTCAGGCAGCTGGACCAGGTGATCGATGTAGGTCCCTTCCAACTCAACCGTTCTCTTCTCTTTTGTTCTATTCCCTGCACTCACGATGAGGCGAATAACAAGGAGACCACTATTTGCCTGAAATGCCAGGGGGTTTTCAGCTCCAAAAACACTTTCAAGGACACAAATCAAAAAGGATACAAGTAGAAACAGGATTTAATTTTACTTTATTTTATTTTATTTCCTGTATTGTTATGGTGGTTTAGTTTAGTTTAGTTTAGTTTAGTTTGTTTCATGTTATAGAATCATAGCATTGTTAAGATTGGAAAAGACCCTCAAGACCATTGAGTCCAACCGTTAACCTAGCACTGCCAAGTCCACCACTAAAGCATGTCCTCAAGCACCACATCTACCCATCTTTTACATACCTCCAGGGATGGAGACTCAACCCCTTCCCTGGGCAGCCTCTTCCAATGCCTGACTACCCTTTCGGTGAAGAAGTTTTTCCTAATATCCAACCTAAACTTCCCCTGGCACAGCTTGAGGCCATTTCCTCTCATCCTATCGCTTGTTGCTAGGGAGAAGAGACCAACCCCCCTCTCGCTACAACCTCTTTTCAGGTAGTTGTAGAGAGCAATAAGGTCTCCCCTCAGCCTCCTCTTCTCCAGACAACCCCAGCTCCCTCAGCCACTCCTCATAAGACTTGTTCTCTAGACCCTTCACCAACTTCCTTGCCCTTCTTTGGACACGCTCCAGCACCTCGATGCCCTTCTTGGAGTGAGGGCCCCAAAACTGAACACAGTACTCAAGGTGCAGCCTCACCAGTGCTGAGTACAGGGGCACTATCACCTTCCTGGTCCTGCTGGCCACACTCTTCCTGATACAAGCCAGGATGCCATTGGCCCTCTTGGCCACCTGAGCACACTGCTGGCTCATGTTCAGGCGGCTGAACAATCCAGCCTGTCCAGGTCCCTCTGTAGGGCCTTCCTACTCTCCAGCAGATCCACACTTCCACCCAACTTGGTGTCATCTGCAAACTTATTGAGCGTGCACTCGATCCCCTCATCCAGATCATCAATGAAGATATTGAACAGGACCGGCCCCAACACTGAGCCCTGGGGAACACCACTCGTGACCGGCCCCCAACTGGATTTGACTCCATTCACCACCACTCTCTGGGCTCGGCCATCCAGCCAGTTTTTAACCCAGCGCAGAGTGCACTTACCCAAGCCGTGAGCAGACAGCTTCTCCAGGAGAATGCTATGGGAGACAGTGTCAAAGGCCTTACTGAAGTCCAAGTAGACAACATCCACAGCCTTCCCCTCATCCACTAAGCTGGTCACCTTGTCATAGAAGGAGACCAGGTTAGTGAAGCAGGATCTCCCTTTCATAAACCCATGCTGGCTGAGCCTGATCCCCCGGTTGTCCCACGTGCTGCGTAATGGCACTCAAGATGATCTGCTCCATGACCTTCCCCGGCACCAAGGTCAGGCTGACAGGCCTGTAGCTCCCCAGATCCTCCTTCCGACCCTTCTTGTAGAGGGGCATCACATTTGCTGACTTCCAGTCATCTGGGACCTCCCCGGTTGACCAGGACTGCTGATAAATAATGGAGACAGGCTTGGCCAGCTCCTCTGCCAGCTCCCTCACTATCCTCAGGTGGATCCCATCTGGCCCCATGGACTTGTGCACATCCAGGTGGAGGAGCAGGTCGGTGACTGCCACCTCTTCAACAATTGGGGCTTGAGTCTGCATCCTATCTCCATCTCCCAGCTCAGGGGCCTGAAAAACCCGAGGATGACCAGTCTCACTATTAAAGACTGAGGCAAAGAAGGCATTAAGTACCTCAGCCTTCTCTTCATCCTTCGTGGCAATGTTTCCCTCCGCATCCAACAAAGGAGAGAAATTCTCCCTGGCCCTCCTTTTGTCACTGATATATTTGTAAAAACATTTTTTGTTATCTTTAACGGCAGTGGCCAGTTTAAGTTCCAGCTGGGCCTTCGCCTTTCTAATCTTCTCCCTGCATAACCTCACAACATCCTTGTAGTCCTCCTGAGTCACCTGCCCCTTCATCCAAAGGTGGTAAGCTCTCCTTTTTTTCCTGAGTTCCAGCCAAAGCTCTCTGTTCAGCCAGGCCGGTCTTCTCCCCTGCCTGCTCGACTTACGGCACATGGCGACGGCCTGCTCCTGCACCTTTAAAACTTCCTTCTTGAATAACATCCAGCCTTCCTGGACTCCTTTGCCCTTCAGGACTGCCTCCCAAGGGACTCTGTTAACCAGACTCCTGAGCAGGCCAAAGTCCGCCCTTCTAAAGTTCAGGGTAGCGGTTTTGCTGACCCCCTTCCTTACTTCTCCAAGAATTGAAAACTCTACCATTTCATGGTTGCTGAGCCCAAGACAGCCTCTGACCACCACATCACCCACCAGGCCTTCTCTATTCGTATACAGCAGGTCCAGCGGGGCACCTCCCCTGGTTGGCTTGCTTACCAGCTGCGTCAGGAAATTATCTTCCACACACTCCAGGAACCTCCTACATGTTATTGTATTTTATTTTGTTATATTTTCTTTGGGGTTATTTTTTATTATTTTATTTTATTTTATGTTGGTTTATCTTATTTTATTTTACATTGGTTTATGGGTTTTATTTTATCTTATTTTATCTTATTTTATTTTATGCTACTTTATGCTATTTTGCTGAATCTCTTTCAGAGCCGATGCTCACAAGCATTAACACAATGCGCATGCGTAGCCAGGAGCACGCTGATGTGTTCTTCAGTTTAGCTTGAAAAGTCATCCCTTGCAGTCTGGCAAAGGAAAGCCACAGAGCCACAAAAAGTAGCAGCAGGAATACAGGCCAAGAAGTCCCTCTTTTCTGAACAGTGCAGAACAACTTGAAGAAGGAGGATGGGTACCGACCACACAAAACACTCCCATGCTGCCTTGGAGGACTACCAGCAAGGTACTGATCATGGACATGCCTCCAACATTGGTAAAACTCCTCAGGTGTATTCCTTGGAGGAGTCTGGGCTGCTACCTGTCAAATTCAGCTGTCTCCAGGGGAGCCCAAACATTCTGGAGATTCCTCTGAGGATTCCTGAGGACCTACCAGGCATGGACCTGCCTGCAACACCAAGAAAAGTCTCCAACTAACTAACTAGGAAAATTGTCGTGCTGCTACCGGGGACTTGAGCTGTCTCTCAGGAAAATGGAAACACTCCGGCAGACGGATGGGAAAAGTCCTCACGCAAAAACAGGAATGCACCTGCCCCCAACATACAGAATGCTCTTTGGGTAGCTACCTTAGAAGATTCTGAGGCCGCTATCAGGGAATTCTCTTGCCTTAACAGGAAACCAAAAGACTCTGGGAAATTCCTGGGAGGAGTTCCAGAGAGCTCTCCGGCATGGACTTGCCTCCAACATACACCAAACTCTTTGCGTCTCTACCCTGGTGCGGTCTGGGGCTGCTACCCAGGACTTCAGCTCCCTCCACAGCAGGACAAAACACTATCAGGAATCAATGACACAGTAGCAACCAAGAGGATGGCAGCAGTCAATAAGGGCAGCCATCAATCCTATAGCAACGACCAATCTTTTAGCAATCAGCAACAGAACAGCAACAACCAGGTAGGTGCATACTATTGCAGGTTACTACAGACTTATCATTAGGGAGGGAACTTATCCTCAAAATAGCAGCAGATATACTGATGATAGATTCCTTCTATGGAGATAGAATACCGGTATAAAGTGAGATAGACAGATTTCAGAAAGGGCCAAAGCATCCCAGAGGGGAGGACAAACCGATCCCAGAGGGGACCCAGCCATCCCAGAGGTGGGCAGATAAACCTAACCAGCTCCAAAAGCCAGCCCAAAGGGGGAACAATAACCTGACAGACAGAGTCTCACTTCACGGGTCATCTGGAGCTGTCTAGATTCTCAGTACTTAGCTGTGCTTCAAAGCAGCCAGCTGCATGTTTCAAGGATGCTGCTGGTCGCTAGGCTCAGCTCCCGGGCTCGCAGGAATGTTCTTCTGCCAGGTCACTTCCCCTTCCAACCACTCACATTTAATGGCTGCTCACACCTGCCTGCTCCTGCCCTATCAGCTCCTCAGGCACCAGGGACCCTACAAGCACCTGCACAGCAGGAGCATCCTCACTTCCAACATCCCAGCTTTTTTACCTCCATCTCCATCTCTGTCTTTCATCTCCCCGTGCTCTCCTCTCTCCCAGGCACCTTTGTAAACCAACTCCACCACCTCCCAGTGTCTGTCTCTGTGTCTCTGTGGCAGATCTTACCTCGGCAGCAGTATCCCAGCCAGGTCACCTGCATCTCCTTCTCTTCCTCCTCTGCTGTCATCGCAGCTGCTCCAGGTGCCTGATGCACTTTTTGACCTCAAAGGGCATTTCGTCCTGCCTCCCTTCTGCTGTTAAATCCTGCTCCTGCAAGAGAAGTGACAGTCAGTCAGGGTCACCTCTCTGCCATCTTACCTGCATCTTCCTGAGCTGGACAGTTGCTGGGCGCTGTCACCATCAGCCTCGGCTCTGCTTCAAGGCTTCTCCTGGCACAGGCGCAGCTCTGGCTGCGCTTGGTGCGTGCCATGCTTCCTGAAGGAGGACAGCAACCCTCACAGTTACTCCTGGGCAGTTTCCAGCTGGGAAAAGCTGATTTGAGGCAGGTTTGCCACAGGTCCTGAGCCTGGTCCAGGCATGCTCCTTGTCCCCCAGCTTGGCCACAGGTCCCGCATTTGGCTCCTTCCAGCAGGAGTTTGGAAAGCCCGTTCCCAGCTGGCAGCGCCAGGCCAAGGGCACGGGGCAGAAACAGCCCCCTCCCCCGAGCACCTCAGCCCCCAACTGGCCTCTGCCCCCAAACTCCTAAAAATTCCAAACAGGCTCGCCCTCTAACTTAATTATCTTCAGTTTTAAGAAAAGAAACTGTGTACTGCCAGATTCAGTACTCCGACTAAGACTGTTAGAGGGCGATTTGGGCTTCAGCTCCAGAACAAAAGAATTTCCATTACAGAATCCCAGCCACCACTGCCATGACCGTCTTGTCACTGACCCACAAACACTGCCTTGTAAAAAAATCAAACAAATAAAAAGTATCCTCTCCCCATCAAATCTTTGTTTCCCTCATAACTTTAGACTACCACAGTAATAATCACACTTTTAGTCTGTAATTACACCTGACAACCCTCCAAAGCTCCTGTCCTTAGACAAACACACACCATCCTGCAGGACAGGACAACACCGGCTCAGCCAGTATGACTGGCAGTGGCACATGAGGTCCTTGCGTCCGAAAACACTCGGTAAGTCCCTGATCCAATGACACCAAAGATTTTCTCCTTTTTCCTAATAAATTCAGGCCCTTCTAGGGATCTTTAAAAGATCCTGACCTTAAAATGGCAACAATTTGGGCACAGCAGATGATGGGTCAAGTCATTTGTTTTAGTGTTCCCATAAAACCTGAGGCATGTGTTTTATCTATTCCAAAACTATTTTCCCCTTTTCTTCACATTTCTCCCCCAAAAGAGAAAAAAAAAGCCAATGAGTAACAGCATCAGGACATTTAAAATGCTCTGCTAATACATGAGGTTTCCACTAAGCATGCCAGAGGAATAGATGCAGCAAGCTGGAAGCTGCAAGGCACACACCGGCAGTGTGCTACAGGGAACAGCCAGTGCCCATCAGCACCCTTGTTCTGACAGACAGCCATGGCTGAAGACAAGTCTGCTCGGTCAGGATGCTGACCCTCCGCTGCACCCACGCCCAGCCCTGACAAAAACGGGACAGAGAGAGATGCAGAGTGACTGCCCAGAAATGGCGTTTGGCTCAGGGGGCGTGCAGGGCAACGGGGACCCAGGCAAACTGATAACAAGTCCCCAGGGTCACCTTTTTCTCCTTTTTGCCTCCCAGGTGATGCTGCTCAAGCTCCAGGCACCTGCAGCCATTCACTGTACACAACTCCTCTGACGCTGGATATCTGATACACGTTTAATAAAACAATGTACTGTCACAGATTTTGTCTGTTCACCTGGAGCTGGGGGTGATATCCTGCTGTCGTGGTTTAACCCCAGCTAGCAACTAAGCACCACGCAGCCGCTCGCTCACTCTCCCCTTGGTGGGACGGGGGAGAGAATCAGAAGGGTAAAAGGGAGAAAACTCATGGACTGAGATAAGAACAGTTTAATAATTGAAGTAAAATGAAATAGGAGGAGGAGGAGGAGTAATAATTACAATACTACTACTAATAATATAATAATAATACAATAATAATACACAAAGCAAGTGATACACGATACAGTTGGTCACCACCTGCCGACCGATGCCCAGCCCGTTCCCGAGCAGCGATCACTGCCCCCCGGCCAACTCCCCCCAGCTTATATACTGAGCATGACGTCACACGGGATGGAATGGCCCTTTGGCCAGTCTGGGCCAGCTGTCCTGGCTGTGACCCCTCCCAGCTTCTTGTGCACCGGGCACAGCATGGGAAGCTAAAAAGTCCTTGACTGGTGTAAGCACTACTTAGCGACAACAAAAACATCAGTGTGTTATCAACATTATTCTCATCCTAAACCCAAAACGCAGCACTATACCAGCTACTAAGAAGAAAATGAACTCTCTCCCAGCTGAAACCAGGACACCTGCAGAAAGTGAAAATTTTCCACTGAGGAAAACTATGAACCACCTGTGTTCTGGGAAAGGAATTCGGAAGGGAGCTAAAAGATAGAAGAGTATTTGTTTTATTAATGAACCATGGAAAACTCATGGCTATACCCTTGAAGAAGAGCTACTGGACTGATAAAAGGGAACATCTTGGCACCAAAGACTGGATGGTGGCCGACAAACATGAAGTCTGATAAAACTGCGGTAACTGGGTGAAAGGGAAATGTGGTGAGGGGAGATTGCGACCACCAACTCAATTCAGGACTGAAAAGACTTGCCCCCTGACACCTGAAAGGAGCATGCATACTAATTTGCATAGCAAGTGAGGCTAATTTTCATACAACCAATAGTGTATGAGATGTTAATCACTAACCAGTAAGTGTAAAATTAGGCGGGATTACACTAATCATGTAGTAATATAAATATGCTGTAATTATGTACGAAGGTGTGCTAGCTTTGTGGATTTACCACCTAGCACCCACCTCTGCGCAGACATGAAATAAAACACCTCTGCTCTGTGTGTTAATTGGCATCTGCACACCGGGCGAATGACCCCGCTTTTGGGACAACAGGCGGAAGGTGCGTGCGTGGGTGAGGAAGATCTGCTTTCTCCACTTAAACACTGCAGGATTCGGACTAGAGGATGGCACTGAAATCAAAAGGGTAAGCGACCAAGAAGGCTCCAACTGCACATTTCCACCTGATTGCCTTAAAGAAAGCAGACTTTGGATCCCCACTGCTCACTTCACCCTGGAATAGTCCCACTCCTTGTCCGAAAGCTACTGTGCGCCTGGCTGAGGGCAAACGTAATACTCACAGAACGCAATCAGAGCGAAACCCTGAACTTTCCCTGGTCGAGTTTTCTTGCAAAACTTCTTTCCTGGATTGTTTTAAAACCTGTAACTGCAAGAAAACACCTCTGATGAGCTGACTGGAACTTCCCAGTTGTGGTGAAACCATCCACCCTCTGTACGGCCATTTCCCAACAGCCGGCAGCACAGCTTGGGTGGGGGGAAAGGCAGGTGTCAGACCTTAGGGCTGAGAGCGGGGCACATGCATCTGCCAAGGGAGCTGCATCCAGCCAAGAGCGCTCCCCACTGGCTTCTCTGGCAACAAAGCCCTGGTGCGTGCTCCCACCAGGAGGGAGAAACAATTTCCAACATTTCCCTCATTTCCCAGGGATTCCCAGGGCCATAGAATCATAGAATGCTTTGGGATGGAAGGGACCTTTAAAGGTCATCTAGTCCATCCCCCCTGCAATTGGCAGGGACATCTACAACTAGAGCAGGTTGCTCAGAGCCCCACCTAGCCTGGCCTTGAATGTTTCCAAGGATGGGGCACCTACCACCTCTCTGGGCAACCTTCCCAGTTTCACCACCCTCATTGTAAAAAATTTCTTCCTTAGATCTAGTCTGAATCTACCCTCTTTTAGTTTAGAACCATTCCCCCTTGTCCTATCGCTACTGTCCCTGCTAAAGTCTGTCCCCATCTTTCTTATAAGCCCCCTTTAAGTATTGAAAGGCTGCAATCAGGTCTCTCCGCAGCCTTCTCTTCGCCAGGCTGAACAACCCCAGCTCTTTCAGCCTTTCCTCATAGCAGAGGTGTTCCATCCCTCCCATCATTTTTGTGGACCTCCTCTGCACCCGCTCCAACAGCTCCATGTCCTTCCCATGCTGAGGAAAAGAGCTACCATCAAGAGCTACCTTTCTGTGGCACCACACAGTTCAACTACCCATGGTGTGCAGGGTCATCCATAATTAAAATAATACAACCCATCAGCCCAGGAGTCAGACGGGTATGGAGGGAGGGCAAAAGGAAGAAGGATGAGTGGACGTCAAGGGTGCGGAGAAGATAACGCATGCTTGTCCACCTTAAAGCCAGCACCTACAAGGAGACCACTGCCATGGCCTCCATAGAAGGACACAGTCCATTCCTCTTCCCACCCACCACCAAGCTCTCTTGTGTTCGCACTATACACTTTTAAGTCATTTTCAAGTTCTGTGTCTCATAGAAAACACCTGGGTAAGTCTGGGTGCCATCAGGAAACACCCCAGCATTCACTCTAGATTGTCAGCACATCAACATTCAGGGATGAGCACCAGCCACGTCCATTGCCTTTGGGCATTCCCAAAATCCAAGCCTGCTGGTGAAGCCCTTACTCACAGCAGTCATTCCCCATTGCGGACATCGCTCCTCGCAGGAACAGAGGGGAAAGCTCTGGATGACAAACGATGTCAGGACGTGCTCCAGAAAGAGAAGACCCCTGCAAGAAGATCCCCGCCACCTAATTGCAAAGAAATAATTCTAGCTCAATGAAGTGAGTACCCAAAACAAAACAGAACAGCATCCACCATCCAAACTGTTTCAGTGGGAGTTCTAACTGCCGGAGAGCTGCAGGCTGACGACCTTACCATCACTGTCACACGGCCCCAGTTGACAGCAATTACCAAGGCCCTTTGGAAAGGCTCAAATGCGTGTCACCTTCTCTAAAGAGGACCTGCTGCTTACCTGTTGCCAGTGTTAGCAGCAGAGCCCTCTGGCTCTACAACCCACCCTTTCCCACTTTGCATGCAGGAGTGATTGGCTTTCAGCCGCTACCTTAATGGCTCTCTTGACCATGCTCTTCTTCCGTCTTGTTTCCCACCGTATCAGTCAGGGTGGGCTTCTTGTCATTCTACACTGAGCCCAACTTCTCAGTAGGAGGACTACACTGCTGTCCCCATGCTTACTAGTGTAGAATATGGAAAAAAAAATTATAATTAGCAAATAGTAATTCTACCTGGAGCCCGTATCTATCTAGTCTATAGCCTACAGCTCTGAAGGTACAAACCAGCCTCTACTTACTCTATGATGTGTCCAGAAAGCCAAATCATAATTATCTTTAACAGAGAATGCAACTGGGGGAGAAAGAGGAAGAATGAAAAGGTGGAGAAAAGGAAACGTGTAGGCACACAACTAAAAAAGAAAGGTGCCGAGTTATCGCAAAGACCAGCTCAGCCCACCTTGCTTTTACTGGCAACAAGTTGCGCAGCTTGAAGGAAAAAAAGCTGACTTTGATGCACACAGGTGTCTGAGTTCAGACGTGAAACAGGAGAAAAACCTTAACACATCTCCTTTTCACTGTCCTCCTACCTGTGTGCGTGCTGTGACTTTCTTGTTTCCTTGAAGTCCTCCCAGACAACAGGGATGTGGCATCCGTCCAGTCCATGTGCCATGAGGAGAAACAGTTTTGACCACTAAGGGGGTAGCAAACAACTGCATCTGCAGAAGCAAAGGGGCAGCCACACCTCAGCTTCGGAGATGCCCAAAGCTGCCCTGAGCCACAGGAGCCCCTGGCACCCTGGCACTTGCTTGGCCCTGAAGCCCTGCGGGGCCTGCCAGCACTGGCGAGTCCCGGGAACAGAAGCCAAGGACAGTGGTCAGCCCCTGTGGGGAGAGTGACAGGGCTCTGTCCTTCCTTCTGGCCCCAGGAGGATGCCCTGGGCAGGCCGTCTCTCCTCCTCACCGCCCAGGGGAAGGCGAGGCCTGGGGAAGGCCCTGGGTGCTGGGCTCAGCACAGGAGGTGGGACCGGGGGCAGAGCCCCGTCTCCTGCCAGCTGCCGGCCTGGCCGATGCGAGTGGCTCCTGTCACGCAGCTCCTCCTGCCCAGGGCAGTGGCTGCCAGCACAGACAGACCCACAATTTTGGAAAGACTTGCCCATCCAGAGCAAATCCAGGGGAGCTCCCCTTCCTTCCTCTTCCCTGCCCTTCCCCCGCTTTTCCTCCCCTCCCTCCCTGCGCAGGCCCAGACCCCACCAGCGGACCGAGGGACGGCAGAGCTGTGCACACACCCACCTTGTGCTGCTGAGAGAGCAGCTCCCGGCGCCATGGCCCTTCTGGAGGCCGTCTCTCCGCAGGCCCCGTGTCCCGGCGGGCTGAGGAGCCGCTGCGCTGCGGGGGCAGCGGGCGCAGGGCGGCTCTGGGAGGAGAGGCCCGGGCTGCCTGAGCCTGCCCGGCAACAGCCGCGCCATTGGCCACGGCTGAGCCAATCAGTGGAGCCGGAGGCGGCCTGTCAGTCACAGCTGGGTGGGGCGGGGCCGGAGGGGGCCGAGGCCCAGGGGCCTGAGGAGAAAGGGGCGAGAGCTGGGCCGGGGGCAGCCGGGGCCCGGGGGGAGCAGGGCCAGGGCCGGGGGAGCTGCAGGGGCAGAAGCAGGAGCAGGAGCAGGAGCAGGAGCAGGAGCAGGTATCTGCCAGTGCGGATGGGCCTGGGGGGAGGGACCTGGAGGCCTCACCGCCCACGGGCCCCGCCACGGCCCAGTCCCCAGCCCTGGGCCCGAGGGCTCAGCCCAGGGCCAGCCCCAGCAGCAGGGTCAGGGCGGTCCCTGCTGCTGCCCCGAGGGTCGCCAGCCCCAGCCCTGACAGCGGGGGGTCGGTGTTTGATGTCCGCAGGCCAGGGGAAGGCAGAGTGGCCTCCTGTCTACAGGCGGCTCCAGGCTTTGGAGCAGGCGTGCTGTGGTGGGGACAGGCCGGGGGCCTTTGCTGTCCCCAGGCCTTCACATGGGTCTGGTGCTCATGGACAGCCCCGTCTCTGCTGACAGCCTCTGATAAATGGGGATTTCCAGACATGGAAGTTGTTTCTCCCTCCTGGTGGGAGCATGCAACAGGGCTTTGTTGTCAGAGAAGAAAGCGGGGAATGTTGCTGGCTGGATGCAGCTCCCCTGGCAGATGCCTGTGCCCCTCTCTCGGCCCCGAGGTCTGATACCTGCCTTTCCCCCAGCCAAGCTGTGCTGCCGGCTCTTGGGAAAGGGGCTGGAGAGGGCAGATGGTTTTACCACAGCCGGGAAGTTCCCGTCAGCCTGTCAGGGATTTTTTCTTCTCAGTTCTTGCAATAACGCTTTTTTAAAAAATAAATGTATTATTTCCAAGGAAACTTCACCAAGGAAAGTGCAGTGTTTAGCTGTGATTGCTCTCTGTGTGGATTGTGTCTGTCCTCAGCTGGGCACACAGCAGCTTTCAGATGAGGAATGGGACTGTTCCAGGGTGAAGTAATGGGGATCCCAAGCCTGTTTTGTTCAACGCAATCAGGTGAAAACATGCAGTTAAAGCTGTCTGTGTTGCTGCCCCTTTTGGTTGCAGTTCTCCCCTCTAGTTCTCTGTGATACTCACTTCTACTGCTCTGCTCCATCAGATTTACATTTCTTTAAGTTGATGCTACGCTTTGCAACTGTTTCTGCTTGATTCTTCACAGATTTGAAAATTCCCTGTTTGGGTTTCTCTGCTTTCATCTCCCTTCTGTCCTGCAGAACCATATTTAACTGCAGGGGCTGCAGAGTCTGTGTTTCCTCCCCATGGTGAGGAAAATATGGACATGGAAAAAAAATAGTTAGCACTTTTGAAAAGAAAGTTTGGCATGTTAACAGCCAAGAGGTCTGCTGAAGGCAGTGAAAACCCGGTAAAGCTGTTGATGCTTAAACCTGCCCAGGTTTTCTTTGTGCTGTGCTTCCCTGCAGAAGAACAGCAAAGCTCCTTCCACCTACCTCTGGGGCAAGCCTTGATGTTTTTGTGACCCCACTGCCATGTTCTGCATTGGTTGCCAGACCAAAGTTCCCGTGAGAGACAAGGATCAGGAGGACATGGTCATCTTGCTGATTTCCTTGCAACGGGGGAGTTTTACAAGCAGTGGAGATCTGGCTGAAGGTCAGAACCAGTGTGTGGAGATGAGGAAAGGACAACGCAGAGAGGCCAGAAGAGGTGAGAGGAGCCCAGTGTGCTGGGAGAGCATCTCTGCGTCCTCATTGACAGGAGATGCCAGAGTGGGTCCGGGATATGGTTCCCTGAAACCATACAGCGGCCTACAGCAGAGTGGCCGGGAGGAGACTGCTGGGGAAGAGCTGGAGAAGCCAGGGGATGTGCAATACTGCCGTCAGCCCAGTGGCAGGAGGGAGGTTATTCAGTCCTTGGGGTTGGGCTCAAAATCTGCAGCCTGCGGTGTAACGTCCTGTACTGGGACTTGGTAGTCAGCACTGATCATCCAGCTGATCAAACCACATAGTTTCCCCAGCTGTTGGCGGCAGCTGGAAAACAGAGGTTCGGAAGACCTTGCTTTTTAAAACCGAACCCAGAGCAGAAGGGTTGTCATGGTACCTGTGTTGTCTTTCCCTGCAGTTTTCACATCTTTGAGAGAAGAGGCATTTGGCTGCCGGACTGTCGTACTGACTGTTTTGCAGATTAAACAGACTTTGTAAGCGTGGAAGAGCACTGGGCATGGACAAGCAAACGCTTCAGGCACCTGCAGAGCAGAGCTGGGGGCAGTCTGTAGTGTTTCTGCCAGGATCGAAAGCTAAAGGATGTTTCCATTCAAGGAGCGGAGTCTGCTGGGAGCTCCAGTCTCCAAACTTCCAAAGCCCATGTGTTAAACAGTGATCAGCTGTCCCGATCCAATGTCGAGAGAGGTTTCGATACGATCCCAAGGACGAGATTAAGACGCAAACGAGGTCAAATGCCGTACAACCTTTTGACTTTATTTTGGCGAACGAAAGGGGTGAGGACCGGGTAGGGAGATAGGGGGAAAAAAAAAAAAAAGAAAAAGGAAAGGAAAAAAAAAAAAAGAGAGAAAGAGAGAAAAATAGAAAGAGCGTGCTCAGGTGGGTGAGAAAAGAGCCACGTAGGGGAACTAGCTACCGCCACTCCGAGTCCGGCGTTGTCCCGTCGATCAAAGGTCCAGTCGGTCCAGCCTCTGTGTCCGCAGGAGCAGCTTCCAAGGAGGTGCACGGTGAAGGACGAGAAGAGAAAAAGAGAGGACCTCAAAAGGCGCACGCGGTCCTTTTATAGGGCCATGCACATGCGCAGAGCAGGTCTGCGTACATGCAGTTTGCGCTTCTGCTTTTCGCGCCCTGGTCTCTGCGCAGGCGTGCGTGCAGCCCATGGCCCCGCCTTCCGCGTCCTGGCCTCTGCCTTTCGCGCCCTGGTGTCTGTGCAGGCGTGCGTGCAGTCCATGGTCCCGCCTTTCGTGTCCTGGTCTCTGCATGGGCTGTGGTGGTTTCATCGGGGGCTGGATGTCGGACCCAGAAGATGGCGGTAGAACGGCAATGTCGAGACAATTCTGATTAGTCCTCGACATCAGCCCTGATGTTTCTTTCTGCTACCTTCCAACACAGTTTCTCTGGGCTTTTTCTTTGGTTGGTTTATATCTCTGGTAGGTGTCCAAGCTCCGTTCCATCAACCCACTTGCAAACCTGCCACTTGCCCGCCTTCTGCTGGGGGCCAAGGCAAAGGGATGAAGCCTCGTGCTCATGCCAAGCCTGAAGCAAAGTTAAAGCAGTGAGAAGTTCCCCCAGTCAGCCCTGAGCCAGAGTGCAGGTATCTAAGCTGCGATGGGACGGAAAACAATTCATGGAAGAAGGTACGGTGTATGTGGCAGCTGGGATTAAGTGCTACGCACGGTGTCGTGTCTGGATCAGTACTGTCCTTGCACGTTGACTAAGCCCCAGTTCAGAGCAGAAATTCCTGTTGCTCATCGTGGGTGCCAGAGCGCTGTTCCTGCTCACTCCTCCCCAGTGCATTAATTTAATCTTTCGCGTATATGCAGGGCCTCAATAATGCTCCTGTGTGAGCACCGTGTATGTGAAGGGTAGGTTTTCTGCGTGTTTGTGACTGATCTTTCTTGTTTCTTTTAAACAGGGAAATCTTGATACGTACTCACCAGGAACTAAAGAAATGCAAAGAACTGATGAAGAAAGAGGTGCCAGTCAAGGAGGGAGTGTAGGTTAGTTCTGGTTTTACCTTTTCTTGCCTGTGTTGTAGCCAAAACCTTGGCTTAAACATTTGATGTGAGCTGAACTGGTGGGTATTTTTCATCCCTACACAGTTCTGTATTGCTATGGACTTTACCAGCCATAGTCATGGACTGTGGGCCTGTACTTTAGCGAGATCAAAGCAGGTATTAAAAAAAAAAAATATAAAGTGTGCTTTTCCAAAATGCTGACAAGGTTGGAAACAAGTGATGGCTGTGGGCAGGTGGGAATACACAGACATGGGCAGCATCAGTCAGAATGCAGAACAGTGATGCGGGTACAGCCGTAGCATGACAGTTTTCATGGCCTTGAGCAGCACAGCAAGGATTGTCAGGCAGCAAGGCTGGCTGCAGGGGTGTGCGAACAGCTCCTCCCGAGAGTGGAGATGGGCATGGGAGAGACGGTGCTGTTGCTGTTGGTATGTAGCAGGTGACAGTCGGTGGAAGCTGCTCTCAGGGCCTGTAATTAGGAGCTGTCGTTGTGGTACTCGGTGGGAAATAAGATGAGGGCGGAGGCTAAGTCATGAAAGGCCATATTAACTGCATGCGTGATGTGAGGGAGTCAGCTTCAGGGTGTTAAGGAGACTGTTAGTTGGGATTAAGGCAGTGAGTGAGATGATCCTTGTAGGAGCTTTCTGAGTGGGTGAGAATGGGGCAAGACAAGGAGAGGCTGTGGCAGTGGTTGAGCCAATCAGAACTCAAGTAGGAGATGATTTGGGCAGTATCTGGCAAAGTCAGCATCTTGTAGGTGTTGCTCAGACTGTGTCAGGCCTGACTGCTGGCGAGGAAGGGAGTGTGAAAGGAGTGTTGGAGTGCCAAGGCATGGGGATGGAAGTGATCACAGACTCATTTCTCAGTTTTCCATGGGCTGGCTGTGTACCCCACGTATCTCATCTTGCATTGAGAAAGAAGTGCCACCCTTTTGGTGAAAGGAGGGGAAAAATAAAAAAGAAGGTAATCTGTGGCAGAGCTCGAACTTGGAGTGAGATTACCCTGCTTAGTCTTACCATTCCAGAGTATTAGAAACATTTCCTTGAAGCACTTTGCCAACACACCAAGACCTGCCCTTCTGAAATAGCTGTTTTCCTAGGAGCTGCATCTGAGCTAAGCCAGATGAGAGAGTCTTGCCTGCCGTCATCCACTGAGGCTGATGACAGGTCAGCCAGCAGTTTTGGCAAGGACAGAACAAGGTAGATACGTATGTTCCTCTGTGCTGATTGTAATTTCTGGAACGTGTCTTGCATGAGTTGGTCTTCAGGTTTTGCAGGTTGTAGGTTTGGCAGGATCTATTGTGTCATTAACAGGATGGTAATAACCAAACCCGATGGGATGGGGTTGAGAATCAGAAGGGTAAATGTGAGAAAGAAACTCATGGGTTAAGCTAAAAACTGTTAAATAATGAAAAAGAAATTAATTTTAAAAATTGTAAGGAAAAGAACAAAAACAACAGAGAGAGGAGAATGAAACCCAAGAAAAACAAGTGAAAACAACTGCGCTCGGCTCACAATGGTCAGCCGGTCCCTGAGCAGTGGCCCCCCGCCACCCTCGCCCCCAGTTTTCTTGCTGAGCATGACGTCATAAGGTATGGAATATCTCTTCGGTCAGCTGGGGTCAGCTGTCCCAGCTGTGTCCCCTCCCAGCTGTCTGTGCACCTCCACTCTACTCGCTGGCGGGGCAGTGTGAGGAGCAGAAAAGGCCTTGACGCTGTGCAAGCGCTGCTCAGCAGTGACTAAAACATGGGTGTGTTACCAACACTATTTTCAGCACAAATCCAGAACATAGCCCCATACAAACTACTATGAAGAAATGCAACTATCCCAGCCAAAACTAGGACAGTAAGGCATTTTGGATTTCCTATGATTTGCAAGAGTGCTTGACCAGTTTAATGTTCCGTTGAGGTACGGTAGTTATCATGTCATCAGGAGAAAGTGAAGACAAAGAAGATGAAGATGGCAAAGATACTCAAAAGCGTTATAACCTTTGACAGCAGAAACATGTCATTTACAGTTTATATGAACAGTTTTCCTTCAATGTAGTGTTCTTTTCAAAGATTTGCAGACAATGTTTTGCTATTTCCATATCAGAATTTAGTGATTTTACCATAAAACTCTCCACTAAAATGTAAAAAAAATGACAGATGTATCCTGGAAAGAAGTGTAATTACATAGACTGGATAGTTTTACTCGTGTAGTTTACAGTTCGCCTTAAAAGGCAGGTGTGTGTTTTATCACTCATGCTGTGCAGTCATTAAAAATTAAAACCAAAGACAAAAAACGACCCCTGAAAGTTCCTCTGAAATGAGAGGTGGGTGAGACATATCCCATTTTCTGCTTGTTCCGCTCTCCTGCTCCCGTCCCCATTCCCAACGCCTCTCTCGCTGGATTCGGTTTTTAGAGGGCACAGTAGTCCCAAGCGCTGGCTTTTGGAGTTAAAAGAGGATGATGATGGAGAAGCACCTTCGCTCCTTTTGCAGTGAGTCTCGCGGTAGGCTTGGGAGCTGAGTGTTTTATACTTTCTGTGAGGAGAAGTGCCTACATGTTTCTGCCTCGGTTTTGCCTCAGAAACTGATTTCCTATCTATGACGCCTTGTGACAGGCTCAGAAATGGGCCAGAAGGCATATGAATGGCAGCTCTTGTGGGACACTGCAGAAGCATCTTCAAGGTGAAGTGTGGTCTCTTTTACTCAAAGTCCACTGGCCAAGTTTGCCAGGAAACCAGCTTCTCAACAAGATGACCTGTTGATGGGGACCATCAGTGGCAATGCTTGTAATGCCTTGGTTTCCTTGTCTCTGTTGCACGGGATGCTGCACTTGGGAGAAAACAAGGTGAATCACAGGCAGGTGACCTGAACCTCTAATGGAGCAGCACTGGAGATGCTGTGTTCCCAGGCATTTTTTTTCCCTGAGATCTCTACCTGCTAATTTCATATGCTTCACCTTAAATTGTCCTGAAAATTTTCAGTAGTGGCCATTGATGAGCGACCGACAATGAAACTTATTTGGAAAAAAGAAACACCCATTTGGATAGATCAATGGCCGCTCCCCAAAGAAAAGGTCGCTGCCCTTCAAGAACTGGTCAAAGGAGAACTTCAACAAGGACATATCACTCCTACAACCAGCCCCTGGAATTCTCCTGTATTTGTTATAAAAAAGAAGAGTGGAAAATGGCGACTGCTACATGACTTGAGACAAATAAACGAAGCTATGGAAGAAATAGGAGCGCTCCAACCTGGCTTGCCCTCTCCAACAATGATACCCCGAAATTGGGACATAATCATAGTAGACTTAAAAGGCTGCTTCTTTACTATCCCACTACATCCTACGGATGCACCGCGTTTTGCGTTTTCGGTACCAAAAATTAACTGAGGCGAGCCAATGGATAGATACCTCTGGACTGTCCTGCCTCAAGGAATGAAGAATTCTCCAACGATCTGTCAAACATATGTGGCTAAAGCCATACGTCCTGTGCGACTAAAATTCCCAGAAATGTATATCTATCACTATATGGACGACATTTTACTAGCAGGCCCCACGAACACCATGGTGTGTGAAGCACTACCTGTTTTAAAATATGCATTGCAAAGCAAAGGACTGCAAATCGCACCAGAAAAAATTCAAATGGAAGCACCATGGAAATATCTTGGGTGGAAAATCTTACAACAAAGTATCCAACCTCAAAATGTGATCATTTCAGCAGACATAAAAACCTTGAATGATGTACAAAATCTATTGGGAAACATAAATTGGAATAGAGTGCAGTGTGGTATTGATAACTACACATTAACACCCTTATTTGAGCTACTTAAAGGAGATACCGATATTAACGCACCACGCCAATGGACGACCTAAGCAAAAGACACACTGAGAATCATAAATGAAAAACTCTCACTGCAACAATGTCACCGACGACTTGAAAATTTACCCATACAATTATATATCTGCAACCAAAACCAACAGCCTCTAGCAATCATCGGACAATGGGAGAACAAAGGAGTAGACCCTCCCATAATGTTGGAATGGGTGTTTTTGCCACATCAGCCTGCGAAAACCCTGGCTACTCGTATTGAAATTTTCGCCGCCTTGATAAAAAAGGGCAGAGAGCAAATTGTAGAAATGGCTGGAGAAGAGCCTCATCTCATTGTCCTTCCTGTCGTAAAGGACTACTTAGATTGGCGCTTACAAAATAGTCTAGAACTTCAAATGGCCTTAGCAGGGTTTAGTGGAAGAATTGATACTCATCACCACCACCACCCCCCTAAAATGTTCACCTTTTACAATAATGTGAAAATTGAAGAGGTGCCACTATACCAGTGGCAACCGGTTAAGGGTCAAACAGTGTTCACCGATAGCTCAGGGAAAACAGGAAAAGCAGTCATCACATGGCAAAAAGAAGGTCAACGGCAACACAGAATAGAACAAATTGAGGGTTCACCTCAGTTAGTCGAGTTGCACGCCATTTCCATGGCTTTTAGAGAATGGCCTCTAACTCCACTAAATATTGTATCGGACTCACTATATGCTGTAGGAGTTGTGCAACGCATTGAAAGGGCACAACTAAAACGTATACTGAAAGAAGCCTTGTTTTTGAGGTTTAAGGAGCTATTATTCTTAATAGAACAACGAAAATATCCCTATTGTGTAATCCACATTAGAAGCCGTACAAACTTACCCGGGTTCTTTACAGAAGGAAATGCACGAGCCGATTACCTAACGAACATTGCATTACATACCCCAGTACCAAACACACTTTCTCAAGCTCAATTATCGCATCAATTTTTCCACCAATCTGCCAAAGCTCTTGTGAAACAATTTGCAATCTCTATGGGGGATGCAAAACTCATTGTGCAAACATGTCCAGACTGTCAACAACAACCATCCCGCCCATTGTTTGCGACAAACCCTAGGGGACTCTCTTCCCTTCAGCTCTGGCAAACTGACGTGACTCATGTACCCGACTTTGGTCGGCAGAGATATGTTCACGTTTCCATAGATACCTACTCCCATGCAATCTGGGCCACTGCAATGACAGGTGAAACTAGCCGGCACGTACAAAGCCATTTCCGAGCTGCCTTTGCAGCGCTTGGTATTCCAAAAGAAATAAAAACAGATAATGGCCCTGCATATGTCAGCCATGCGACACAAAAATTATTCCACACATGGGGTATCACTCATAAGACAGGGATACCCCATTCCCCCACAGGGCAAGCTATTATAGAACGTGCACACAGAACCTTAAAAACTCTATTGCAAAAACAAAAAGAGGGGGAAGCTCAGGAATCTCCCCAAAACAGATTAGGAAAAGCTATATATGTACTAAACCATTTATCGCTGCCTTTTCAACATGAAGATGTCACACCCATAGTCAAACATTTTAAAGCTATGGAGTCGGGAATGACACATATATCAGAGGAGAAGGCGATGGTAATGATGAAAAATTTAAATACTGGGTGTTGGGAAGGGCCATATCAGCTACTAACTTGGGGTCGAGGGTATGCTTGTATCTCAATAGATGTAGGACCTAAGTGGGTACCTGCAAAGTGCATAAGACCGGCTCTTGCATCGGATAACAAGAACGAACAGCAGAAGACACTGAACTCCGAGAAGACTGATGGGGAATGACTTACTACATAACTCCAAATTAATCCGTAAAGCAATCAAAGATTTGAAGTTAGCAAATTACAAGTCAGTGATGGATTTGATTGGCTGAATCACTTACTAACAAGTTGGGGAATTGGCGGGTGGATAGTGTCTCTAATCAAAATAGGTTTTTTCTTGTTACACATATTTTGCACTATAATAATGATAGTTTCTTGTCTAGTGTCTTGGGTACAGAAAATGCTACAGAATATGATTAAACAAGCTTTTGTGGTAGAAAAACAAAAACGGGGATTTGTAGGAATAAGTGAGATTGTGTTTACTTTGACGAGATGCAGCTGTGCCCTTCAGGCTTGTTACAGGTTTGCAGGAATGCAGCTGTGGCCTTGAGGCTTGTTACAAACAAGTTTGTGAAACTTAGAGGCAGAAAAATAAGGATGAGATTGGATACATCCCTGAAAGAGGAATTCGTGTGCACCAGCTTGAAGAACCAATAAGTAACACTGAAGAGATGCGTGGACAAAAGACAGTAGCCAATGCAATGGGTTTTGCTTGCTCGTGAACACTAAATCATATTATAAAAGGGATAGATCGTAAAAATAAAGTGTTATTATCATCGCCATTGCCATTGCCGTTGTCGTTGTCGTCGTCGTCTTCGCTTGTCTTACTGCCTAAACTCATAGGCGGAGTCCGTGTTTAATTGCCACAGTTTCTTACCCCGTGTCACCGCTCTGAGCTCCCCTGCTCACCCAGAAAATGCCCCCAAAGCAGCTGCAGCCCCTCTACGCCTCCCCGCAGGGCGTCTGCCCCCTGCCCGCACCATGGTGCCTGCCTGGCTCGCCCGGCCCAGCCCAGCCCAGCTGCTCTCCTGCAGCCAGCCCCAGCCCTGGCCCCGCTGCCGCCCCGCTGAGGTGCGGTGGATGCCATGACACGCTGCTCGGGGCTGGGTGCTGCCCCTGCCCGCCTACCTGCTCCCTGCGCTCGTCTGTGAGCAGCCTGGGTGTTCTGGGCTTGCAGGGCCACCAGGAGGAGGAGGAGGAGGCAGGGGAGAACCACGGCCCCCCACGATCGCACCACGCTGCTGCTCTGTAACCTCACAGCCCTGTCGGGCCATGCCCTCCGCCAGGCCTCCCCAGTGTGCACCCGTTGCCAGGGAATTACTGAACCTGCACACTGCTGCATTTCCCTCTTCTACACGAGTGTGGAAGGAGCAGGAGTGGAGAAGGGTGGACCCATTTTGGGAGGCAACATGGCTTATGGGAGTGCACAGGCACTCAGCACTTGCTTCCCAGAAACCAAGCAAGATCAAAAGCTCCGTACAAAGACTGCATAAAAAAGCCAATTTCAAGTGCCTTGACTTGCTCCTATTTTTGTCAGGCAGCGTTCTAGCAAGAAACTAGCTTTTCCCACTAGTTTTGCTACAGCTTCATTACCTTTAAGACACCACTTCTTACCTCTGCTGCTCCAACACAGCCTCATAGCCCAGCAAAATCCCACTGCAGGTAGGAAACCTTCACCACACAGAGATGGGCACGCTATGGGAATACGTTACTCTCAAAAGACAGACTTTCAGCCACTCTGGCTTACCAAAGTTCAGGCAGTGTTTGAAAACAACAACAAAAGCGCGGGGTTCTTATTCGCATTTTATGCAGTCCATTGTATCGGCTGTTCAACATAAAGTCCAACTCCAGTCTGAACCCCAGAATAAGAAATGCCTTCCTAAAATCTCCACGAAAAGGAAGGGCTTTGGAGTGGCAAGATCAGAAGACATTCATGAAAGCACCATCATGCGAGTGCATATCCCTTATCACAGGCCACCGCCCCGTTAGCCAAGTAAGTGATGTTCTCAGCTAATCCGCAGCCACGGCCGTCTGGAAGAGAGCACATGGTCTCTTGGTCACTAGTGCTGAGCACGTGGGCTGGAACTGGAGCTGGGAAGAAAACCCTATGAAGTCAGTCTGCTCTCATCCGAGTACATTAGGACAGGTTCAGTTCACATTTCCGAGGAACCACAGCAGGTCCCATCTGTCCCTCCAGTCCCCAACACCACTCTTGGGCAGCCTCCCGAGGAGCAATAAGCACAGAACAAGAAGCCTTCCTTCAAAATGAGGCCCACAGCCTGCTCTTTCCACAAGATGCAGAGAGCAGCCGCTGAGAAGAACCCAGCTCTGCCGTCTCCGTAAGGAGACCAGCTCCTAAATGACCCCTAGCCCTAAACCCACCGATCTTCCCTAGGGCAATGCTAAAGGAAACAGCAGAGCACAGGCGCCCCTGCGCATTCAGTTTAAGCTGATGGGGAGAAGGACAGAGGACTAGAAAGAGACCAGTCAAACAAGAGAGAAGACAGAGGAGCCGAGAGAGGAAGAAACTCCCAGGGAAAATGCTAAAGAGGTGGAGAAATGAAGACAGATCGGGATGGGGAGCCCTGGTGAGACATGGAGGAAGAAAAAGTAGCCTTGAGGAGCAGGGCAGAGGGACGGGCGGGAGGGAGGAGAAGAAAGAAGGGGGGATGAAGAAAGACAGGGAGCAGGACGTAGAGATGGAGGGAGAAGGAGGAGGACAGGGAACAGAAGAAAGAGACTGAGAAATAAAGAGAGGCTAAGATCTGGATGAAGAGACCGAGAATGGGAAAAAAACCAGCAGTGAGCTAGAAGAAGCGGAAAAGAGAGCTGAGAAGCAGGAAAGAGGAAGAGAGGACAAATAAAAGGGAGAGCCAGCTGGACAGGGGTGGATAGCAAGAAAGAGTGGGACAGGCAGCGGGACAGAGAACTAAAGACAGAAAAAATGGGATAGGAAGCAGGACAGAGGGAGAGCGAGAGGAAAAAAGGGGCAGGGAGTGTGACAGAAGTGGAGAAAGAAGCAGCAGGAACAAAGGGATAGAGAGAACAGAAAGATGGGAAGAAGGACGTGGGATACAGAGAGAAAGACAAGGAAAGGGAGCAGGACACAGATTGTCAGAGAAACACAAGGAGAGGGAGAAGGACAGGGCGATACAGAGAGAGAAAAAAGGGTGAGGGAGGCAGGACAAAGGGAAAGACAGGCAAAAATAAGACAGAGAGAGCAGGGCACAGATGGAGGTAAAAAAGCCTGGGTTGGGCAGCAGGACAGAGAGATGAAGACCAAAAAACCAGCATTGGACTGCAGGAGGAAGATGAGTGAGAAATGACAGCGACAGGGAGCAGGACAGAGTGACAGAGCGGAGAAAGTGAAGAGGGAGCAGGAAAGAAAAAGAGGGTGGGGGAGAGACAGGGAGCAGGGCAGAGAAACAGAGAGGGAATGAGAGGGGCAGGGAGCAGGACAGAGAGAGGGAGCAAGGAGGGAAAAGAGATGGGCAGCAGAACAAAGGGAAGGAGAGACAAGGATGGGGGCAGGGATCAGGACAAAGGGATGGAAGAAGAACAAAATAGTGACGGGCTGCAGGACTGAGAAGAATTTAAAAAAAGACACAGGGAGCAGGAGAGAGTGACGGAGAAAGAGAAAAGGAAGAGGGGGCAGGGCAGCACTGGAGGCAAAAACCACCTGTGATGGGCAGCAGGACAGAGAGATGGAGAGAGAAAAAAACAGAGCGAGAGAAAGTGGACAGAAGGGGCAGCCAGCTGGACAGGGGGATACAGTGAGAAAGGAGGGGACAGGGAACGGGACAGAGAGAGAAAGGCAGCAAGAGGAAAAGGAGAGAAGGACAGCAAGAGGATAAATGGGACGGGGATCTTGACAGAGATGGAGAAAGAAGCAGCAGGGAGAGAGGAAGGGAGGCAGAAAGAGGGAGAGGGAGCAGGAGAGAGAAAGAAAAAGAAGGGCTGGGGGCAGGAGAGAGATTGCAAAAAAAGCCTAGGGTGGGCAGCAAGACGGAGAGGAAGTAGAAAAGAACAGGGGCAGGGATAGGGGCAGGGAGCAGGCCAGAGGGACGTAGTGAGAAATGACGGGACAGGGAGCAGGACAGAGCGACAGACAAGAATAACGGCAAAGAGAAAGAGAAAACCAGGGCTGGTGAGCAGCACAGAGGGGTGGAGAAAGAGAGGGAGGTTATCAGGAGCCCTGCAGAGAGGTGGGGGTGGTGGGGAGAGATGGTCAGGGAGCAGCAGAGAGGGACAGAGAGAGGAGATGAACAGGAAGAAGGAGAGGGACAGTGGGATCCAGACTGCAAAAACACAGTGACAGTGAACAGGAGAGAGCAAGAGAGAGAGAGAAAGAAAGAGAAGCAGAAGGAATGAGGGAGAGGGGAAGACAAGGACAGGGAGCAGAAGCTACAGGCAGAAAGAGACGAAAGACAGGGAACAGGCCAGAGAGATGATGGGGCAAAAGAGAGGGATGCATATCAAGACAAAGAGATGGAGAAGGGAAAAACCGCGATGGCCTGCAGGACAGAGAGAGACCGAAAGAAAGAGGCTCGGGGAGAAGGAAAGAGGGGCGACAAGGAAAGTAAAGGGAGAAGGAGGATGGCAGAGAAAGAGAGACTTGAAGAGATGGGGGGACAGGGAGCAGAGCACAATAACAGAGATGAAGGGAGGCAGGGGGAAGCGAAAAAAATGACACCGAGGGAAAGGGGAGGGGGCAGGGAGGGACTGGGACGCAGAAGAGGGGTGACATGACCCCAGGGGCCCAGGACTCCCTGCAGTTCCTGCTCTCTGCACTGCCAGGCAAATTTGAGAGTTCAGGCACTTCTCTCTCTGTCTGTCTGTCCTTGCCTCCCTTCCTCTTCTCTAGCTCCAGGTACTTGACTGTCCTCCAGGGAAGAGAACACCTGGGTGTCTTACAGCTCTTACAACATGAGGCTTCCCAGGTACACAGCCATGCACGCGCACACGCACACGCACACACTACAGGGCCATGCTGCAATTTTCCTTACTTCCACAGGCCCTGCGGTGCCCGTGGGCAATGTGGTCTGCTGAGGCCTGCTCAGAGGGGTCCCTCCTCACCCGGAGAGGCTGGCTGTCTCTTGGCTGCAGCTGGAGGCAGCAGCTGGCTGCATCCCCTTCCTTTCATCCTCCAGCTGCTTCACCTTCTTCTGGTCTCTTCAGCTCCAGCTGCACCGGCCCCTCTCCAAGGCCAGTAAGCGTCCACCTGCCCCTTGTCGCCCACGTCGCCAGGAGAGCAAGGCCAGAGAGCCAGAGGCAGAGCCAGTGCGAGAGGGCCCGGCCCTCAGCTCAGCTGGGCCGCAGCCGGAGCAGAGTCGGCGCCTCGCAAGAGCGACATGGCCGCCCGGCAGCCCCGTGCCCAGCACTACAGCTCCCGGCATGCCCCGGGAACCAACATGGCCGCCCGGCAGCCCCGTGCCCAGCACTACAGCTCCCGGCATGCCCCGGGAACCAACATGGCCGCCCGGCAGCCCCGTGCCCAGCACTACAGCTCCCGGCATGCCCCGGGAACCAACATGGCCGCCCGGCAGCCCCGTGCCCAGCACTACAGCTCCCGGCATGCCGCGGGGCGCCCCCTGCTGCTGCCTGACCCTGCGCGGCCACCGTCGCCCGCCCCGGCTGGGCCTCACCCCCCCGCAGCCCCATGGCCGCCTCCCCGGGGCTGCGCTGGCCCAGGCCCAGGCCCCGGAGCCCCGGTGGAGGAGGGAGGAGGAGGAGGAGAGAGGGACAGAGCAGGAGAGAGGGGTAGGACAGGGCGGTGGGGCGGCAGGAGAGGGACGGGAGACGGACAGAGGGACGAGAACGGGGGGAGGTGGGCAGGGAGTGGAGGAAGGAAGAATCCTGGTGAGGAGCTGGCCCAGGGATAGAGCGGGAAAGAGGTGGAGGGGAAGGGGAGAGTGGGGTGCAGGAAGAAAAGTAGCGCTAAGCAGCAGGACAGAGGGCCAGGGAGAGAAGAAGAAGGGCAGGGAGGAGGACAGAGGGACAGAGAGACAGAGGCAGGGTGAGGGGGGCAGAGAGACAGGAAAGGCAGCAGGAGAGCGGAGTGAGAGAGAAATGGGAGAGGGAGCGGGAGAGAGGGAGCGAGGGGAAAGGGTGAGAGGGGAAAGAAAGGGGAGGGGGAAAGGGAGAGGCAGGGACGGAGAGCGGGACACAGAGCGAGGGGAGGGCGGGACACAATCCAGAGGGACGAGACACAGAGGGAGGCGGATGGGGAGAAGGAGGCGGAGGAGGAGAGAACAGCGATGGCCTCCAGGGTGGAGAGGGAGGAAGAACAAAAGGGGATGGGGAGCGGGACGGAGGCCAGAGAGAAGCAGAGGCAGTGGAGCAGGGGATGCAGTCAGGAAAGAGGGCACAGGCTGCAGGACAGGGAGGAACAATTAAGGGCGGGAAGCAGGAGCCGGTGACAGAAAGAAGAGAGGGAGAGGGCGTGGGAGAGAGAGATGTAGAGAAAGGAAAAAATAGCAGCAGGCTATAGGAGAGAGAGGGAGGAATTAGACGAGACAGACAGGGAGTAAGAGAGAGGAAAAAATGGTGACGGGCTAAAGACAGACAGGGAGAAATTAAAAAAGGGGGAGCGGGAGCCAGAGAGAGAGCCATGGGGAGAGAGCAAAAATAGGAGTGATGGGCAGCTGCCCCATTTCTTGCGCACTCCCCAGGACCTGCATTCCCGGGAGCCGCAAGACACGTGCTGCCTGCAACAGCCCTGACCTGGGCCCAGTCCTGCGCCCTCATATTGGTGACAATCATCACCTTGCAGGGTGGCCAGGGCTGGGGGAAAAGAGCCCAGCTGGAAGGAAAAATATCTCCCAGCTGTTGTTTTGTTTGTTTGCTTGTTGATTTTGCTTTTAAAAAAATACTATTGAAGCTCTAAATTCAACCTGCAAGAAAAAATGACCCATGGGAAGACACCAGCCACACGGAAGGACAAGGGTTTCCCCGAGGGTATGTGGCTTTTTGGTTTTTGCCTTTGAGTAAGAAACCTGCAGAGAGGCTGCTATCGTTAAGTTTAGTGACATTTTGTGAAGTCATGGACTGAGTATCGCGTGACTTGAAACATTGCTGAAAAAAATGGTGGGTGTTTGCCTGCGTGTTCTGGAGGCATCGGGTTTGAACATCTGCTCGTGGCGGTGACTTCATGCAGTCCTTAGCTCCTGTCTGAAGGCACAACGTGTGCTTAGGACAAGGTTCATCATCCATGATAGTGGACGTGAATCTGTATTTCAGATAGATTTCTTGACCATTTTGGATTGGGGGGGCGGGGGCAATTTCTTGTCAGACCTGGGATGAAAGTACCTGCTTTAACTTTTTGTGGCTGTTTGTGCATTCTTTGGCAATATCTACTTAAAAGTCTGCTTCGGCAGCAGCAGCAGGAGAAATCACTTCTGATTTCTGTGTCTGACTAAAAGAACTAACCTGCTCATACAGAGAGCTGATGTGAGGAGCGGGATCGGGTACCACCTCTGACGGGTCGTGCTTTCCCTGGGCGTGGGGTGGTGGTTTGTGCGTGGCAGTGGTCTGTGCTGCTGGGTCCGCATCCGCGTTGGTTGCCAGATGCAAGGCAAAGGGCTTATCCTCGTTAACAATTACTTGTCTAATTTCAGAAATTGTCTACAGAGAGTTAAAAATGAAACTCTTCCTGATCGCTGTGCACTAGCAGAGAAGCAACGAGGGGGTTTCAGGGCAGTGCCTGCAAAAGACCCTTTAGGAGATCCTGTCCCTTGACTCTCAGGTGGGGCGATGAAGAGTTTGAGCAAGTCATGGGTGTTTTGGTGTTCACCAAAGCAGGTTTTTTGTCTTTTGTCGCTTATGTAGCTTTACGTTTCTTATGTAGGAGAGCTGTGAGGCTGGGAGGAAAGACTGTGGGTAGGAGGGAATGTGCTTAGTTCCATACCAAAGGAAGATAAAATAAATCTCTAAGTAAGGGTCAGTGTAAGTACTGAGAGTTTGGGCTGTTTAAATGTTGGCCTGAACTTTTACTGAAATGGATTTGCTTGCACTTCTCTTCCAGTTCTCGCGTGGGTACAGGAAAGAAGGCAGCAGAGGTGCACTCTAGCTGAAACCCCTTTTTATCGCCGGCCATAAAGGTGCCTCTTGGCTGGGAGCCTGAGAAGGACCCCGTGGTACAATTCTTGATTCCTTATACGCAATCTTAAGGCTACTCACATGTGCTTTTTTACAGTCTAAAAAACCTGTTGGCTTTGGCCGTGAGATCGCCTGTTACCATTCACTTTTGAGGATTTGTACGCACAAACCCCGTGCAAGCTCGCTTAATGCACATTTATTGGCTGAGTTTGCACTATTTTGTTGCAACTTTGCTGCTTTCAGCTGGTTTCTGTCTGGTTTCTTCTAACAATAGACCCACTTGTATAGGCGAGGTCACTGCCAGTCAAGCTCTCTTGCGCATCCTTCGAAGCCATCTTTACATAGGAGCTTTTTCTTACGTACCCCAGTCTGCTGGTCAGTTTTTTCGCCAGGTCCAGTTCAAAGCCTGCGCAAGAGGATGCAGCTGCTGCCTGACAAGTGTTCTTGATATCCCCCAAGAGCTCGATGGTGATTGATTATCTTCAATCTGGTTATGGCTTCCTGCAGAATAGCGAGTTAACCTATCTGCGAATATCCACATTGTCTTGGAGTCTGCAGGGCCTGATAAGCTCCATCCAGGAAGAAATCTGCAGCGTGATGGCTTATTGCAATAGGTTTTATGTAAGGGCTTCTGGAGAATCTGCCTCCCATGCTCGGTGGATGTGGTATAGAACAAGGTTTTGGAAGGATTTGTGGAGTGATACCAATTCCCTTTAGGCCTAGGAACAGATCTATGGAACAGTCCAGGCATAAGCCTCCCCTTTTTGTCTGTATGGTCATAAGATCTGAATTGTCCATGTCCCTCCATTCTATGAATTTTAAAGGCTTATTGGCATTCCCAGTTCCCAGCCCCTACAGAGTGAGTAAGCTTGTCCATAGGTTTGCTCTCCAAGCATACCCAGGGGTCTCCTTTCAGACCGGTGACAAACCCTTCTTGGCGGAAGGGTGCTGTGCTTCCTTTCTTCAGTGAAAATTCGTAACGTAGGGGCCTGTCCTTGTACCACTGAGAATTCAATGGGACGGGTACCCAGGAGAGTAGATTTGGGGTAGAGGATAGGCTTTTAGTGCCTATCCAACAGTCGGGCTTATTTGCCTCTGCTGCTGTCGTTTGGAGTGTGGCGATGGCCCAATTATGGAATGAATGCGTATAATCCATATTCCACCCCAGGCTTATAAGCAAGGCTACCATATTAAAGCCTAGGCTTCCAAATCACTGGTGACAGGAAAAACAAAGAGACACAAGTAGCAAAACTAAGCATCCCTTGGCTATAGAGGACAGCACTGAAATCAGAAGGGCTTCCTGACTCCAGAAACCCAAAAGGCATTTAGAGATCTAAACCAAGCCGTGGTGGAAGCTCCCTCGTTAGCCCCGCCAGACTCTAACAGGTCTTTTATATTATATTTACATGAAGAGAAAGGAATAGCCAGTTGGGCCAGAACCGTCTGCAAGCTGTAGCATATTAGTCAGCAGAACGAGACCTGGTAAGGCAAGGCATGATGTCATGCGCTAGGGCTGTTGCAGCAGCAGCGGCGAGGACTGAGAAAGCAAGAAGTATTGTCCTGGGGCAGCTCCTATCGCTCATGGTTCCTTCTTTGCTTTTTAGTCCTCCTCCCCAGAGTTCAGGCAGCCGTGGATGTGCCACAGTGGGGAAGTACCTTGGTTGATGGCAAGAAATAGAAATGGTCGTGGGCTTCTTTGACTGAACTTCCCATAAATGCACCCAAATACCCTCCGACACCCTGAGATGTCCCCTCCCTTCGCTGGCCCTGCGGCGCGGGCAGCCGAGCGCCAGCCGGCAAAGGCCGCTGCATCTCCCCCCGGCTGTCTTGCCCTGGCTGGCTGCTGACAGGAGGGGACAGTGGGTGGTGACAGCCTGGGGGTGACAGGAGGGACACCGCAGGCCCAGGGCTGTTGGGAGAGGCACCACAGGCCAGGGGCTGGCGGGAGGTGACGCTGGGTGGTGAAGGCCCGGGAGGTGACAGGGGGACACCGCAGGCCCAAAGCGGGGCAGGACAGCGGGCGGTGACAGGCCGGGGGGACAGCAGGGACACCAGCGGCCACGTGAGGCGCGGGGAGGTGGGTGCAGTGTGCCGTTGTGCGTGCGCCATTATGTGTGCGCGGTGACACGCTGACGGCAGCCCCTGCGGTTGTTGGCCGGGAAACCCCTCGGCGGAACGTTGGGGCAGGGGCACCCGAGTTGCCATAGTGAGCGGTTGGGCCGAGGTGCGCTGCGTGCGGAGAGGGAGCGGAGGCTGAGCCGGGGCCGTGGGGGCCTCTCCCCGTCGTCCACTCGCCTGCTTGGACTGCGAGGAGGAGCGGGCGGGAGCCGCCGCCGCAGCCCAGCTCCATCACCGAGGGCTGTGGGCAGGGGCGTTGCAGGGGCGAGGGCCGGGGCCTTGCAGCACCGCCGGGATGGAGTCCACCACTCGGCCTCCATCAGCCGAGTCTGCCTGAGGCCAGGGGGCCTGGCCGTGGTGGAGCGCTGTGGCCTCTGAGCGGCCTTGAGCCCAGCCCGTGCTGCTTGCCTGGCCCCCTCCGTGGGCCCTTCCCCGAGCTGCCGCAGGCCCTGTCCTGGCACGGAGGCTGCGACGCCGTCTGCTGCGGTAGACGTCGTCGCGGAGCAGGCACCGACCATGTCGTGCATCCACTATAAGTTCTTTTCCAAGCTGAACTACGATACAGTCACCTTCAATGGGCTCCACATCTCCCTGTGCGACCTGAAGCGCCAGATCATGGGCCGCGAGAAGCTGAAGGCGGCCAACTGCGACCTGCAGATCTCCAACGCCCAGACCCAAGAAGGTGGGTGGGGGTGGTGGGCACGGGGTGGGACGCGATAACGGGATTCGGCCACAGTCGGTAGCTGTGACTTGTGCTGGGGGCCCGACAGAGCTGTTGTTTTGTCGTCGCTGTCCTGACAGCTACCTTCAGGGCTGTGTTTTAGACACGTGTTTTTAGCTTTAGTCCTTTCCGATTAAAAAAAAAAAAAAAAAATTAACTTTTTAGTCTACATGGTTTGACTTCACCTGTAACAAAATTTCCTCACCAAAATGCATTCAATTAATTGAGGCAAAGGAAAAATAAATGTATGAAAGCCAACTGGCCCCAGGTCCCTTCCCACAACGAGCTCAGCAATGTCCTCTGCTGTATGCAAACACTCTTCCACAAATTCTCTGACTGCTGGCTGAGCCAGTAGGATCCTTCAAGCACCAAATACCAATATGGGCCATGATAAGTGTCCTACACAAATAAAGCCTTTACTTCACCAAGCTATTGTCACTCCTCAGGTGATCCATTTAAATGTGGACTGATTGACTTGGAAGGTGAATTCATTTTTATAGCAGTCTGTCATTAGATGGCTGGAGCTCTCTTCAGTGTGCACTTAACAAGTGGATTGAAAACAAGCACGTACCTGTCTCTCTCCAGATACATGCACGGATAGTCGCTTCAGAAGGCAGATGTCAATGCTTCTCCTCTAACGGTCAATGAATTGTCACAAGATACTAAAAGAGGTCTTATTCCTCTTTCTGCGTCGTACACCCGTTGTGCGTGTTCAAATTGACCGCTGCAGGCTTGCATGATTTGTGAATCAAAGCATTGGTTGCTGTCCTCATATATACAGTCTCTTTCTAGGAGAGGTGCTGCCGCTTGCAATCTTCTGCAGAACCCCCGCAATCCTCAGTTGGGCACAGGCGTAGCAAACCCCTGCCTTTTTGTGGAGCCACTGTTGCTTATCGCGTATCTCTGAAATCAAAACCCGGTGGTTTGTGATCTGGAGCAGGAAGAATATTCTGCACGGCTTCGTTCAGCAGCTCAAAACCTTGAAGCTTGGGGCTTCGAGAAGTGCAGCTGGCATGAGCTCCCCGTTCTTTGTCTGGGCCTCAGTACTGTCGGAGCTCCTGCTCCATCAAAATGTCCCAGGGCAGGCCTTTCTTGACAGGGGGCTGTGCAATGGTTAGATTTTCCTTTTGAGAAGAGCTCTAGGGGTTGGTTTCAGGATATGGGCCTTCTGGAAAAGCTTCTGGTTTTGTCAATGGTAGTCCTTTCTAGGACTAAGACACTGAAAAATGGAGCGTAAATTGTGAAATATTCCTATTTTGTATGTGATCACTGAGCAAAACCACCCTGACAGAGCTTGGCTGGGTATGCAGCATCTTTGGGTTTCAGACCGTGGTTCTGATCTGGTCTGCGAAGGTAAGGGCTTTTGATATTGCAAACTGTAGGCAGATTACAGGGAATGGCTGCTGAGAGTGCTTTAACATATTTAGTCATATCCAGCTTGTGGAAGTGCAATATCAAAACCATTCTCATGGAGAGATCTTTGCATTTTAAGCTGTCTCAGTCCAAGTGTCTCAGGCAGGTGGTTTTTTGTTGGGGCCTTGTGTAAAGGTCAGGCGGCTTTCCTCCTCTTCAGCAGACTGACATGGTGTGAGCCAAGGCAGAGCATGGGTAGCTTCAGGCACACGCTGTTTTCGAGAGGCTTTCCGAGGCTGCCTTCCTAAGGAATTTCCTTTGAGTCTCTCTGCTCTGCAAAAAGTGAATGGAAAGTATTCACGTTCCTTTGGTTCATTCAAACGAGATGAGTAGCTGAAGAGGGGAGATACCGCGTTGGAGCCCATTCTGCCCTGCTTGTGAAAGCAAGCTCAAAACCCGCCCAACATTTCTGTGATCCAAATTCTAGAACTGCCAGCCCCGTTTCCATTTCAGTGTAACGAGCAGCTGAGAAGTGTGGCTGTTGATGGATGAAGCTCCAAGAAACAGGCAGCGAGGGCAGGCTCTCTTCCGTGTTCTGTCCGTCCTGAGCACCAGCAGCGTAGCTGAAGCGTTTTTAGTGAACGGCTACTGAAGCAATGGCGCAGAGTTTCCAGGCTTTAGCGCAGTGCCTGTTTTGCTGCAGGGCAAGCTGGTCAGGCTTCAGAATCTGGTTTATGCAGGTGAGACTTTGCTGCTGTTTGTTTTTCTTCAAAGACCTCCTGGGTTTGGAGCCCAACAGAAGCAAAAGCCACTTCAGCTAGGTCAGGAAAGAACCTCATGCATTAGCAGAGCCTCCTTTAGTGACCCTTGGGACCATTTTGCTGTTGGCATTCCAACTATTTTAAAAAAAAGAACAAGATGGTGCTGCTTGTGTTTGATTATCAGACCTGAAGATTTCTTGAACTGTACTGTTAGTGTGTTGAGATGATAAAAGCGCGATGTTACACATCAAATTTTGCTTTGACATCTGTGAGGGGATTCTCTGAAGTGCTGTGTAATTAGCTATTAATACACATTCTTAGGAAGTGACTAATGTTTTTGTCTGTATTTGTGTTGTTTGCAGAATATACCGATGATAACGCCCTCATTCCTAAGAACTCCTCGGTCATCGTTCGAAGAATCCCTGTTGCAGGAGTTAAAGCTGCCAGCAAACCATGCGTGATGTAAGTATCCGTAAAGCATTGCATTCTTTGTTGGGGGTTTCAGTGTGTTAACTTTTTTATTGCTCGTAGTTTACAGAGGCATTCCGATTGGATCTTTCTTGTGAAAGCTGCTGTTAGTTTTTGTTGTAATGGGGTAAATTTTAATGTATCTGTCCCAAAGCAGACTTACCTTTTCAGACCTGCTGGGCCATGGGGTTCAACCTCCAACAGTGGTAACTTTTAAGATGGTTTCATTGGGTTTGTTCTTGGGGTTGATTCTTCTGAGAGCCAAGTTGTGGATCCTGTTTCCTCTACATGGAGAGATTCCTTATTCTATGTGTTTGCTTTGATGGCTTTTATAGTACAGACAGATAGGCATTGTAGTGTAAACTTGTAATTTGTTCCCATCTCCGAAGAGTCTGCTTCTCGGGGTTTGACTCTTCCTTGCATTTGGGGGGGGGGGGGGAGGGATATGGCAGCTCTTCTTACCCCCCAAATCTGGGGCTTTTGCACGCTAGCTCTAGAGGACAGACCAAGGGTTGCCAGCTGGCGAACCATGCAAACAAGAAGTTCCATTCAGAAGTGATTCTTAGTAGTTTCCTAAAGACAATGTCCGTTTCAGGCAAGAGAAAAACAACAATATCCTAAAGTGTATTGCCTTTTGTGCGAGTACGATGACAGAATTGGTAATCCTTTCCAAACTTGAAACTCAGTAAGCCGTTTAGCACGGTACCAAATGTTACTAGTTATCCTTCTAAGTCTGTTTTTACCCTGAGGTGATACCGGTGCCCCAGGTTTTAGTTCTGTATTCCTAAGATTTACGGAGGACAGAGAACCGGGCATATTGATTAAAATGACAGCCCTTCAAATGCAATCCCGACTACAGGATTATTGCTGTCATTTATGTATTCATGCAGTCCAGTTCTATATTAGCTCCACTGGCATTGTTTGGAGGGTCCTGTTTGCCAGCCTACTTAAAGATACGCCTCTCCACCACAATTAGTTGATATTATTAGCTTGGGGTTCTGCCACGTCTTTCTAATGTTGGTTCTCAGTAAATAAACTGATGAGTTACAGCGTGTCTTGAACCAACAGTACAGGAGCATCCTGGGACCCAGGAAGCCTTTGCAAGCAAAAACCCCTGAATTAATGTGGCTCTGCATGTAAACTTTGGGCGTATTACTGCCGTGGTTGTTACAGTGCTTTCAGGCGCTGCCTGGTAATTCTGGACGCCACAGCGTTGTGCTTATAAACAGGGCCTTGTGTTGGGGGTTAATTTCAATGCGTATGCTTAGCGCCGTCTTGTCAATGCATCCTCCGTTTCGGGTTGGATGGCACCCTCTCCTGGTATTGTAATGCTGCCCTGAAAGGAGAGGAGAGATGCTGCTAGCATCAAAGACCAAATAAATGCCTGCATGTGGGGATGAGGAAAGAATGGCCCTCTCTCTATTTGTACCTAAATTCCACTGCAGCCTTTGAATTGCCTCTGCTCATGGCACACTTTGGAGGATGTATGAATTGTTTGCTAACGCTATCAGCGGTTGCATGTCTGATCCATGATGAGTAGCATGCAGGTACAGATCAATGAGTGTGTGGAATCTCAGCGAGTGTTCAAATGTAATAAATATTTCCTAAACTATTGTAACATTGTCAAGATTATCTTAATGCAAATTCTGGCAATCAAGACCTTTTTCTTTTGTCGCAGGACTCCTAAATCGCACAAAGCCCCAGGAACTGCTTTCAGGTGACCTTTCTATTACTATTTTGAGTCAATATAGCATACGTAACACATTTAATATTTTGGCACTTTCATAGCTAAATATGGCAGATACCTGAGCACAGGGCTTGGGCTTCCACAAAGCAACCCTGTTCTAAAGACTCTGCTGCTGACGGGTTTGGTATTTCTTTGTCCGACGGCTGATTTTTTTAACATAAGTGCACTTGCACTTCAAAGTGTCTAGACTGTCCCTGTTCTTTCTTAGAAACTAAAGTGCTGTATCTGGTGCCTATTTGTAACGCTGGGGGCACCCACATTGGCTAAAGTGACCTTCGTGTTTTGATGGCTGGTTATGGAAGAACACAGACCTGTAGTACAGACTTTGTATTTTTGATACTTCCATAGCAGAGACAAAATACCTGAGGGCTTGCTCTTGCACTGCTGTGTTCTATAGCTGTAAGCCTTAGAGTAATTTGTGACAAAGTAGAAACGTGATTTGGGGATTTTTTTTTAGTTGCACTGCATGTACCAAGGGAGAACAGTTTGTGTATATGAATAAATTTCCACATGTACGAGACTATCGGGACATAATGTTTTGATATTCAGGTTTTATAATCGGTTTTCACTACTTTACGTTGGGTACAAGTGCTTTATTTGAAGTTCTGATCACCTTTATTTCTTCTTCTAGAAGAAGTCGAACTGAGCCAGCGAGTGGCACATCAAGAGCAGTATGTAAAACACAATCTCACACTTTTTTCTACACACTGCCCTTAATTCTAAACAATGCAGCTTTGTAGTAGTTTTCCAAACATGAACTTAATATCTTTTCCAGTACAACATAGCATAGGTTGTAAATACAATGTCTTTGATTGGGCATAGTAAAAACTGAGTAATGCCATTATTTGCACAGCTCTGATGTGAACGTTGGTATTTGTGCCCAGTAATGCGTTGTATTTCGTACTGAGTCTGCTAGAACATTTCCTGAATGACTTTGTGTTGTACAGAGGACGCGTGATCGGTTTTAGATCATGTAGGTTCAGGGTTTGCACAGCTGAACGTGGTGCCGTGTTCTCCATCTGGCTGCCTAGAGCTGGCAAGATGTATGTTTGTACAGCTTGTCGTGTGCTTTTTGTTTCTTTCAGGAATAAAGCACTGGAAAGCTTGCCAATTGTTGTTGAAGAGTAAAGCAGCAAAATTGAAATGAGTTAAGAGTTTTTTAAAAAGCATGCACAAAAGCTTACACTTTGAATATTTCTTCATTGTCTTCTCTTGTGTTAGCTATCATTCTCCACTTCCACATTTGCGCTCTTGCCCTAATGTTACTACGCCCAAAGCAGGAAAGTGGATCCTTTTTGACTTCGATTACTATTTCAGTAACGGCAAGGATCTCTAGTTGGTGTTTGTCCTTCGAGGCTGCACAAATGCAGAGAGTCATGGCCGTTGTTTTAGCACCGTCAGGCACAACTGTGATCCTTCCTGGCTGAATTTTTAGTTTGGCCAAGCTCTCGGTCACCTTTATTTCAATAATTTGAGCAGTTGATTTTTGTCTAGACAAAGTGGTGGTTACTTGTATGGCTGATGTTTTGGATTGGTGTTCTTATTTGGGTTTGGTGGGGGACGGTGAATATTCTTAAACTGGTGGACAGGAGGGGCAGAGTTCATGTTTCAGGGCATATACGCCTGTGCTTTATTTTGACGGGCAACTGTACTGTGTTCATAAACCCAAACCGTGTGCATTTCTAAATGATGAGACGTTAACTGCTTAATTTACAAACTACACTGAAAAGAAGTCTCCTGTCGTGATGCTTCCTTCTCAAACAAACTCAAGTATTTTTTTAAGTCCTTTTGAGCTGAAAATTGACAGCTTCCTTACCCTTTCAGCTTTTAAGCAGTTGTGAACATTGGACAGGGGTCCTTCTCTGCGATATTCTGGAGCACTGAGTTGATCGCAAGCGGGTTTGGTTCTTTTAGTTTCTTCTCATGAACCACATAGGCACTCTTAAGCTGTCATAGGCTTGGACTTTGTTTTGAGCAGATACAGATTGCACTAGGTTAGAAATGCCTCTTTGAGTGACACTCAGAGGACATAGCGCAGGCTCTCAGGCTACAGCAGAGGTTAACTATTGCTGTGTTTTGATTGTAGAACTTGAATCTGTGTTTCATTTTTTGTGAACAGATTGATGATTCTTCTGCATCTATTTCTCTGGGCCAGCTTGCTAAGGTATGTACATATTCTTGTCAAATACTTTAAAAAAACTGTGTTAGCTTCATATTTTTAACTCCTATACCGTGATCTGTAGCTGGATGACTGTTGTAATGTGAACACAACTTTAATTTAATTCTTAGCAATTTAAAGTTTTTATTTTAACTTTAAAACGTGTGTATATTTTGGTACTATCCTGTAAAGAGGAGTTACCAGTATGGGAACTCAGCCTCAACATAATGTTGCAGTATTACTCATCTGCAAGACACAAAGCAGCAGCACTTTGGAAGCCGTTTACCGTTTTTCCTACGTTTTGTTAATTTTGCGTTGGAAACTAACACACTTTTTACAGAAGAATTTAATTGGCTGTAAGTTATGGCCATTTCAAGGGGGTTTGCAACAGCCAAAATAGAAGCGCTTCTGGAACACGGACAATTGCATGGCTATTTTTGAATTTCTAGTCCTTATAGTTCTAGATGCATTCTGTGGATGCTGCACAATTTCATCAATTGTAGCGTATCTACAGTGGACACCACGATCTAATTTGTTTGAATGCAGACTGTGTAAATTGTGTCAGTGTACCTAACTGTCGAGAGGAACATGCCGATGCGCATGTGTGGCATTTTAGCAGATGTGCCCTTCTGAAACGGTTGTAACGCCCTGTTTTGCTATGGAGCTGCTTGCTGGTTTTGCTCAGCCAGGTGTCACTTTGTCGGGGAAAGCACTAGTGATGGCCCTTTGTGACAGGCGTAGTGCTAGCCAACTGAATTCCTAGTCTGCAAAGTTACAAAGATTAGAGAAGGCAGGGCTTAATGCAGAGGAGCTGGTTCTTTCTTCTGAAAATAAAGGCTGGAGTTCATTGCCGAGAAAGAGAAATCTCTCCCCACGGGTAACTTCTTCCCTCTCTTCCTGCAGAAATTAAATTGTGTACACTGGGGGGAAGGAAACATAAATTTGTTTGGAAGGCAGCCACCAAAAGAAATTGGTCTCCATTGGTGCTGTCTCTGAACGTGTCCTTGGTTCTGTAAACTCCTGTGAAGTTTTACTCTGAAATGTGAAAACCTGTCCAAGTAGGGCACACATTGAAGCTTTTGAGAAAATTTAAGTATTTCAGAAAAATACAGGAACATAGCATAAAGCAGCTCAAAACTGTTACTTGCTCTGACCTCTTCAGTGCAGACTGGCTTAGCATGGAGGCAATGTGTTAGCAGGTTTCTGTTTTATTATTCCTATGTATGAAATGCTATGTTTGAATTTTGGTCTGTTCCTAGTAAGGTTTTGTGGGTTTTGGGTGTGTTTTGTAAACCGTTTGGGTTCAAACAAACGAGTCAAGTATCTGTAAAGTTTTCTATAAACATTAATGATTTCATAGATGTCGATCTGCATTATGTGACTGTGGAGAAAAAACTGTGTATATGAAACAAACATTTAAGAGAATGTTGAACCTGGTTGGTTGCTTTTGGGAGTGAATGCATCTAAAAACAAAAGCAGGAGTGGTTGACCTGCATGATCAGTGCCTGAAGGTCCAGATCATTTACAGTCACTCCCTCAGGCCCTGCTTGTATCTGGGCTGGTGTGTAATAAAAACATTGGAACAAACACGACTTAAAAGAAAAATCAGCTACCTTCAGTAATTCTGGATAAGGTTTCTATTACGATTTGTATGTTAAAAGGACACAGTCAACTGGAAAAACCGGCAGGTTTTGCTTGCTGCAGTTAAATCGCTGAATATGAAGAGGGTAGCGGGGGGGAACGTGCAGCTGGGACTGCCTACAGCACATCGTGGTCAAATTTCCACTGACAAGAATCTTTTGTCTTGCTGAGGGATTATCAAAAGCTTGATTCCTTTTAATGCTTCTGTGTCTGAAGCTGAATTTCAGCCAGCAAGACCCACTTCCCCGACTCTTGTGTGTCCTTTTACTGCTGCGAAATGTAAATAATGGTACTTGCCTGCATCTTTCTCAATTAAACGTCCAGTGGCTATCTTCTGCTTCAAATAGTCTGGGGCTTAAAAATCCGTTTAAAAGTGCTGGATAGTATGATTTTTCCTACACAGAGCTTCAGTCCACTTGGAAGCACATTGGATTGGTTACAGGAGTCTTTGTGTGAGGTACAAAGAGAGCCCAAGGTTTGGAGTGCCCAAGAAGGCTCTTTTCAAGTAGGTTCCCAGGCCCATAAACCCCCTGCAGTGGCCTAAGGACTCCCCAGCGCATCTTCAGCACGGCTCTGTTTTCTGTCAGCGGCTGTTTTCATGCAACCTCAGCCCGCGTTGTGCTGCTCTTTGCAGGATCGGGGGAGTGGTGGTGTCTTTGGCCGTGTGGGCTGAAATGTGTTTCTAATGTGTGTATTGCCTGTTGAACAGACTGCCAATCTGGCTGAGGCCAATGCTTCTGAAGAAGATAAAATCAAGGCTATGATGACACAGTCCTGCCATGAGTATCATCCAATCAAGTAAGTGTTGATAACGTCCAATCTGTTCTTTGAAGATGATGGAAAAATCGTAGAGATGTTTGTTTTAACAAGAGAGACGCACGCATAGCTTTTTCTTTTTCCCAAAAACCTTTTAGTTACATGAAGAAACCCTTGGGTCTGCTTCCACCATCATATACCTGCTTCCGTTGCGGACAACCTGGCCACTATATAAAGAACTGCCCAACAAATGGGGTAAGATTGAGGGGGACTTCTGGTGTTACTTGGGGGTTCATTTTTTTACCTTGGCAGTTACCTAACAACTACATGACTGCTCATCTTTGGAATTGTTTCTCTGGGGGTGAAGCCCTTCAAAATTCAGGGAAACCTGGAGTTGTAAATGTAAACTTTTATTTTTTCCAGGTCATAGACATTCAATATGTCCATAGATCTTTCTCTGTGAACTTTCATGCATATTTTTAGATATTCCAATATCATTGGAAATGTTTCTGGTTTTAACTCTTTTTAACAACAGTTCACAGTTTTTAGTATTTCGTATAAACCCAAGCTCCTTTCTGTTGACCCCACCTGCTGAATATTTGCCTGTTTTAATGACACAAGCCTCTGGGTGAGTATGCATGCCATTTAACATTGTATATGCGTGAGGTATGAACTGAACCTTCATATACAGTTCCTCAGTGCCTGGTTCAGAGCACTGAACTGAGCTCGCCCTGGGAATTGTGCTTTGGAGGAGGAGCGGGTTGGTGTCTTTTCTGAGCGGAGGGCAGGCTAAGGGATATTTCACCCTTAAGGAACCTGAAGTTAAGCCCAAGAGTGTCGACGGCATTCAAAACACTGCTCAAGCCTTGGAACACCCTGGCTATATTCATTTAGGAAAATAAGTATTTTAGTCAAGCAACCCTTCTGTTAAGGAAAAGGAGAGGATTAAAGGCTTTTGCTGCTTAGAATAATCATGGGCATGTCATTTTAAGTGTGGGTCTTAAGATGAGCTATGTTTGCCTTTCTTCTCTTAACAGGGCAAAAATGTTGAGTCTGTTCCCAGAATTAAAAGGAGCACGGGAATTCCACGGAGTTTCCTGATAGAGGTGAAAGATCCCAATACAAAGGGTGCTATGCTAACCAACACTGGGAAGTATGCCATACCAGCTATTAATGCGTAAGTAGGGAATTCATTGGACCGACCCAAAAGCGAACGAGAGAAACTGTGCGTAAATGTCTGAGTGGCCAGGCGACCAAATCGGCCAGCCTCTGTAATTGCGGGGGAGGAAGCATTGTCGTTGTATCTGAACCTTAAAATCTGTGATACTTTCTAAGATTAAAATAGGGTGGCCCTACTGCTCATGGCCCTGGAAGCTGGTTAAACTTGTGCTGTGCTAAGAATCTGTATTTCTGCAAAATATTTCAGTAGTGTTGACAGTGGGAGTTGTTCTCTCTGAAAGCTCGTTTTGCTGCTGGTTTATGTTTCAAAGGCTTCTTGCAAAATGTAACCCATCGCCGTTGGACTGAGATTTCCTCCCCCTCTGACTTTTATCCAAGCTCACGTGTGAAACAGGCTGAAGTTTCCCTGTTGCTCTAAACTCAGAAAATCCAGCAGTGGGCTGACAAGAGGGGCTGTTACGAAATGCACTTGGTAGCACTTCTGCTTTTCTGTCGTGGATCTCCTTTTGTAGAAGCTGGAACATAGACTGCCCTTATTTATAAAATGGAATTACTCGGAGACTCACTTCATCCTGAGCCTGCAATTTACCTTTACCCCCTGGCAAAGGAGAGGTGGGATTCCTTGCACCCAATTTCTAGCTGTCAAAACATTATTGTTGTAGTCGGAGCCAATTTCTTAGTTGATCCAATGAATGGGAGAGTTCTGCAGAAGGAAAATTGTTCCCCCCTCCCTCTTCTGGTCTTGTGGCTATAGAAAAGCAGTTTAAACGAGATGCCTGCGTCTTCGAAGGCTAGTGTGGAGCGAGGAGAATTCCATCTCTTGTCTTCCTTTGATAAAATCCTACGCTTGGAAAAGTTTTCCTTTCCTCGTCTTTCACTTTTTTCTTTTTCCTCCACCCCCCCCTCCAGGGAAGCTTATGCCAGAGGCAAGAAGGAAAAGCCACCCTTTTTACCCGAGGAGCCGTCCTCCCCCTCCTCCTCCCATGATCCCGTTCCAGAGGAGCTGCTGTGTCTCCTTTGTAAAGATACAGTGACTGATGCCGTGGTTATTCCCTGCTGTAGAAACAGTTACTGTGACGAATGTAAGTGTTACTCCCAGGTTTGTTAATCCCAAACATCAAACTGATCTTCTGAAAGCAGACATAGGAGATAACGGCATTACTTTGTCACCAGTTCGATTTAAGACTGAAGTATAGCCTGACTAGGAAAGGACTCTCCTTGTAGAAAGGAAAAAAAAAGGCAGAAAGCTTTTTCCCCTTTTTATGTATCTCATTAAATCTCTTTACACGCGTGTCGTGGTTTAACTCCAGCCGGCAACTAAGCACCACCCAGCCGCTCACTCGCTCTCCCGCAGTGGGATGGGGAGGGAATCGGAAGGGTAAAAGCGAGAAAGCTGGTGGGTTGAGATAAAGACAGTTTAACAGGTGAAGCAAAAGCCGCGCGCACAAGCAAAGCAACACAAGGAATTCATTCCGTCCTTCCCATGGGCAGGGAGGAGTTCAGCCATCCCCAGGACAGCAGGGCTCCATCACGCGTAACCGTTACCTGGGAAGACAAACGCCATCACTCCCAACATCCCCCCCTTCCTTCTTCTTCCCCCAGCTCTATATGCTGCGCATGACGCCATACGGTGTGGGATAGCCCTTGGCTCAGCTGGGGTCAGCTGTCCCGGCTGTGTCTCCTTCACACTTCTTCTGCCCCCCCGGCCTCCTTGCTGGTGGGGCGGTGTGAGAAGCAGAAAAGGCCTTGACTCTGTGTAAGCACCGCTCAGCCATAAGGAAACCATCCCCGTGTTACCAACCCTGTTTCCAGCACAAATCCAAACCATAGCCCCCCACTAGCTACTATGAAGAACATGAACTCTGTCCCCGCCCAGACCAGCACAATACGGAAGGACGAGTATGAGAAGAGTGCGTAATTGTGCAGGAGATTCCAGAATTAGATAGTGACTGCATTTATTTGTCCACAGCCCTTTCTCTCATACAAAATTATATAGCCAGCTCTGGTGATTTGGTGTGGTCTGCAACAAACGGATAGTCAGGCATTTAATCCGCCTTCTTCTCCACCGGAGGGTTGGTTAAAACCTTCAGAACTCAAACCTCCTAATGTGTTGAAATGTGTTTTCTTCATTAACCTTGAGGTTAGTGACTTCTCACTGTACTAGCCAGCGGAAAGAAGATCAGTCGGAACATCAAGGCACAGCCTCCTCTACATCTTCAGGTGTTGCATGAGTGCAATATCAAACCGTATAGTTATTTGCTGCAGACTGGAAATTTTTTACACTGTTGAACATTGATCGCTCCGTGCTCTCAATTCAAGACCATATTCACCCATTAACCACACACTTGTGTTTAGAATTGATTAGACCCCAAAAATACTCCTTAGTTTGGCTAAAAGCTGTTTTGATGATTCTGATGATTCACAGGTATTAGAACAGCGTTACTGGACTCTGAGGAGCACAGATGCCCCACATGTCATCAAACAGACGTTTCTCCTGACGCTTTAGTCGCCAACAAGTCCCTACGCCAGGTAACACGATGACTTTCACGTAAACTGTTGGCAAGGAAAAGTCTATTTTTCAAAAGCTGAAAGGGAAGAAGATATTCATTTACCTCTCCTTAAGCAAGGCTAAATGGAGTAAGGCTCAATTTACTTTTCAAATACGTTATCTGTTGTTACAGAAGCTTACAACTCTTTAGAGACAATCTGGCAAATTCAGGTCACCCTTTTGTTTAACAGGCTTGTCTCACTTTCAAACTCAGTGCTAACGCTGGAGTACTTTAAATACAGCTACTCTGAGTTGCAAGTCATGAATATCAGTGTTCAGTGTGATGTATCCATACATCTGTATGTTGATTCATTTTAGGACTGATAGCATTTACAGGATACACAAGGAGTTTTACTCCGTGCAGGCTTTTCTTCGTCTGTCTACTGAAGTTTCGTATTAACTTTTTGTAAATGCTTTCCTGCCTCTAGGCTGTGAACAACTTCAGAAATGGGACTGGCTACGCAAAAGGGCTCCATAAGCAGGTTCAGCAGCAACAGCAGCAGCAGCCGCCACCGCCACCACCTCCACCACCACTCCTGAGGCAAACAACAGCCCGCAACCTGCAGCCTCTGCTCTGGCCAACAATTTCCAGCCAGCGGAATCCGCACATGAGTCCACTGGCTTCTCTGGCTTCTCCTTCTGTTGCTGCTCTGTCATCGTTGGCCCCTGCTGAAAAGCCAGGTGGACCTTTTTGGTAAGGAAATCTGTAGATCAACACGAATATAAAAGGCACCAAGGTGCTGAAGTTAGATTGTTTCTCCTGAGCTTCTCAGCTAGCGATTTCTATAGCATTAGTGACAGTTCCAGAGAACTGTGGCCGTTCTGGGTTTGGGTTTTACTTTGAATGAGGACACTTGAATAATTTGGAAGCGTGCCTCATGCAAGAATTTTCTCCAAAGTATTTTGGTTTGCTTCTCTTACAAGTCATTCAGTACGCGTTGACCCTGAAAGAGGAACTTTTTTCCCCCAGGAGCCCTTTGAGTTTAAGCGGCTAGCAATTCCTAAAGTAAGCATTTGGTTATGTCAGAGCTTCTGGAGTGCATTCATTTCTCTTTAGTACTGAGGAAATAATCGTTTCCTGAAAAGCGAAAAAGCCCAATGAGAGGTAAAACTGACCAGGTGTTTCACATCACTTTTTTCTACAGTATTTCTATCATCAGTATTATAAGTCAGAGTCATTCTCAGTAATGCCGTGTAGTCAGCACCGCACGCAGATTTGGATAATAAACATTGAAACAGTGTAAATTTGAAGTCTTTACAAACATTTACCAACAAAGTCCTAGTTGGCAACCCAGTGAAGCGGTATGAAAATACATGGAAAATCTGTACTGTTGTTGAGGGCTTCTGTCCTTTCCATTTTATGCCTGGAATGCAAAGAGCCACTCTGTCCAGAAGACTGTCAGGCGCAGCTGTACCGTTGACTACAAAGGTCACAAGTCAAAAGAACCTCTAAGGCAGCCACTGAGCCAGCACATAAACGTTTCCCAAGAGAATTTCAGTTCTTGCATCTTCCACAACTGAGAGTCAGTGTCTGGGCTATACGTACTCCAATCCTTTTATGTGCAGCCAGCTTACTAAAATATTTTTCCGGTGAGCCCTGGCAGCCAAGAGGGCAAACTGCATCCTGGGATGCATCAAAGGCAGGGGAAGCAGCCAGTGAAAAGAGGTCATTATCCTGCTGTATTCAGCGTTGCTGCGGCCTCCCCTTGAACACGGTGTGCAGTTCTGGGCCCCACAATTGAAGAAGGAGGTGAAGGTCCTTGAGTGCGTCGAGAGGAGGGCAACAGAGCTGGTGAAAGGGCTGGGAGGAATGTCCTCTGAGGAGCGGCTGAGGACTCTGCCTTTGTCCAGTTTGGAGAAGAGGAGGCGGAGGGGCCACCTCATTGCCCTCTGCAGCTTCCTGCGGAGGGGACGTGGAGAGGGAGGTGCTGATCTCTTCTCGGTGGGATGCAGTGATAGGACACGTGGGAATGGTTCCAAGCTGTGCCAGGGGAGGCTTAGACTGGACATGAGGAAGCATTTCTTTACCGAGAGGTTGTTCAAACCCTGGAACGGGCTTCCTGGAGAGGTGGTCGATGCCCCAAGCCTGTCAGTGTTGGAGAGGGATTTGGACAGTGCCCTTAATCCCATGCTTTAACTTGGTCAGCCCTGAATTGGTCAGGCAGTCAGAGCAGATGATCGTTGTGGGTCCCTTCCAACTGAAATAGTCTAGTCTATTCTGTTCTATTTCTCCTTAAATGCCACTAGTCCAAACAGACTTCTCGTCAGTGCTTCATTTGGAATCGGCCAACTTCCCATTTGTACATCTGGAGAAGATTATTTTTTCATTTTTTTCCCCATTTACTATAGTCAGCCTTTTCTCACTTGGGACTTTGTATTTCAAGTAGCACTTCAAAACACTGTTTGAATAATAAAAATTTGGGTTTTTTTGTAGTGATGCCGGTACTGTTCTGCCTCCTGCTGCGCTGGTGAGTGCTGCTGGGCTTTCTAAATCTTCCTTTCAGTCAATCGGCAGTTTGGTGGAAGAGAAGGTAAATTTTATTTCAACATATGCAGTGCTGCTTGTATTTTAGCAGAGCTTCTTTTCCAACTGTTTGCATTTATTCACAAGGGCTGTCGGGTTCCTGTAGTAAGACAACCAGCGTTACCAAGTCTTCTGGGCCCCCAAGGACACTCAATACACACAACTGGTAAGCAACTATAACTTGAGAAGTTCTTTTCAAAACTTATCTTCAGATCAACTGAATGGGATTTTTTTCTTTTTCCTCTCTCCACGCCAAAAGGCCATCCCAGGAGAGCCAGCGCAGTTCGCTCAGCAGCTGGCAGACCAGGCTGGGAGCTGTAAGTATGCTACAGAAATTCAGTATATTCCTACTTGTAACCTGTTAAACGAGACCATAACACGTAGCTTATACAGTAAATAATAATGTAATAACTTAAAGCTGATTTAGAATGAAATAAGTGTGCACAGATAGTTGTGGAGAATACAAGTGGTAATTCGTTTTTAAATGGCTTCGTTTGAATTGGCTTTAACGAAGGGGATCTATGCTTGCAGTAAGAGTATTTAAAAGAAAACTGCAGCACATGATTGAGAAGAGGACTCTGAAAAATGAACACTGTTTGAAGAAAGCATAATTACATACAAAAATGAAATATCATTAAAGGGTGAGGTGGAAAGCCACCCTTCTGATCACTGGCTGAATAGGGCTGGAGAAATTGATTTCCCCATAGAAATCAGCCTCCAACATTCTTTTTTACCAACTTAGTTGATACTGATTGAGCAAAGCATTGGATAGTCAACACTGTGTTGTGTTATTTTATAAAAATTTTGAATGTCTTCAATTCAGTCCTCTGAAATAGCCAAGCTGCTTTCTCTCAGTTGGAGAGAGAGAGAGGAGTCTGTTTTCTCTATTATTGCAGTGTCAAGTTAGTCCTTCCTTTTGGTACATATTTGTTATAGATAGATTGTAAGGGGGCATTGTGTTCATACTATGCTAAAGATAAATAAAAACAAACCCCAGGATCCATCCCACAGATTGTCTAAAATCTCAAATTCAGTAAGCCCGAAAATAACAATTTGGGGACAAAACCAGGCCAAACACATCCTCATGAGGCAACAACATAGGAGGCTTATGTGGAAGAAGTTAAAAGAAGTTTGAGAGAAGATGAGTTAGTATTTGTGCAGTGCTTTGAAGATCAGAAGTGTGAAGTATTGACCATATCAAGGAGTGGCAGAGGAGCGGTGGGCACTTGGCACAGGGGAGATGGGAGTGTCTTTCAAGCACGGGCAGCCTCCATCCACAGGCGCAAAGCTGAGTATAAGGAGAGAAGACTGAGGGAACTGCTGGGGCTGGGGATGTGGAAGGCGAGTCTGAGGATCAAGAAATGAGGGCAGTCTCTAATGAACAGACAGCAGGGAGAGAAATGCTTAAGTTGAGAACAAGAAGTGCTCGCCACCGTGCTCCCGCTTCCTTCGCCTTCCTCTTTAAAACTGGGGCAGAGTGTAACAAACAGTGACACATGTTTTTGGGTTTCTTTAGAAGTTCAAATCGAGGACGCCCGCCTAGTGAACGTACCCAAAGGACTCAGGCCCCAGCACTGCCACCATCAATCGCCATCTTTGTGCCTGTGCCTCCACCTCCCTTGCATCCTCCACCACCCCATGCCCTTCCTCTCCCACCGCGGGTACCACCGCCCCAGTTGCCTCCTCAGTTTCCCCCTGGTCAGCCTCCAGCTGCTGGGTGCACTGCCCCCCCTCCAGGATATCCCCCAGCTCCTGCCAACAGGTCGCCAGCTTGGGTACCAACAGCAGGACCAACGGCTCCTTCAAATACCATCCCAACGACACAAGCACCTCCTTTACCTAGGGAGGAGTTTTACAGAGAACAACAGAGACCTAAAGAGGAGTAAGTATTTGGCTCAATGAAGTTGCGTTGGTTTTCATTTTTGTATCTCTTGCGATAGTATATCGGACTGCAGTTACACTAAAGTGCGTCTGACATAAGCAAAGATGACCTAGTGGTTTTTGCAATATTCTTTTTCATTGCAGGTGAAACCATGCAAAAGTAAACCCAGACAAATGTCATTCTAAAGCTTTCCCTGAAACTTCTAGGCATTCTAAACTGGCTTTGCTTAACTAGGATGTTCACCTTTTGCATTTGCATGCAGTAGACATTTTCTCCTATCGGCCAGGGTTTGTTTCTTGATGTCTTTTTGTAAGAAAGGTCAAACTATCCTTGTAAGAAAGGTCAAACTTCTTTTAACAGGGGGAAGAAAAAGTCCAAATGTGATGAGCTTACAAAGGATTTTGGTAAAGAACTGATGGAATATAAAAAGATTCAAAAGGAGCGTAGGCGTTTGTTTTCCAGGTAACCGCTTTACACGTCCGTAATGGAGAAGTGGGTTGTCTAGAAGAATCAGGAGGAGTTTTCCTCCACCTCTCCATCGTCAGATGGATTCGATGAGTCAAGGAATCAGCAGCGACAGGAGTAAATAGTCCTGGGTGTAAGATTGCAGTACAAGTCTTTTGCATCCTGTACAAATTGCCAAACCAGTAGTGAAGATGAAGAGACTCAGCTGGCATTTTAAAATGGAGCTTTGCCGTCTTCAGGCTAAATCGTGTTTTCTTGGTGTTTGATACTGCACTCTAGCCATTAAGACTTGCACCTTTTGCATCTTACTGCAACAAAAATGATTTGCACTGCAGGTAGTTGTTGAGTAGTGAAAAATGTGTGCGTTCATGTACCAGTAGAGGCCAGTATACCCCGCCTTAGATCAATCAATAGCTATGGTAGTTAATGTCATAGAAGTGGGTGGAAATAGGCTTCCCCTTCCTGTATGTTGGTACACTAACAATGCAGCAGCTGTTCTGTCTCCTAAGCAGAAACTTTTACATACGATCAAGTTCTTCAGTTTGCAGTAGCAGTATGTCAGCAGCTGAAAGAAGCTTTGGCATTAGCCTGTGGAGAGGAAAAGAAACCCAAACCAAATGTGGGAGGAAAAAAACTGGGGAGAGCGACTGTTTTGAGTTAACTTCGCTTTTTTTGTGTTTTGTGTTTTTTTTAAGGTCCAAGTCTCCCTATAGTGCTTCATCTTACTCGAGAAGTTCATACACCTACTCCAAGTCAAGATCAGGTTCTTCCCGCTCTCGCTCCTACTCTCGATCCTTTAGTCGTTCCCATTCTCGTTCCTGCTCACGATCCCCACGGTATTCAAGAAGAGGCAAAGGGAAGAGTCATAAATATCGTTCTAGGTCAAGGTCATGGGGTTATCACCATTCAAGGCTAAGAAGATACCGTTCACGATCAAGGTCTCCAGTGTTTAGAGGCCACTCTCCCACTACACGGACCGTACCTCGAGGGGAAGGAGGAAGGGAGTATTTTAACAGATACAGAGAAGTTCCTCCACATGATATGAAAGCTTGCTATGGCAGATCTGTTGACTTGAGAGATCCATTTGAAAAGGAAAGATACAGAGAATGGGAAAGGAACTCTAGAGAATGGTACGAAAAGTTTCACAAGAGCTTTGCTGTTGGCCCTCAACCTCCGCCTCCAGTAAACAGGGGCAACTTTTCTCCAGGTAGGTTTGGTCCGCCTGGGACCAGACGAGAGAATTTGCCACAGGCTTGGGGACGTAGGGAGGATTATCCTGGTGGGCAGAGCCACAGAAATCGTAATACAGCTGGAAATTACCCTGAAAAACCTTCTGGAAGAGAGCGCCATGACATCCGAGATGCTACAAAATCCAAAGAGAAGGAGGTGGAACATCCACTGGGAGATGGCAAAGGAAATAAAGATAAAAACCCCCAGAAGAGAAGAAAAGGGGATGAGAATGAAGGCTTTCCCAAAGCTGAGTTGTTAGAAGGTGCGAGGAAAGCCAAAGAGCCAGTTCCAGCAGCAGATGTTAAAATGGACTCTCTGTTCATGCTCCCAAGAAGAGACGATGCCACCCCTTTGAGAGATGAGCCTATGGAAGCAGATTCTCTTGCTTTCAAACCGGTATCTGCAAAGGCGAAAAAAGAGAAGGAGAAGCCAAAAGCAAAAATTGACAAGACAAAGCGGAAAGCAGAAGCGGCTGTTCTGCCTAAGAACGACAGCATAATAAAACCAGCTAAAGCTTCCCAAGAGGAGGTGGACAGCGATCGTGAAGAATCTCCTCGAATGGAACCTGCTGTGAAAAAAGTGAAGGAGGAGTTGCCAAAGACAGACAGTGTTAAAACCTCTTCCTCTCAAAAGGCTGAGAAGGCTCTTGGTTCCCCACGGAAAGCTCACCCCAAAGTTACAAAAGATCACCCAGAAACCAGAGCAGCCAACGAGGAAACGGCAAAGAAAGACCATCGAAAAGAAACCAAGTCAGAGAAGCCCTCCAACAAAGAGGGCAAGTCAAAAACACCTGCTGAAAAAAGCAACCCCTCTGATGCAAAACCTGAACAAAGAAAACGAAAAGTAGATGAAAAGGTTGCTGAAGAACATGAAGCGACTTCCCTAAAGGCCTCTAAACCAGAAGCTGCTGACTCGAAAAGACCACCAAAGGGGAAGACTGAGCCTGATGGTGAAAAAGGAGAGCAAACTCCAGAAGAGGATAAACCTGCTTTTCTTAACAACCCCGCCAAAAAGATTAAACTTAACCAAGAAACTGGCAAAAAGGTTGTGAGTGGAGAAAATGTGCTACCTGCAGAAGAACCTGGTGAGAAACCTGAGCCAAACAGCAGCAAACTTAAGCAAGAAAAAGCAAAGGGAAAAGTAAGAAGCAAAGGAACGGCAGCTGATGGATCTAGTGCAACTCTGGTACATTGCACCAGGTACCTCATCTTTTCTTTTCCTATTCTTTCTTTCCTCCCTCCCCCCCGCAAACAAATGTAAAAGTCTTTATAGTGACTAACGAAAGGAACAGCTAAATCTGTGCTAAATGAGTGAATAATCTGTGATCTTTCCTGCTAAGCTGTACTTGGGTCAGAATCAAATTTTGTGAAAGAAAACAAGCAGTCTGTACTGCCCAGACAGCTCATAAGGTTAATTCATTGATGACGTCTTTGACCCTTACTTCTGGGACTTTTTTCCCCCCTTCTTATTCATTATATGTTGACTCTCTGAGGAGTCCCCTCGAGGTCTTCCTTCAGATCCAGCTAAAGGCAAGGATAACAGACATGTCTCTACCATGCAATATGTTGCCTTTGAAAAATTGCAAGGTGCTGTAATGATCTACTTTTGTCAGTGTGAGATGAAACGATACCTTGCAGAAATAGCAGCTTGGTTGCCAATATCTTGTACTGATTTGAGCTTTGAGCACAGTGCCGTGTTGACACAGCTACACTGCTTCCAGCTCAGTGCCAACTTCTTTGAAAGAGTGAATCTAGTGTGAAGCTGTTATTACGTACATTTCAGCATCTAAAGAAGCCGGACAGCGCAAACTCAAACCATTTAAGACGTCACTGGAGACTTAAGATAGTGTCTTGATATTCTAAACAGTTTTTAAAACGTACATTTTTTCTGAAGAAGAACACTGGGACATGGGAATAAAACTGTGGTTGTGTATACCTCTCCCTAATTGCTTGCTTAGATGTCGAAACAAGAATGTATAGCTAATTTATCTACCATTGGTAGAAGCAGGACATGAAGGAATTACCAGGTCAGACAGTCCCCAATCTGATAATCTCGTGTCTTTGTTAATTAAATGTAGAGTAGGAAGGTACTAAATTAATTGATTGCTCGTAGTCTTAGCTAGTGGACTCATCCTTTCTCTCGTCTGTTCCCTTAATTGGACATCTTTTGAACAAATACGCAAGATTTAGAATGGAAACACAAGCCGTTTTCTAAACTGTTACGAAAGATGGCGGTGCGTATATCTCACCCATGATTAATGTCAGCTTTTTCCCTCTTAGCACTAGTTCTACTGGAGGAAGCCCCATTAGAAAGACTGAAGAAAAGCCAGACACAAAACAAACTGTCATTAAGACCATGGAGGAGTATAATAATGATATCACAGCCCCTGAGAAAGACATCCTTATTATGATCCAGGTCCCTCAGTCAAAGTGGGAGGATGACTTTGAGTCTGAAGAGGAAGACATTCGATCTACCCAGGTGCCCGCAACCGTAGGAAAACCTGCTAATGTTATACAAAATGCGAGTGCTAAGCCACCAAACCCTGTAAAACAGAGTGAGAAAGAGACGGAGCCTTTGAAGGAAAGACAGAAAACTACAAAAGAGGTGAGTTATGAAAGCTCCCAGCATGACGCAAAAAGTTCAAAAAGTTCGATGTCAAATGAAAAAGGAAAAACCAAAGACCGGGATCATTCTTTGTCAGACAAAGACACCTCTGAGAAGAGAAAGAGCAGTGTTCAGCAAGAAGACGACCCCTCAGAACGTGCAACCGAGCAAGGAGATGGAAAAAGTATTTCCCAATCTTCCAAAGACCGCAGATTTTCAGAGAAGCCTGATACTGGCCATGGATCCGCTGCTAAAGACACTACTCCTAAGCAAGACAAAAATTCTGACCGTGATGGCAACAGAGATTATTCTAGTTCCAAGCATAGAGATGAAAAGAGTGAATTAGCAAGGGGAAGAGAGTCTCCTTCTCAAAACAGAGAATCTATGTCAGTCCAGGAGAGTAAGCCGAGAGACAAACGAGCAGAGCTGTCCGAAAAGTGCACTGGAGACGCCAACAGGAGCAGCTGCAGCCCTCCGCCTGAGCGGCAGCAGTCTGATCACAAAGCTGCTCACGATTCCAAGCGCACATTGGAGGAACCCAAACCTCTAGATATAAACGCAGGAGAAGAGAAAGAGAAGCACGTACCAGAAGTAAAGAGCAATGAAGAGAAAGAGCCAGGTGGTAATAAAGCACCTTGGAGAGAGGAATCGCCAGATGTAAAACATGAGAAAGAGAACGTGACTGGACAAAACAATAAAAGTGTTGCCCAGCCTAAGCCTCAGGTAAGCAGCTCCTCGCCGCTCACTTCTGATCGAACGCGAGACACTGATGAGGCTGCATTTGTACCAGACTGCAATGAAAGTGAGAGTAAGGTATCTGCAAAAGGTGAGGAAGCGGCAGGGAAAACTCATGACGACCCAAAGGAAAAGGCTGTTGATAAGGTGAAAGAGGATACAGCAGCACCTGCTGCAGGTGACCGGCCTGAAGCAAGGCGAAGTCAAAGGCAAAGCAGTCCCAGTGTTAGGCGCAGCCGTAGCCAAAGCCCTTCTGAGAGTCAGACTGGAGGCCACAGGAGCAGTGCCAGCTCAGGAGAGAGGCAAGACAGCAAGAAAAAGAACAAGAAAAAAAAGAAGAAGAAGGACAAGAAGCAGAAGAAACAGAAGAAGCAGAAGAAACACATTGGAAATGAAATGGAATTGGAAAAGAGCCACAAACACAAACACAAGAACAAATGGAAGAAGAGCAAAGACAAGGAGCAAGAGGACCAAAAAGTGAAATCTGTCCCTACATAGAATGACAGACAATGAAAAAAGACTTAAATCCCAAGTCATCTGTATTAAACTTTGTTGAAATGTGAACGAGTTCAAGCATTGCAAATGATGACATGAAAGACCCTGCGTTGCACTTAAAAAATTGCCGCTGGATTGTTTGATTTTTACATCGGAGCTTTAAAAAGCGAACATTTTGTACAGAATTGTGAGTTGTGACCACGCAACATGAAAGGCGTTGCTGGGGCCTCTTATTTTTAACCACCGTTAATTAGTCTGGCTGGAGTTTTCTGTCCTGAAAATTTTCACAGTTGAATTTTCTTTTAATTGCCTGGCAGAAGCAGCTGGTATCAGTTATAAAATATCAGCAGAATGATTTGCAGAATACATTGCAGCCTTGTTATGTCACTTCTTGATTACAATAAAACGTTTTCAGTAAACTACCCGGTGTGATGAGCTTTTCAGTGATAGCTGAACATCAGCAAAGCAAAGCCTAGTGACAGAAAAAAGCCGCCAGTAAAAGCTTGCTGGTAGCTGACATGTATGAAAAATAACATCCACGGGTTTAATTTTGCAAAGAGCGGTAGGACTTTCAGTCTTCTGAACGGATGCCATGTGGGGAGGCGCTGCCGAGAGGTAAGCCAGCAAAGGGGAAAAGAATTGGAAGGTATTTACATATTTGTATGCAAAACACTTTCCTTCCAAGAGGAAAACCCCAGCCAAGTTTTCTGAAATGCAGCCAGAAACGGAGAGCTAAACCAGCCAAGACTGAATTAACCGAATGAACCACTCAAGGGTGCCTTCAAGTTAGGGGTCCAGCTTCGAGCTCTGACCCACCCCTGACCCCGAGGTGTCACCAAGAGTCTGCAGACCTCAAGGAGAGCAACGGGGCTGGACCAGGCTGTGAAGCCTGGGCTGCTCCGATCCTGGCAAGGGGATCGATGCGGCCTGCAGCCCAGGCAAATCCTGCCCGTCCGTGATGGGTGTGCTCAGCCCCTTGACCAGACTGGCGGTGGTTTGGGGCAGGCTCTGGAAGAGGGAAGGGCCTGAGCCATGGCCAGGCTGTGAACTCCTCTCGTTTCAATCTGATCATCGAGTCCAACCATTAACCTGTCACTGCCAAGTCCACCACTAAACCATGCCCTCGAGCACCACGTCTACCCGTCTTTTAAATACCGCCAGGGATGGAGACTCAACCACTTTTACCAACGACAGATCTTTGGTAAGTGACTGATATCGTGCATAACCTTGTAGTACGGTAACTTTGATTTTGTCTTGGTAACTTTAATTGCAGGCTGAATTGATGCTAATCAAACATTACATAAACTTTGCATGTACAATCCTTTAGACACAAACTGTTGACCAAGTCTGAGACTAGGTTTGGACCCATCTGCACCTAGTCTCCTCTCTGAGGAAGGAGTTTAGAAAGCAAGGGGGTCCACTCTGAACCTCGTGACTCTACAGGAGGGTCCTCCTTACCCTTTTGTGTCCCCGGTCTCTCTGTGAATCAGTCTAACTCGAGTGTAACTCAGTTTTCCTTTGTAGGATTCTTCCATGCAGTAATTAATAGAGTGAACCTCGCCATCGAACTTTGTTAAGTCAAAGTTTTACAACATCATATGAAAACCACTTTTGCTATTACCTTTGATGGTGATTCCTTAAGCGATCTAAATCACTCTTTTGCGACAAACTGGCGTAGTTGGCAGGATCCTAAATCAGGATTCGCGACACGGTCCCAGCCACCCAAATCTGCCTACCCATCCTCCCCGCTGCCCAAGGGCCCTCTCCCCTCCAGCGACTGCCAGGGTGCTGGCCCTCTCACGGCTCATGAGCAATGCGCTCCTCCGCAAGTCCCGCACGCGCTCCAGGAGCACCACCACCACTCACGCTCGTCCTACCACCGCTATCAGTCTGCAGGCTGAAAGTCAATCACAAGCAGAATCAGCATCCGCACCTGACTTCCAACATGAGGAAAGGGCAGCCAGGATCTCTTGGGACATCATGCCTGCCTTGAACACAAATTCAGCACACGCCGGTTCCTGACATCTGCATACCAGTGTCTGCACAAAGCAGCTCTGACCAGTAATGGTACAACGGGGGCAGCAGCTGCCCCTGGGACTCAGCTTGAACCACAGCTGGTAGCAGATGCTGTGCTGGACCATCTCTGTGGCTCACCACCCCACGCAAGGCGTGAAATCGAGCGTCACTGCGGTGAGGCTCTGATTGATCCCTTCCTGCTGTGCAGGCTACAGCACGTCCATACACGAATCTAAAACCTCAGCTGCCCAAGTCATAAGGTCAGAGGGAAATACACCAACCAGGTGCTGCTTGCTCCAAGTCTTTCAGGATTTCCTTTGCACCTTCCGGTATCTTTTGGGAATACTTCCCTATGTGAGCTTTAGGCTTTCCTCTTTGAGGACGTTAACAGAAAGTATGAAGGCCAATTTCACATTAATAAACTATTGAAAAGGAGTGCTTACTCGGTAAAATCAATAAAGACGGACTACTCACCCTTGGGATGCCAGCTGGGATCCAGCCCTGGATCCATCCGAGGAGCTGGAAAAGCCCATCCTGTGGCCATGTCTACAACCAAACACCCACGAGAAGTTACCATCACGTGCCCTGATCTGTACCGTCATAACTGAATAGCAGAACATACAAGGGGATCACGGAATGACACGGCACACACGCGCAGCTCTGTATTCTCACACCTGCAGAGGCGCCTGGCTGACTTTGGACTTCCAGCTGGCAGCTCTCAAAGGCAGTAAAAAGCCACGACGTACCCACGCGACCTGCCTGCGGGTCAGCCCTGGCACCCAGCCGGGAAGCTGGACAACCACTGCCTGCAGCCACGTCTGGAAACGAGCACAGGACAGAGCAGCGCCCCTGAAATATTTCAATATACTTCTTCAGATCGGAATGACAGTGAATGCAATTCAAACACAGGGCTACTCGAGAGCAATCCTCTCTCCCTTCCACTCGGGAGCATCTTGCAAACATTTCCTGGGTGCCTGCAGTGGCCACTAACCAGGCATGGAGCTGTCGGAGAAAGGACTCCCTGGAGCTCACGCCAGCTCTCAACTCAACCCCAAGGCACCTGCTGGCTTTGCAGCGGGCACTGGAACCAGTGCAGGGGCGGAGCAGCTGGCAAAGACAGCTTTGCAAGGCAGAGCGCCCCGGGGTACATCACTGAGCCGCACCCATTCCCTCTCGGCTCTTCTGCATGCCCAAGCAGCAGCCAAGAAAGCACTGAGCTAATTTTCACATGAACAGAAAATTAAAATGTAAACGCTCATTCGTTCAAGGGCCTCACCTGTGGGATCGCCCTGAGGCTCACGGACAGGCTCAAGTCGGGAATTCAAGTAGCCGCTGCCTACAGGGACAGCTGTAATCAAGCTGAGATGAAAAATGTTTCCGTTGCACGTTGTGATCTGCCTCTTCCTTGGTGACGTGCAGTGGCCGGAAGGGAGCCAGGCAACAACATGGGACGCAGGCGCAGGCTGAGATTCCCAAAGCTGCAGAGGGGCCTGGTGACCTCTTGGCTGGGGCCCGGCGGCTTTCAAACTACTGTCTCCAGGCCACGTGCGACACCCCGCAAGGACCAGACGGACAAACATAGGGCCTCTCAGGGCCCTCTTACCAGGAGACCTCTCACACACACAAAAGGAAGCCCACGCAAAAGTGGGAGCAGGTAGCACCACAGGAAAAAACGATCATTCACAATTCTTGTAGAGAAGAGCCTGCTGGCCACTGGGAGGCTGAACTATCACGACAAGATATTAACAAATAACAAACCAACGATTAACAAACACAAAACGCCAATAACAAAGGAAGACTGAATCCTTACCTCTGGGATTCCCCCCAGGCCCAGGAACAGGATTCCACCAAGGGTCGTGATCAACATGGACTGCAGGAACCAAACAGGTAATCGAACACAGGTGAGGAGAGTTTCCATTGCATGTTGTGATCTACTGCTTCCTTAGTCACCTGCAGGGGCTGGAAGGGGGTGAGGTAATGACACGGGACACAGACAGAGGTGTAGGTTCCACAGCTGAAAAGGAACACGGGTGACTTGTTTGCCGAGACCTAGCAGCTCTTCAGGGAAATAAATATTCAGGACTCATCTGTGCAACGCCCCCGAGGCACAAACAGCTCCTGGAAGGCCTCAAGAGGATCTTAGGTAAAGCTGCCCATGAATAACCTATTCAAACAGAAGTGTTCCCTCAAGCAGACAGACATGGACAACTTACCTCTGCCACCCCCCCAAGGCTCATAACCAGGACCCAGCTGAGAAGCTCGATGTGCACTGCCAATGCCATCCCCTGGAATCAAGCACAGAGCAGAGGAGTTTCCATGCACACAGAGGAAGGAGGAAACTGGAGGAAAAAGCGGTTGTCTGTGCTGCTTGTGGACAAGAGCCTGGGAAAGGCTGCACCAGCGCTACCCCTGCGTGTTCCTGCGGGCTGGGGACCTGCAGTTCATTCAAGGGAAGCAGGGCGAGAGCAGAAACGCTCCTGTTTTCCCGAGCGGACACCTCCTGAGCGTGCCGCTCCGGGACCTCCCTGAGGCTGGAAGCCAGGATCCAGCTGGGCAGCAGCAGAGTCATGGCCCTGAGCACGGCTGCAACCAGCCTGGGGAGAAATGCTGCCGTGGGCTGCTGCCTGGCTCCTGCGGCGCTGCTCGCTCACCACCCCCTGCCCGCACCATGGTGCCTGCCTGGCTCGCCCGGCCCAGCCCAGCCCAGCTGCTCTCCTGCAGCCAGCCCCAGCCCTGGCCCCGCTGCCGCCCCGCTGAGGTGCGGTGGATGCCATGACACGCTGCTCACTGCTCGGGGCTGGGTGCTGCCCCCGCCCGCCTACCTGCTCCCTGCGCTCGTCTGTGAGCAGCCTGGGTGTTCTGGGCTTGCAGGGCCACCAGGAGGAGGAGGAGGCAGGGGAGAACCACGGCCCCCCACGCTCGCACCACGCTGCTGCTCTATAACCTCACAGCCCCATCGGGCCATGCCCTCCGCCAGGCCTCCCCAGTGTGCACCCGTTGCCAGGGAATTACTGAACCTGCACACTGCTGCATTTCCCTCTTCTACACGAGTGTGGAAGGAGCAGGAGTGGAGAAGGGTGGACCCATTTTGGGAGGCCACATGGCTTACGGGAGTGCACAGGCACTCAGCACTTGCTTCCCAGAAACCAATCAAGATCAAAAGCTCTGTACGAAGACTGCATAAAAAAGCCAATTTCAAGTGCCTTAACTTGCTCCTATTTTTGTCAGGCAGCGTTCTAGCAAGAAACTAGCTTTTCCCACGAGTTTTGCTACAGCTTCATTACCTTTAAAGACACCACTTCTTACCTCTGCTGCTCCAATACAGCCTCATAGCCCAGCAAAATCCCACTGCAGGTAGGAAACCTTCACCACACAGAGATGGGCACGCTATGGGAATACGTTACTCTCAAAAGACAGACTTTCAGCCACTCTGGCTTACCAAAGTTCAGGCAGTGTTTGAAAACAACAACAAAAGCGCGGGGTTCTTATTCGCCTTTTATGCAGTCCATTGTATCGGCTGTTCAACATAAAGTCCAACTCCAGTCTGAACCCCAGAATAAGAAATGCCTTCCTAAAATCTCCACGAAAAGGAAGGGCTTTGGAGTGGCAAGATCAGAAGACATTCATGAAAGCACCATCATGCGAGTGCATATCCCTTATCACAGGCCACCGCCCCGTTAGCCAAGTAAGTGATGTTCTCAGCTAATCCGCAGCCACGGCCGTCTGGAAGAGAGCACATGGTCTCTTGGTCACTAGTGCTGAGCACGTGGGCTGGAACTGGAGCTGGGAAGAAAACCCTATGAAGTCAGTCTGCTCTCATCCGAGTACATTAGGACAGGTTCAGTTCACATTTCCGAGGAACCACAGCAGGTCCCATCTGTCCCTCCAGTCCCCAACACCGCTCTTGGGCAGCCTCCCGAGGAGCAATAAGCACAGAACAAGAAACCTTCCTTCAAAATGAGGCCCACAGCCTGCTCTTTCCACAAGATGCAGAGAGCAGCTGCTGAGAAGAACCCAGCTCTGCCGTCTCCGTAAGGAGACCAGCTCCTAAATGACCCCTAGCCCTAAACCCACCGATCTTCCCTAGGGCAATGCTAAAGGAAACAGCAGAGCACAGGCGCCCCTGCGCATTCAGTTTAAGCTGATGGGGAGAAGGACAGAGAACTAGAAAGAGACCAGTCAAACAAGAGAGAAGACAGAGGAGCCGAGAGAGGAAGAAACTCCCAGGGAAAATGCTAACGAGGTGGAGAAATGAAGACAGATCGGGATGGGGAGCCCTGGTGAGACATGGAGGAAGAAAAAGGAGCCTTGAGGAGCAGGGCAGAGGGACGGGCGGGAGGGAGGAGAAGAAAGAAGGGGGGATGAAGAAAGACAGGGAGCAGGATGTAGAGATGGAGGGAGGAGGACAGGGAACAGAAGAAAGAGACTGAGAAATAAAGAGAGGGTAAGATCTGGATGAAGAGACCGAGAACGGGAAAAAAAACAGCAATGAGCTAGAAGAAGAGGAAAAGAGAGCTGAGAAGCAGGAAAGAGGAAGAGAGGACAAATAAAAGGGAGAGCCAGCTGGACAGGGGTGGATAGCAAGAAAGAGTGGGACAGGCAGCGGGACAGAGAACTAAAGACAGAAAAAACGGGGATAGGAAGCAGGACAGAGGGAGAGCGAGAGGAGGAAAAGGTCAGGGAGTGTGACAGAAGTGGAGAAAGAAGCAGCAGGAACAAAGGAATAGAGAGAACAGAAAGACGGGAAGAAGGACATGGGACAGAGAGAGAAAGACAAGGAAAGGGAGCAGGACACGGATTGTCAGAGAAACACAAGGAGAGGGAGAAGGACAGGGCAATACAGAGAGAGAAAAAAGGGTGAGGGAGGCAGGACAAAGGGAAAGACAGGCAAAAATAAGACAGAGAGAGCAGGGCACAGATGGAGGTAAAAAAGCCTGGGTTGGGCAGCAGGACAGAGAGATGAAGACCAAAAAACCAGCATTGGACTGCAGGAGAAGAGTGAGAAATGACAGCGACAGGGAGCAGGACAGAGTGACAGAGCGGAGAAAGTGAAGGGGGAGCAGGAAAGAAAAAAGAGGGTGGGGGAGAGACAGGGAGCAGGGCAGAGAAACAGAGAGGGAAAGAGAGGGGCAGGGAGCAGGACAGGGAGAGGGAGCAAGGAGGGAAGAGATGGGCAGCAGAACAAAGGGATGGAGAGACAAGGATGGGGGCAGGGATCAGGACAAAGGGATGGAAGAAGAACAAAATAGTGACGGGCTGCAGGACTGAGAAGAATTTAAAAAAAGACACAGGGAGCAGGAGAGAGTGACGGAGAAAGAGAAAAGGAAGAGGGGGCAGGGCAGCACTGGAGGCAAAAACCACCTGTGATGGGCAGCAGGACAGAGAGATGGAGAGAGAAAAAAACAGAGCGAGAGAAAGTGGACAGAAGGGGCAGCCAGCTGGACAGGGGGATACAGTGAGAAAGGAGGGGACAGGGAACGGGACAGAGAGAGAAAGGCAGCAAGAGGAAAAGAAGGACAGCAAGAGGATAAAAGGGACGGGGATCTTGACAGAGATGGAGAAAGAAGCAGCAGGGAGAGAGGAAGGGAGGCAGAAAGAGGGAGAGGGAGCAGGAGAGAGAAAGAAAAAGAAGGGCTGGGGGCAGGAGAGAGATTGCAAAAAAAGCCTAGGGTGGGCAGCAAGACGGAGAGGAAGTAGAAAAGAACAGGGGCAGGGACAGGGGCAGGGAGCAGGCCAGAGGGAGGTAGTGAGAAATGACGGGACAGGGAGCAGGAGAGAGCGACAGACAAGAATAACGGCAAAGAGAAAGAGAAAACCAGGGCTGGTGAGCAGCACAGAGGGATGGAGAAAGAGAGGGAGGTTATCAGGAGCCCTGCAGAGAGGTGGGGGTGGTGGGGAGAGATGGTCAGGGAGCAGCAGAGAGGGACAGAGAGAGGAGATGAACAGGAAGAAGGAGAGGGACAGTGGGATCCAGACTGCAAAAACACAGTGACAGTGAACAGGAGAGAGCAAGAGAGAGAGAGAGAGAGAAAGAGAAGCAGAAGGAATGAGGGAGAGGGGAAGACAAGGACAGGGAGCAGAAGCTACAGGCAGAAAGAGACGAAAGACAGGGAACAGGCCAGAGAGATGATGGGGCAAAAGAGAGGGATGCATATCAAGACAAAGAGATGGAGAAGGGAAAAACCGCGATGGCCTGCAGGACAGAGAGAGACCGAAAGAAAGAGGCTCGGGGAGAAGGAAAGAGGGGCGACAAGGAAAGTAAAGGGAGAAGGAGGATGGCAGAGAAAGAGAGACTTGAAGAGATGGGGGGACAGGGAGCAGAGCACAATAATAGAGATGAAGGGAGGCAGGGGGAAGCGAAAAAAATGACACCGAGGGAAAGGGGAGGGGGCAGGGAGGGACTGGGACGCAGAAGAGGGGTGACATGACCCCAGGGGCCCAGGACTCCCTGCAGTTCCTGCTCTCTGCACTGCCAGGCAAATTTGCGAGTTCAGGCACTTCTCTCTCTGTCTGTCTGTCCTTGCCTCCCTTCCTCTTCTCTAGCTCCAGGTACCTGACTGTCCTCCAGGGAAGAGAACACCTGGGTGTCTTACAGCTCTTACAACATGAGGCTTCCCAGGTACACAGCCATGCACGCGCACACGCACACGCACACACTACAGGGCCATGCTGCAATTTTCCTTACTTCCACAGGCCCTGCGGTGCCCGTGGGCAATGTGGTCTGCTGAGGCCTGCTCAGAGGGGTCCCTCCTCACCCGGAGAGGCTGGCTGTCTCTTGGCTGCAGCTGGAGGCAGCAGCTGGCTGCATCCCCTTCCTTTCATCCTCCAGCTGCTTCACCTTCTTCTGGTCTCTTCAGCTCCAGCTGCACCGGCCCCTCTCCAAGGCCAGTAAGCGTCCACCTGCCCCTTGTCGCCCACGTCGCCAGGAGAGCAAGGCCAGAGAGCCAGAGGCAGAGCCAGTGCGAGAGGGCCCGGCCCTCAGCTCAGCTGGGCCGCAGCCGGAGCAGAGTCGGCGCCTCGCAAGAGCGACATGGCCGCCCGGCAGCCCCGTGCCCAGCACTACAGCTCCCGGCATGCCCCGGGAACCAACATGGCCGCCCGGCAGCCCCGTGCCCAGCACTACAGCTCCCGGCATGCCCCGGGAACCAACATGGCCGCCCGGCAGCCCCGTGCCCAGCACTACAGCTCCCGGCATGCCCCGGGAACCAACATGGCCGCCCGGCAGCCCCGTGCCCAGCACTACAGCTCCCGGCATGCCGCGGGGCGCCCCCTGCTGCTGCCTGACCCTGCGCGGCCACCGTCGCCCGCCCCGGCTGGGCCTCACCCCCCCGCAGCCCCATGGCCGCCTCCCCGGGGCTGCGCTGGCCCAGGCCCAGGCCCCGGAGCCCCGGTGGAGGAGGGAGGAGGAGGAGGAGAGAGGGACAGAGCAGGAGAGAGGGGTAGGACAGGGCGGTGGGGCGGCAGGAGAGGGACGGGAGACGGACAGAGGGACGAGAACGGGGGGAGGTGGGCAGGGAGTGGAGGAAGGAAGAATCCTGGTGAGGAGCTGGCCCAGGGATAGAGCGGGAAAGAGGTGGAGGGGAAGGGGAGAGTGGGGTGCAGGAAGAAAAGTAGCGCTAAGCAGCAGGACAGAGGGCCAGGGAGAGAAGAAGAAGGGCAGGGAGGAGGACAGAGGGACAGAGAGACAGAGGCAGGGTGAGGGGGGCAGAGAGACAGGAAAGGCAGCAGGAGAGCGGAGTGAGAGAGAAATGGGAGAGGGAGCGGGAGAGAGGGAGCGAGGGGAAAGGGTGAGAGGGGAAAGAAAGGGGAGGGGGAAAGGGAGAGGCAGGGACGGAGAGCGGGACACAGAGCGAGGGGAGGGCGGGACACAATCCAGAGGGACGAGACACAGAGGGAGGCGGATGGGGAGAAGGAGGCGGAGGAGGAGAGAACAGCGATGGCCTCCAGGGTGGAGAGGGAGGAAGAACAAAAGGGGATGGGGAGCGGGACGGAGGCCAGAGAGAAGCAGAGGCAGTGGAGCAGGGGATGCAGTCAGGAAAGAGGGCACAGGCTGCAGGACAGGGAGGAACAATTAAGGGCGGGAAGCAGGAGCCGGTGACAGAAAGAAGAGAGGGAGAGGGCGTGGGAGAGAGAGATGTAGAGAAAGGAAAAAATAGCAGCAGGCTATAGGAGAGAGAGGGAGGAATTAGACGAGACAGACAGGGAGTAAGAGAGAGGAAAAAATGGTGACGGGCTAAAGACAGACAGGGAGAAATTAAAAAAGGGGGAGCGGGAGCCAGAGAGAGAGCCATGAGGAGAGAGCAAAAATAGGAGTGATGGGCAGCTGCCCCATTTCTTGCGCACTCCCCAGGACCTGCATTCCCGGGAGCCGCAAGACACGTGCTGCCTGCAACAGCCCTGACCTGGGCCCAGTCCTGCGCCCTCATATTGGTGACAATCATCACCTTGCAGGGTGGCCAGGGCTGGGGGAAAAGAGCCCAGCTGGAAGGAAAAATATCTCCCAGCTGTTGTTTTGTTTGTTTGCTTGTTGATTTTGCTTTTAAAAAAATACTATTGAAGCTCTAAATTCAACCTGCAAGAAAAAATGACCCATGGGAAGACACCAGCCACACGGAAGGACAAGGGTTTCCCCGAGGGTATGTGGCTTTTTGGTTTTTGCCTTTGAGTAAGAAACCTGCAGAGAGGCTGCTATCGTTAAGTTTAGTGACATTTTGTGAAGTCATGGACTGAGTATCGCGTGACTTGAAACATTGCTGAAAAAAATGGTGGGTGTTTGCCTGCGTGTTCTGGAGGCATCGGGTTTGAACATCTGCTCGTGGCGGTGACTTCATGCAGTCCTTAGCTCCTGTCTGAAGGCACAACGTGTGCTTAGGACAAGGTTCATCATCCATGATAGTGGACGTGAATCTGTATTTCAGATAGATTTCTTGACCATTTTGGATTGGGGGGGCGGGGGCAATTTCTTGTCAGACCTGGGATGAAAGTACCTGCTTTAACTTTTTGTGGCTGTTTGTGCATTCTTTGGCAATATCTACTTAAAAGTCTGCTTCGGCAGCAGCAGCAGGAGAAATCACTTCTGATTTCTGTGTCTGACTAAAAGAACTAACCTGCTCATACAGAGAGCTGATGTGAGGAGCGGGATCGGGTACCACCTCTGACGGGTCGTGCTTTCCCTGGGCGTGGGGTGGTGGTTTGTGTGTGGCAGTGGTCTGTGCTGCTGGGTCCGCATCCGCGTTGGTTGCCAGATGCAAGGCAAAGGGCTTATCCTCGTTAACAATTACTTGTCTAATTTCAGAAATTGTCTACAGAGAGTTAAAAATGAAACTCTTCCTGATCGCTGTGCACTAGTAGAGAAGCAGCGAGGGGGTTTCAGGGCAGTGCCTGCGAAAGAGCCTTTAGGAGATCCTGTCCCTTGACTCTCAGGTGGGGCGATGAAGAGTTTGAGCAAGTCATGGGTGTTTTGGTGTTCACCAAAGCAGGTTTTTTGTCTTTTGTCGCTTATGTAGCTTTACGTTTCTTATGTAGGAGAGCTGTGAGGCTGGGAGGAAAGACTGTGGGTAGGAGGGAATGTGCTTAGTTCCATACCAAAGGAAGATAAAATAAATCTCTAAGTAAGGGTCAGTGTAAGTACTGAGAGTTTGGGCTGTTTAAATGTTGGCCTGAACTTTTACTGAAATGGATTTGCTTGCACTTCTCTTCCAGTTCTCGCGTGGGTACAGGAAAGAAGGCAGCAGAGGTGCACTCTAGCTGAAACCCCTTTTTATCGCCGGCCATAAAGGTGCCTCTTGGCTGGGAGCCTGAGAAGGACCCCGTGGTACAATTCTTGATTCCTTATACGCAATCTTAAGGCTACTCACATGTGCTTTTTTACAGTCTAAAAAACCTGTTGGCTTTGGCCGTGAGATCGCCTGTTACCATTCACTTTTGAGGATTTGTACGCACAAACCCCGTGCAAGCTCGCTTAATGCACATTTATTGGCTGAGTTTGCACTATTTTGTTGCAACTTTGCTGCTTTCAGCTGGTTTCTGTCTGGTTTCTTCTAACAATAGACCCACTTGTATAGGCGAGGTCACTGCCAGTCAAGCTCTCTTGCGCATCCTTCGAAGCCATCTTTACATAGGAGCTTTTTCTTACGTACCCCAGTCTGCTGGTCAGTTTTTTCGCCAGGTCCAGTTCAAAGCCTGCGCAAGAGGATGCAGCTGCTGCCTGACAAGTGTTCTTGATATCCCCCAGGAGCTCGATGGTGATTGATTATCTTCAATCTGGTTATGGCTTCCTGCAGAATAGCGAGTTAACCTATCTGCGAATATCCACATTGTCTTGGAGTCTGCAGGGCCTGATAAGCTCCATCCAGGAAGAAATCTGCAGCGTGATGGCTTATTGCAATAGGTTTTATGTAAGGGCTTCTGGAGAATCTGCCTCCCATGCTCGGTGGATGTGGTATAGAACAAGGTTTTGGAAGGATTTGTGGAGTGATACCAATTCCCTTTAGGCCTAGGAACAGATCTATGGAACAGTCCAGGCATAAGCCTCCCCTTTTTGTCTGTATGGTCATAAGATCTGAATTGTCCATGTCCCTCCATTCTATGAATTTTAAAGGCTTATTGGCATTCCCAGTTCCCAGCCCCTACAGAGTGAGTAAGCTTGTCCATAGGTTTGCTCTCCAAGCATACCCAGGGGTCTCCTTTCAGACCGGTGACAAACCCTTCTTGGCGGAAGGGTGCTGTGCTTCCTTTCTTCAGTGAAAATTCGTAACGTAGGGGCCTGTCCTTGTACCACTGAGAATTCAATGGGACGGGTACCCAGGAGAGTAGATTTGGGGTAGAGGATAGGCTTTTAGTGCCTATCCAACAGTCGGGCTTATTTGCCTCTGCTGCTGTCGTTTGGAGTGTGGCGATGGCCCAATTATGGAATGAATGCGTATAATCCATATTCCACCCCAGGCTTATAAGCAAGGCTACCATATTAAAGCCTAGGCTTCCAAATCACTAGTGACAGGAAAAACAAAGAGACACAAGTAGCAAAACTAAGCATCCCTTGGCTATAGAGGACAGCACTGAAATCAGAAGGGCTTCCTGACTCCAGAAACCCAAAAGGCATTTAGAGATCTAAACCAAGCCGTGGTGGAAGCTCCCTCGTTAGCCCCACCAGACTCTAACAGGTCTTTTATATTATATTTACATGAAGAGAAAGGAATAGCCAGTTGGGCCAGAACCGTCTGCAAGCTGTAGCATATTAGTCAGCAGAACGAGACCTGGTAAGGCAAGGCATGATGTCATGCGCTAGGGCTGTTGCAGCAGCAGCGGCGAGGACTGAGAAAGCAAGAAGTATTGTCCTGGGGCAGCTCCTATCGCTCATGGTTCCTTCTTTGCTTTTTAGTCCTCCTCCCCAGAGTTCAGGCAACCGTGGACGTGCCACAGTGGGGAAGTACCTTGGTTGGTGGCAAGAAATAGAAATGGTCGTGGGCTTCTTTGACTGAACTTCCCATAAATGCACCCAAATACCCTCCGACACCCTGAGATGTCCCCTCCCTTCGCTGGCCCTGCGGCGCGGGCAGCCGAGCGCCAGCCGGCAAAGGCCGCTGCATCTCCCCCCGGCTGTCTTGCCCTGGCTGGCTGCTGACAGGAGGGGACAGTGGGTGGTGACAGCCTGGGGGTGACAGGAGGGACACCGCAGGCCCAGGGCTGTTGGGAGAGGCACCACAGGCCAGGGGCTGGCGGGAGGTGACGCTGGGTGGTGAAGGCCCGGGAGGTGACAGGGGGACACCGCAGGCCCAAAGCGGGGCAGGACAGCGGGCGGTGACAGGCCGGGGGGACAGCAGGGACACCAGCGGCCACGTGAGGCGCGGGGAGGTGGGTGCAGTGTGCCGTTGTGCGTGCGCCATTATGTGTGCGCGGTGACACGCTGACGGCAGCCCCTGCGGTTGTTGGCCGGGAAACCCCTCGGCGGAACGTTGGGGCAGGGGCACCCGAGTTGCCATAGTGAGCGGTTGGGCCGAGGTGCGCTGCGTGCGGAGAGGGAGCGGAGGCTGAGCCGGGGCCGTGGGGGCCTCTCCCCGTCGTCCACTCGCCTGCTTGGACTGCGAGGAGGAGCGGGCGGGAGCCGCCGCCGCAGCCCAGCTCCATCACCGAGGGCTGTGGGCAGGGGCGTTGCAGGGGCGAGGGCCGGGGCCTTGCAGCACCGCCGGGATGGAGTCCACCACTCGGCCTCCATCAGCCGAGTCTGCCTGAGGCCAGGGGGCCTGGCCGTGGTGGAGCGCTGTGGCCTCTGAGCGGCCTTGAGCCCAGCCCGTGCTGCTTGCCTGGCCCCCTCCGTGGGCCCTTCCCCGAGCTGCTGCAGGCCCTGTCCTGGCACGGAGGCTGCGACGCCGTCTGCTGCGGTAGACGTCGTCGCGGAGCAGGCACCGACCATGTCGTGCATCCACTATAAGTTCTTTTCCAAGCTGAACTACGATACAGTCACCTTCAATGGGCTCCACATCTCCCTGTGCGACCTGAAGCGCCAGATCATGGGCCGCGAGAAGCTGAAGGCGGCCAACTGCGACCTGCAGATCTCCAACGCCCAGACCCAAGAAGGTGGGTGGGGGTGGTGGGCACGGGGTGGGACGCGATAACGGGATTCGGCCACAGTCGGTAGCTGTGACTTGTGCTGGGGGCCCGACAGAGCTGTTGTTTTGTCGTCGCTGTCCTGACAGCTACCTTCAGGGCTGTGTTTTAGACACGTGTTTTTAGCTTTAGTCCTTTCCGATTAAAAAAAAAAAAAAAAAATTAACTTTTTAGTCTACATGGTTTGACTTCACCTGTAACAAAATTTCCTCACCAAAATGCATTCAATTAATTGAGGCAAAGGAAAAATAAATGTATGAAAGCCAACTGGCCCCAGGTCCCTTCCCACAACGAGCTCAGCAATGTCCTCTGCTGTATGCAAACACTCTTCCACAAATTCTCTGACTGCTGGCTGAGCCAGTAGGATCCTTCAAGCACCAAATACCAATATGGGCCATGATAAGTGTCCTACACAAATAAAGCCTTTACTTCACCAAGCTATTGTCACTCCTCAGGTGATCCATTTAAATGTGGACTGATTGACTTGGAAGGTGAATTCATTTTTATAGCAGTCTGTCATTAGATGGCTGGAGCTCTCTTCAGTGTGCACTTAACAAGTGGATTGAAAACAAGCACGTACCTGTCTCTCTCCAGATACATGCACGGATAGTCGCTTCAGAAGGCAGATGTCAATGCTTCTCCTCTAACGGTCAATGAATTGTCACAAGACACTAAAAGAGGTCTTATTCCTCTTTCTGCGTCGTACACCCGTTGTGCGTGTTCAAATTGACCGCTGCAGGCTTGCATGATTTGTGAATCAAAGCATTGGTTGCTGTCCTCATATATACAGTCTCTTTCTAGGAGAGGTGCTGCCGCTTGCAATCTTCTGCAGAACCCCCGCAATCCTCAGTTGGGCACAGGCGTAGCAAACCCCTGCCTTTTTGTGGAGCCACTGTTGCTTATCGCGTATCTCTGAAATCAAAACCCGGTGGTTTGTGATCTGGAGCAGGAAGAATATTCTGCACGGCTTCGTTCAGCAGCTCAAAACCTTGAAGCTTGGGGCTTCGAGAAGTGCAGCTGGCATGAGCTCCCCGTTCTTTGTCTGGGCCTCAGTACTGTCGGAGCTCCTGCTCCATCAAAATGTCCCAGGGCAGGCCTTTCTTGACAGGGGGCTGTGCAATGGTTAGATTTTCCTTTTGAGAAGAGCTCTAGGGGTTGGTTTCAGGATATGGGACTTCTGGAAAAGCTTCTGGTTTTGTCAATGGTAGTCCTTTCTAGGACTAAGACACTGAAAAATGGAGCGTAAATTGTGAAATATTCCTATTTTGTATGTGATCACTGAGCAAAACCACCCTGACAGAGCTTGGCTGGGTATGCAGCATCTTTGGGTTTCAGACCGTGGTTCTGATCTGGTCTGCGAAGGTAAGGGCTTTTGATATTGCAAACTGTAGGCAGATTACAGGGAATGGCTGCTGAGAGTGCTTTAACATATTTAGTCATATCCAGCTTGTGGAAGTGCAATATCAAAACCATTCTCATGGAGAGATCTTTGCATTTTAAGCTGTCTCAGTCCAAGTGTCTCAGGCAGGTGGTTTTTTGTTGGGGCCTTGTGTAAAGGTCAGGCGGCTTTCCTCCTCTTCAGCAGACTGACATGGTGTGAGCCAAGGCAGAGCATGGGTAGCTTCAGGCACACGCTGTTTTCGAGAGGCTTTCCGAGGCTGCCTTCCTAAGGAATTTCCTTTGAGTCTCTCTGCTCTGCAAAAAGTGAATGGAAAGTATTCACGTTCCTTTGGTTCATTCAAACGAGATGAGTAGCTGAAGAGGGGAGATACCGCGTTGGAGCCCATTCTGCCCTGCTTGTGAAAGCAAGCTCAAAACCCGCCCAACATTTCTGTGATCCAAATTCTAGAACTGCCAGCCCCGTTTCCATTTCAGTGTAACGAGCAGCTGAGAAGTGTGGCTGTTGATGGATGAAGCTCCAAGAAACAGGCAGCGAGGGCAGGCTCTCTTCCGTGTTCTGTCCGTCCTGAGCACCAGCAGCGTAGCTGAAGCGTTTTTAGTGAACGGCTACTGAAGCAATGGCGCAGAGTTTCCAGGCTTTAGCGCAGTGCCTGTTTTGCTGCAGGGCAAGCTGGTCAGGCTTCAGAATCTGGTTTATGCAGGTGAGACTTTGCTGCTGTTTGTTTTTCTTCAAAGACCTCCTGGGTTTGGAGCCCAACAGAAGCAAAAGCCACTTCAGCTAGGTCAGGAAAGAACCTCATGCATTAGCAGAGCCTCCTTTAGTGACCCTTGGGACCATTTTGCTGTTGGCATTCCAACTATTTTAAAAAAATGAACAAGATGGTGCTGCTTGTGTTTGATTATCAGACCTGAAGATTTCTTGAACTGTACTGTTAGTGTGTTGAGATGATAAAAGCGCGATGTTACACATCAAATTTTGCTTTGACATCTGTGAGGGGGTTCTCTGAAGTGCTGTGTAATTAGCTATTAATACACATTCTTAGGAAGTGACTAATGTTTTTGTCTGTATTTATGTTGTTTGCAGAATACACCGATGATAACGCCCTCATTCCTAAGAACTCCTCGGTCATCGTTCGAAGAATCCCTGTTGCAGGAGTTAAAGCTGCCAGCAAACCATGCGTGATGTAAGTATCCGTAAAGCATTGCATTCTTTGTTGGGGGTTTCAGTGTGTTAACTTTTTTATTGCTCGTAGTTTACAGAGGCATTCCGATTGGATCTTTCTTGTGAAAGCTGCTGTTAGTTTTTGTTGTAATGGGGTAAATTTTAATGTATCTGTCCCAAAGCAGACTTACCTTTTCAGACCTGCTGGGCCACGGGGTTCAACCTCCAACAGTGGTAACTTTTAAGATGGTTTCATTGGGTTTGTTCTTGGGGTTGATTCTTCTGAGAGCCAAGTTGTGGATCCTGTTTCCTCTACATGGAGAGATTCCTTATTCTATGTGTTTGCTTTGATGGCTTTTATAGTACAGACAGATAGGCATTGTAGTGTAAACTTGTAATTTGTTCCCATCTCCGAAGAGTCTGCTTCTCGGGGTTTGACTCTTCCTTGCATTTGGGGGGGGGGGGGGGGAGGGATATGGCAGCTCTTCTTACCCCCCAAATCTGGGGCTTTTGCACGCTAGCTCTAGAGGACAGACCAAGGGTTGCCAGCTGGCGAACCATGCAAACAAGAAGTTCCATTCAGAAGTGATTCTTAGTAGTTTCCTAAAGACAATGTCAGTTTCAGGCAAGAGAAAAACAACAATATCCTAAAGTGTATTGCCTTTTGTGCGAGTACGATGACAGAATTGGTAATCCTTTCCAAACTTGAAACTCAGTAAGCCGTTTAGCACGGTACCAAATGTTACTAGTTATCCTTCTAAGTCTGTTTTTACCCTAAGGTGATACCGGTGCCCCAGGTTTTAGTTCTGTATTCCTAAGATTTACGGAGGACAGAGAACCGGGCATATTGATTAAAATGACAGCCCTTCAAATGCAATCCCGACTACAGGATTATTGCTGTCATTTATGTATTCATGCAGTCCAGTTCTATATTAGCTCCACTGGCATTGTTTGGAGGGTCCTGTTTGCCAGCCTACTTAAAGATACGCCTCTCCACCACAATTAGTTGATATTATTAGCTTGGGGTTCTGCCACGTCTTTCTAATGTTGGTTCTCAGTAAATAAACTGATGAGTTACAGCGTGTCTTGAACCAACAGTACAGGAGCATCCTGGGACCCAGGAAGCCTTTGCAAGCAAAAACCCCTGAATTAATGTGGCTCTGCATGTAAACTTCGGGCGTATTACTGCCGTGGTTGTTACAGTGCTTTCAGGCGCTGCCTGGTAATTCTGGACGCCACAGCGTTGTGCTTATAAACAGGGCCTTGTGTTGGGGGTTAATTTCAATGCGTATGCTTAGCGCCGTCTTGTCAATGCATCCTCCGTTTCGGGTTGGATGGCACCCTCTCCTGGTATTGTAATGCTGCCCTGAAAGGAGAGGAGAGATGCTGCTAGCATCAAAGACCAAATAAATGCCTGCATGTGGGGATGAGGAAAGAATGGCCCTCTCTATTTGTACCTAAATTCCACTGCAGCCTTTGAATTGCCTCTGCTCATGGCACACTTTGGAGGATGTATGAATTGTTTGCTAACGCTATCAGCGGTTGCATGTCTGATCCATGATGAGTAGCATGCAGGTACAGATCAATGAGTGTGTGGAATCTCAGCGAGTGTTCAAATGTAATAAATATTTCCTAAACTATTGTAACATTGTCAAGATTATCTTAATGCAAATTCTGGCAATCAAGACCTTTCTCTTTTGTCGCAGGACTCCTAAATCGCACAAAGCCCCAGGAACTGCTTTCAGGTGACCTTTCTATTACTATTTTGAGTCAATATAGCATACGTAACACATTTAATATTTTGGCACTTTCATAGCTAAATATGGCAGATACCTGAGCACAGGGCTTGGGCTTCCACAAAGCAACCCTGTTCTAAAGACTCTGCTGCTGACGGGTTTGGTATTTCTTTGTCCGACGGCTGATTTTTTTAACATAAGTGCACTTGCACTTCAAAGTGTCTAGACTGTCCCTGTTCTTTCTTAGAAACTAAAGTGCTGTATCTGGTGCCTATTTGTAACGCTGGGGGCACCCACATTGGCTAAAGTGACCTTCGTGTTTTGATGGCTGGTTATGGAAGAACACAGACCTGTAGTACAGACTTTGTATTTTTGATACTTCCATAGCAGAGACAAAATACCTGAGGGCTTGCTCTTGCACTGCTGTGTTCTATAGCTGTAAGCCTTAGAGTAATTTGTGACAAAGTAGAAACGTGATTTGGGGATTTTTTTTTAGTTGCACTGCATGTACCAAGGGAGAACAGTTTGTGTATATGAATAAATTTCCACATGTACGAGACTATCGGGACATAATGTTTTGATATTCAGGTTTTATAATCGGTTTTCACTACTTTACGTTGGGTACAAGTGCTTTATTTGAAGTTCTGATCACCTTTATTTCTTCTTCTAGAAGAAGTCGAACTGAGCCAGCGAGTGGCACATCAAGAGCAGTATGTAAAACACAATCTCACACTTTTTTCTACACACTGCCCTTAATTCTAAACAATGCAGCTTTGTAGTAGTTTTCCAAACATGAACTTAATATCTTTTCCAGTGAAACATAGCATATGTTGTAAATACAATGTCTTTGATTGGGCATAGTAAAAACTGAGTAATGCCATTATTTGCACAGCTCTGATGTGAACGTTGGTATTTGTGCCCAGTAATGCGTTGTATTTCGTACTGAGTCTGCTAGAACATTTCCTGAATGACTTTGTGTTGTACAGAGGACGCGTGATCGGTTTTAGATCATGTAGGTTCAGGGTTTGCACAGCTGAACGTGGTGCCGTGTTCTCCATCTGGCTGCCTAGAGCTGGCAAGATGTATGTTTGTACAGCTTGTCGTGTGCTTTTTGTTTCTTTCAGGAATAAAGCACTGGAAAGCTTGCCAATTGTTGTTGAAGAGTAAAGCAGCAAAATTGAAATGAGTTAAGAGTTTTTTAAAAAGCATGCACAAAAGCTTACACTTTGAATATTTCTTCATTGTCTTCTCTTGTGTTAGCTATCATTCTCCACTTCCACATTTGCGCTCTTGCCCTAATGTTACTACGCCCAAAGCAGGAAAGTGGATCCTTTTTGACTTCGATTACTATTTCAGTAACGGCAAGGATCTCTAGTTGGTGTTTGTCCTTCGAGGCTGCACAAATGCAGAGAGTCATGGCCGTTGTTTTAGCACCGTCAGGCACAACTGTGATCCTTCCTGGCTGAATTTTTAGTTTGGCCAAGCTCTCGGTCACCTTTATTTCAATAATTTGAGCAGTTGATTTTTGTCTAGACAAAGTGGTGGTTACTTGTATGGCTGATGTTTTGGATTGGTGTTCTTATTTGGGTTTGGTGGGGGACGGTGAATATTCTTAAACTGGTGGACAGGAGGGGCAGAGTTCATGTTTCAGGGCATATACGCCTGTGCTTTATTTTGACGGGCAACTGTACTGTGTTCATAAACCCAAACCGTGTGCATTTCTAAATGATGAGACGTTAACTGCTTAATTTACAAACTACACTGAAAAGAAGTCTCCTGTCGTGATGCTTCCTTCTCAAACAAACTCAAGTATTTTTTTAAGTCCTTTTGAGCTGAAAATTGACAGCTTCCTTACCCTTTCAGCTTTTAAGCAGTTGTGAACATTGGACAGGGGTCCTTCTCTGCGATATTCTGGAGCAGTGAGTTGATCGCAAGCGGGTTTGGTTCTTTTAGTTTCTTCTCATGAACCACATAGGCACTCTTAAGCTGTCATAGGCTTGGACTTTGTTTTGAGCAGATACAGATTGCACTAGGTTAGAAATGCCTCTTTGAGTGACACTCAGAGGACATAGCGCAGGCTCTCAGGCTACAGCAGAGGTTAACTATTGCTGTGTTTTGATTGTAGAACTTGAATCTGTGTTTCATTTTTTGTGAACAGATTGATGACTCTTCTGCATCTATTTCTCTGGGCCAGCTTGCTAAGGTATGTACGTATTCTTGTCAAATACTTTAAAAAAACTGTGTTAGCTTCATATTTTTAAGTCCTATACCGTGATCTGTAGCTGGATGACTGTTGTAATGTGAACACAACTTTAATTTAATTCTTAGCAATTTAAAGTTTTTATTTTAACTTTAAAACGTGTGTATATTTTGGTACTATCCTGTAAAGAGGAGTTACCAGTATGGGAACTCAGCCTCAACATAATGTTGCAGTATTACTCATCTGCAAGACACAAAGCAGCAGCACTTTGGAAGCCGTTTACCGTTTTTCCTATGTTTTGTTAATTTTGCGTTGGAAACTAACACACTTTTTACAGAAGAATTTAATTGGCTGTAAGTTATGGCCATTTCAAGGGGGTTTGCAACAGCCAAAATAGAAGCGCTTCTGGAACACGGACAATTGCATGGCTATTTTTGAATTTCTAGTCCTTATAGTTCTAGATGCATTCTGTGGATGCTGCACAATTTCATCAATTGTAGCGTATCTACAGTGGACACCACGATCTAATTTGTTTGAATGCAGACTGTGTAAATTGTGTCAGTGTACCTAACTGTCGAGAGGAACATGCCGATGCGCATGTGTGGCATTTTAGCAGATGTGCCCTTCTGAAACGGTTGTAACGCCCTGTTTTGCTATGGAGCTGCTTGCTGGTTTTGCTCAGCCAGGTGTCACTTTGTCGGGGAAAGCACTAGTGATGGCCCTTTGTGACAGGCGTAGTGCTAGCCAACTGAATTCCTAGTCTGCAAAGTTACAAAGATTAGAGAAGGCAGGGCTTAATGCAGAGGAGCTGGTTCTTTCTTCTGAAAATAAAGGCTGGAGTTCATTGCCGAGAAAGAGAAATCTCTCCCCACGGGTAACTTCTTCCCTCTCTTCCTGCAGAAATTAAATTGTGTACACTGGGGGGAAGGAAACATAAATTTGTTTGGAAGGCAGCCACCAAAAGAAATTGGTCTCCATTGGTGCTGTCTCTGAACGTGTCCTTGGTTCTGTAAACTCCTGTGAAGTTTTACTCTGAAATGTGAAAACCTGTCCAAGTAGGGCACACATTGAAGCTTTTGAGAAAATTTAAGTATTTCAGAAAAATACAGGAACATAGCATAAAGCAGCTCAAAACTGTTACTTGCTCTGACCTCTTCAGTGCAGACTGGCTTAGCATGGAGGCAATGTGTTAGCAGGTTTCTGTTTTATTATTCCTATGTATGAAACGCTATGTTTGAATTTTGGTCTATTCCTAGTAAGGTTTTGTGGGTTTTGGGTGTGTTTTGTAAACCGTTTGGGTTCAAACAAACGAGTCAAGTATCTGTAAAGTTTTCTATAAACATTAATGATTTCATAGATGTCGATCTGCATTATGTGACTGTGGAGAAAAAACTGTGTATATGAAACAACCATTTCAGAGAATGTTGAACCTGGTTGGTTGCTTTTGGGAGTGAATGCATCTAAAAACAAAAGCAGGAGTGGTTGACCTGCATGATCAGTGCCTGAAGGTCCAGATCATTTACAGTCACTCCCTCAGGCCCTGCTTGTATCTGGGCTGGTGTGTAATAAAAACATTGGAACAAACACGACTTAAAAGAAAAATCAGCTACCTTCAGTAATTCTGGATAAGGTTTCTATTACGATTTGTATGTTAAAAGGACACAGTAAACTGGAAAAACCGGCAGGTTTTGCTTGCTGCAGTTAAATCGCTGAATATGAAGAGGGTAGCGGGGGGGAACGTGCAGCTGGGACTGCCTACAGCACATCGTGGTCCACTGACAAGAATCTTTTGTCTTGCTGAGGGATTATAAAAAGCTTGATTCCTTTTAATGCTTCTGTGTCTGAAGCTGAATTTCAGCCAGCAAGACCCACTTCCCCGACTCTTGTGTGTCCTTTTACTGCTGCGAAATGTAAATAATGGTACTTGCCTGCATCTTTTTCAATTAAATGTCCAGGGGCTATCTTCTGCTTCAAATAGTCTGGGGCTTAAAAATCCGTTTAAAAGTGCTGGATAGTATAATTTTTCCTACACAGAGCTTCAGTCCACTTGGAAGCACATTGGATTGGTTACAGGAGTCTTTGTGTGAGGTACAAAGAGAGCCCAAGGTTTGGAGTGCCCAAGAAGGCTCTTTTCAAGTAGGTTCCCAGGCCCATAAACCCCCTGCAGTGGCCTAAGGACTCCCCAGCGCATCTTCAGCACGGCTCTGTTTTCTGTCAGCGGCTGTTTTCATGCAACCTCAGCCCGCGTTGTGCTGCTCTTTGCAGGATCGGGGGAGTGGTGGTGTCTTTGGCCGTGTGGGCTGAAATGTGTTTCTAATGTGTGTATTGCCTGTTGAACAGACTGCCAATCTGGCTGAGGCCAATGCTTCTGAAGAAGATAAAATCAAGGCTATGATGACACAGTCCTGCCATGAGTATCATCCAATCAAGTAAGTGTTGATAACGTCCAATCTGTTCTTTGAAGATGATGGAAAAATCGTAGAGATGTTTGTTTTAACAAGAGAGACGCACGCATAGCTTTTTCTTTTTCCCAAAAACCTTTTAGTTACATGAAGAAACCCTTGGGTCTGCTTCCACCATCATATACCTGCTTCCGTTGCGGACAACCTGGCCACTATATAAAGAACTGCCCAACAAATGGGGTAAGATTGAGGGGGACTTCTGGTGTTACTTGGGGGTTCATTTTTTTACCTTGGCAGTTACCTAACAACTACATGACTGCTCATCTTTGGAATTGTTTCTCTGGGGGTGAAGCCCTTCAAAATTCAAGGGAAACCTGGAGTTGTAAATGTAAACTTTTATTTTTTCCAGGTCATAGACATTCAATATGTCCATAGATCTTTCTCTGTGAACTTTCATGCATATTTTTAGATATTCCAATATCATTGGAAATGTTTCTGGTTTTAACTCTTTTTAACAACAGTTCACAGTTTTTAGTATTTTGTATAAACCCAAGCTCCTTTCTGTTGACCCCACCCGCTGAATATTTGCCTGTTTTAATGACACAAGCCTCTGGGTGAGTATGCATGCCATTTACCGTTGTATATGCGTGAGGTATGAACTGAACCTTCATATACAGTTCCTCAGTGCCTGGTTCAGAGCACTGAACTGAGCTTGCCCTGGGAATTGCGCTTTGGAGGAGGAGCGGGTTGGTGTCTTTTCTGAGCGGAGGGCAGGCTAAGGGATATTTCACCCTTAAGGAACCTGAAGTTAAGCCCAAGAGTGTCGACGGCGTTCAAAACACTGCTCAAGCCTTGGAACACCCTGGCTATATTCATTTAGGAAAATAAGTATTTTAGTCAAGCAACCCTTCTGTTAAGGAAAAGGAGAGGATTAAAGGCTTTTGCTGCTTAGAATAATCATGGGCATGTCATTTTAAGTGTGGGTCTTAAGATGAGCTATGTTTGCCTTTCTTCTCTTAACAGGGCAAAAATGTTGAGTCTGTTCCCAGAATTAAAAGGAGCACGGGAATTCCACGGAGTTTCCTGATAGAGGTGAAAGATCCCAATACAAAGGGTGCTATGCTAACCAACACTGGGAAGTATGCCATACCAGCTATTAATGCGTAAGTAGGGAATTCATTGGACCGACCCAAAAGCGAATGAGAGAAACTGTGCGTAAATGTCTGAGTGGCCAGGCGACCAAATCGGCCAGCCTCTGTAATTGCAGGGGAGGAAGCATTGTCGTTGTATCTGAACCTTAAAATCTGTGATACTTTCTAAGATTAAAATAGGGTGGCCCTACTGCTCATGGCCCTGGAAGCTGGTTAAACTAGTGCTGTGCTAAGAATCTGTATTTCTGCAAAATATTTCAGTAGTGTTGACAGTGGGAGTTGTTCTCTCTGAAAGCTCGTTTTGCTGCTGGTTTATGTTTCAAAGGCTTCTTGCAAAATGTAACCCATCGCCGTTGGACTGAGATTTCCTCCCCCTCTGACTTTTATCCAAGCTCACGTGTGAAACAGGCTGAAGTTTCCCTGTTGCTCTAAACTCAGAAAATCCAGCAGTGGGCTGACAAGAGGGGCTGTTACGAAATGCACTTGGTAGCACTTCTGCTTTTCTGTCGTGGATCTCCTTTTGTAGAAGCTGGAACATAGACTGCCCTTATTTATAAAATGGAATTACTCGGAGACTCACTTCATCCTGAGCCTGCAATTTACCTTTACCCCCTGGCAAAGGAGAGGTGGGATTCCTTGCACCCAATTTCTAGCTGTCAAAACATTATTGTTGTAGTTGGAGCCAATTTCTTAGTTGATCCAATGAATGGGAGAGTTCTGCAGAAGGAAAATTGTTCCCCCCTCCCTCTTCTGGTCTTGTGGCTATAGAAAAGCAGTTTAAACGAGATGCCTGCGTCTTCGAAGGCTAGTGTGGAGCGAGGAGAATTCCATCTCTTGTCTTCCTTTGATAAAATCCTACGCTTGGAAAAGTTTTCCTTTCCTCGTCTTTCACTTTTTTCTTTTTCCTCCCCTCCCCCCCCTCCAGGGAAGCTTATGCCAGAGGCAAGAAGGAAAAGCCACCCTTTTTACCCGAGGAGCCGTCCTCCCCCTCCTCCTCCCATGATCCCGTTCCAGAGGAGCTGCTGTGTCTCCTTTGTAAAGATACAGTGACTGATGCCGTGGTTATTCCCTGCTGTAGAAACAGTTACTGTGACGAATGTAAGTGTTACTCCCAGGTTTGTTAATCCCAAACATCAAACTGATCTTCTGAAAGCAGACATAGGAGATAACGGCATTACTTTGTCACCAGTTCGATTTAAGACTGAAGTATAGCCTGACTAGGAAAGGACTCTCCTTGTAGAAAGGAAAAAAAAAAGGCAGAAAGCTTTTTCCCCTTTTTATGTATCTCGTTAAATCTCTTTACACGCGTGTCGTGGTTTAACTCCAGCCGGCAACTAAGCACCACCCAGCCGCTCGCTCGCTCCCCCGCAGTGGGATGGGGAGAGAATCGGAAGGGTAAAAGCGAGAAAGCTGGTGGGTTGAGATAAAGACAGTTTAACAGGTGAAGCAAAAGCCGCGCGCACAAGCAAAGCAACACAAGGAATTCATTCCGTCCTTCCCATGGGCAGGGAGGAGTTCAGCCATCCCCAGGACAGCAGGGCTCCATCACGCGTAACCGTTACCTGGGAAGACAAACGCCATCACTCCCAACATCCCCCCCTTCCTTCTTCTTCCCCCAGCTCTATATGCTGCGCATGACGCCATACGGTGTGGGATAGCCCTTGGCTCAGCTGGGGTCAGCTGTCCCGGCTGTGTCTCCTTCACACTTCTTCTGCCCCCCCGGCCTCCTTGCTGGTGGGGCGGTGTGAGAAGCAGAAAAGGCCTTGACTCTGTGTAAGCACCGCTCAGCCATAAGGAAACCATCCCCGTGTTACCAACCCTGTTTCCAGCACAAATCCAAACCATAGCCCCCCACTAGCTACTATGAAGAACATGAACTCTGTCCCCGCCCAGACCAGCACAATACGGAAGGACGAGTATGAGAAGAGTGCGTAATTGTGCAGGAGATTCCAGAATTAGATAGTGACTGCATTTATTTGTCCACAGCCCTTTCTCTCATACAAAATTATATAGCCAGCTCTGGTGATTTGGTGTGGTCTGCAACAAACGGATAGTCAGGCATTTAATCCGCCTTCTTCTCCACCGGAGGGTTGGTTAAAACCTTCAGAACTCAAACCTCCTAATGTGTTGAAATGTGTTTTCTTCATTAACCTTGAGGTTAGTGACTTCTCACTGTACTAGCCAGCGGAAAGAAGATCAGTCGGAACATCAAGGCACAGCCTCCTCTACATCTTCAGGTGTTGCATGAGTGCAATATCAAACCGTATAGTTATTTGCTGCAGACTGGAAATTTTTTACACTGTTGAACATTGATCGCTCCGTGCTCTCAATTCAAGACCATATTCACCCATTAACCACACACTTGTGTTTAGAATTGATTAGACCCCAAAAATACTCCTTAGTTTGGCTAAAAGCTGTTTTGATGATTCTGATGATTCACAGGTATTAGAACAGCGTTACTGGACTCTGAGGAGCACAGATGCCCCACATGTCATCAAACAGACGTTTCTCCTGACGCTTTAGTCGCCAACAAGTCCCTACGCCAGGTAACACGATGACTTTCACGTAAACTGTTGGCAAGGAAAAGTCTATTTTTCAAAAGCTGAAAGGGAAGAAGATATTCATTTACCTCTCCTTAAGCAAGGCTAAATGGAGTAAGGCTCAATTTACTTTTCAAATACGTTATCTGTTGTTACAGAAGCTTACAACTCTTTAGAGACAATCTGGCAAATTCAGGTCACCCTTTTGTTTAACAGGCTTGTCTCACTTTCAAACTCAGTGCTAACGCTGGAGTACTTTAAATACAGCTACTCTGAGTTGCAAGTCATGAATATCAGTGTTCAGTGTGATGTATCCATACATCTGTATGTTGATTCATTTTAGGACTGATAGCATTTACAGGATACACAAGGAGTTTTACTCCGTGCAGGCTTTTCTTCGTCTGTCTACTGAAGTTTCGTATTAACTTTTTGTAAATGCTTTCCTGCCTCTAGGCTGTGAACAACTTCAGAAATGGGACTGGCTACGCAAAAGGGCTCCATAAGCAGGTTCAGCAGCAACAGCAGCAGCAGCCGCCACCGCCACCACCTCCACCACCACTCCTGAGGCAAACAACAGCCCGCAACCTGCAGCCTCTGCTCTGGCCAACAATTTCCAGCCAGCGGGATCCACTCATGAGTCCACTGGCTTGTCTGGCTTCTTCTTCTGTTGCTGCTCTGTCATCGTTGGCCCCTGCTGAAAAGCCAGGTGGACCTTTTTGGTAAGGAAATCTGTAGATCAACACGAATATAAAAGAAGTTAGATTGTTTCTCCTGAGCTTCTCAGCTAGCGATTTCTATAGCATTAGTGACAGTTCCAGAGAACTGTGGCCGTTCTGGGTTTGGGTTTTACTTTGAATGAGGACACTTTAATAATTTGGAAGCGTGCCTCATGCAAGAATTTTCTCCAAAGTATTTTGGTTTGCTTCTCTTACAAGTCATTCAGTACGCGTTGACCCTGAAAGAGGAACTTTTTTCCCCCAGGAGCCCTTTGAGTTTAAGTGGCTAGCAATTCCTAAAGTAAGCATTTGGTTATGTCAGAGCTTCTGGAGTGCATTCATTTCTCTTTAGTACTGAGGAAATAATCGTTTCCTGAAAAGTGAAAAAGCCCAATGAGAGGTAAAACTGACCAGGTGTTTCACATCACTTTTTTCTACAGTATTTCTATCATCAGTATTATAAGTCAGAGTCATTCTCAGTAATGCCGTGTAGTCAGCGCCGCACGCAGATTTGGATAATAAACATTGAAACACTGTAAATTTGAAGTCTTTACAAACATTTACCAACAAAGTCCTAGTTGGCAACCCAGTGAAGCGGTATGAAAATACATGGAAAATCTGTACTGTTGTTGAGGGCTTCTGTCCTTTCGATTTTATGCCTGGAATGCAAAGAGCCACTCTGTCCAGAAGACTGTCAGGCGCAGCTGTACCGTTGACTACAAAGGTCACAAGTCAAAAGAACCTCTAAGGCAGCCACTGAGCCAGCACATAAACGTTTCCCAAGAGAATTTCAGTTCTTGCATCTTCCACAACTGAGAGTCAGTGTCTGGGCTATACGTACTCCAATCCTTTTATGTGCAGCCAGCTTACTAAAATATTTTTCCGGTGAGCCCTGGCAGCCAAGAGGGCAAACTGCATCCTGGGATGCATCAAAGGCAGGGGAAGCAGCCAGTGAAAAGAGGTCATTATCCTGCTGTATTCAGCGTTGCTGCGGCCTCCCCTTGAACACGGTGTGCAGTTCTGGGCCCCACAATTGAAGAAGGAGGTGAAGGTCCTTGAGTGCGTCGAGAGGAGGGCAACAGAGCTGGTGAAAGGGCTGGGAGGAATGTCCTCTGAGGAGCGGCTGAGGACTCTGCCTTTGTCCAGTTTGGAGAAGAGGAGGCGGAGGGGCCACCTCATTGCCCTCTGCAGCTTCCTGCGGAGGGGACGTGGAGAGGGAGGTGCTGATCTCTTCTCGGTGGGATGCAGTGATAGGACACGTGGGAATGGTTCCAAGCTGTGCCAGGGGAGGCTTAGACTGGACATGAGGAAGCATTTCTTTACCGAGAGGTTGTTCAAACCCTGGAACGGGCTTCCTGGAGAGGTGGTCGATGCCCCAAGCCTGTCAGTGTTGGAGAGGGATTTGGACAGTGCCCTTAATCCCATGCTTTAACTTGGTCAGCCCTGAATTGGTCAGGCAGTCAGAGCAGATGATCGTTGTGGGTCCCTTCCAACTGAAATAGTCTAGTCTATTCTGTTCTATTTCTCGTTAAATGCCACTAGTCCAAACAGACTTCTCGTCAGTGCTTCATTTGGAATCGGCCAACTTCCCATTTGTACATCTGGAGAAGATTATTTTTTCATTTTTTTCCCCATTTACTATAGTCAGCCTTTTCTCACTTGGGACTTTGTATTTCAAGTAGCACTTCAAAACACTGTTTGAATAATAAAAATTTGGGTTTTTTTGTAGTGATGCCGGTACTGTTCTGCCTCCTGCTGCGCTGGTGAGTGCTGCTGGGCTTTCTAAATCTTCCTTTCAGTCAATCGGCAGTTTGGTGGAAGAGAAGGTAAATTTTATTTCAACATATGCAGTGCTGCTTGTATTTTAGCAGAGCTTCTTTTCCAACTGTTTGCATTTATTCACAAGGGCTGTCGGGTTCCTGTAGTAAGACAACCAGCGTTACCAAGTCTTCTGGGCCCCCAAGGACACTCAATACACACAACTGGTAAGCAACTATAACTTGAGAAGTTCTTTTCAAAACTTATCTTCAGATCAACTGAATGGGATTTTTTTCTTTTTCCTCTCTCCACGCCAAAAGGCCATCCCAGGAGAGCCAGCGCAGTTCGCTCAGCAGCTGGCAGACCAGGCTGGGAGCTGTAAGTATGCTACAGAAATTCAATATATTCCTACTTGTAACCTGTTAAACGAGACCATAACACGTAGCTTATACAGTAAATAATAATGTAATAACTTAAAGCTGATTTAGAATGAAATAAGTGTGCACAGATAGTTGTGGAGAATACAAGTGGTAATTCGTTTTTAAATGGCTTCGTTTGAATTGGCTTTAACGAAGGGGATCTATGCTTGCAGTAAGAGTATTTAAAAGAAAACTGCAGCACATGATTGAGAAGAGGACTCTGAAAAATGAACACTGTTTGAAGAAAGCATAATTACATACAAAAATGAAATATCATTAAAGGGTGAGGTGGAAAGCCACCCTTCTGATCACTGGCTGAATAGGGCTGGAGAAATTGATTTCCCCATAGAAATCAGCCTCCAACATTCTTTTTTACCAACTTAGTTGATACTGATTGAGCAAAGCATTGGATAGTCAACACTGTGTTGTGTTATTTTATAAAAATTTTGAATGTCTTCAATTCAGTCCTCTGAAATAGCCAAGCTGCTTTCTCTCAGTTGGAGAGAGAGAGAGGAGTCTGTTTTCTCTATTATTGCAGTGTCAAGTTAGTCCTTCCTTTTGGTACATATTTGTTATAGATAGATTGTAAGGGGGCATTGTGTTCATACTATGCTAAAGATAAATAAAAACAAACCCCAGGATCCATCCCACAGATTGTCTAAAATCTCAAATTCAGTAAGCCCGAAAATAACAATTTGGGGACAAAACCAGGCCAAACACATCCTCATGAGGCAACAACATAGGAGGCTTATGTGGAAGAAGTTAAAAGAAGTTTGAGAGAAGATGAGTTAGTATTTGTGCAGTGCTTTGAAGATCAGAAGTGTGAAGTATTGACCATATCAAGGAGTGGCAGAGGAGCGGTGGGCACTTGGCACAGGGGAGATGGGAGTGTCTTTCAAGCACGGGCAGCCTCCATCCACAGGCGCAAAGCTGAGTATAAGGAGAGAAGACTGAGGGAACCGCTGGGGCTGGGGATGTGGAAGGCGAGTCTGAGGATCAAGAAATGAGGGCAGTCTCTAATGAACAGACAGCAGGGAGAGAAATGCTTAAGTTGAGAACAAGAAGTGCTCGCCACCGTGCTCCCGCTTCCTTCGCCTTCCTCTTTAAAATTGGGGCAGAGTGTAACAAACAGTGACACGTGTTTTTGGGTTTCTTTAGAAGTTCAAATCGAGGACGCCCGCCTAGTGAACGTACCCAAAGGACTCAGGCCCCAGCACTGCCACCATCAATCGCCATCTTTGTGCCTGTGCCTCCACCTCCCTTGCATCCTCCACCACCCCATGCCCTTCCTCTCCCACCGCGGGTACCACCGCCCCAGTTGCCTCCTCAGTTTCCCCCTGGTCAGCCTCCAGCTGCTGGGTGCACTGCCCCCCCTCCAGGATATCCCCCAGCTCCTGCCAACAGGTCGCCAGCTTGGGTACCAACAGCAGGACCAACGGCTCCTTCAAATACCATCCCAACGACACAAGCACCTCCTTTACCTAGGGAGGAGTTTTACAGAGAACAACAGAGACCTAAAGAGGAGTAAGTATTTGGCTCAATGAAGTTGCGTTGGTTTTCATTTTTGTATCTCTTGCGATAGTATATCGGACTGCAGTTACACTAAAGTGTGTCTGACATAAGCAAAGATGACCTAGTGGTTTTTGCAATATTCTTTTTCATTGCAGGTGAAACCATGCAAAAGTAAACCCAGACAAATGTCATTCTAAAGCTTTCCCTGAAACTTCTAGGCATTCTAAACTGGCTTTGCTTAACTGGGATGTTCACCTTTTGCATTTGCGTGCCGTAGACATTTTCTCCTATCGGCCAGGGTTTGTTTCTTGATGTCTTTTTGTAAGAAAGGTCAAACTATCCTTGTAAGAAAGGTCAAACTTCTTTTAACAGGGAGAAGAAAAAGTCCAAATGTGATGAGTTTACAAAGGATTTTGGTAAAGAACCGATGGAATATAAAAAGATTCAAAAGGAGCGTAGGCGTTTGTTTTCCAGGTAACTGCTTTACACGTCCGTAATGGAGAAGCGGGTTGTCTAGAAGAATCAGGAGGAGTTCGCCTCCACCTCTCCATCGTCAGATGGATTGGATGAGTCAAGGGATCAGCAGCGACAGGAGTAAATAGTCCTGGGTGTAAGATTGCAGTACAAGTCTTTTGCATCCTGTACAAATTGCCAAACCAGTAGTGAAGATGAAGAGACTCAGCTGGCATTTTAAAATGGAGCTTTGCCGTCTTCAGGCTAAATCGTGTTTTCTTGGTGTTTGATACTGCACTCTAGCCATTAAGACTTGCACTTTTTGCATCTTACTGCAACAAAAATGATTTGCACTGCAGGTAGTTGTTGAGTAGTGAAAAATGTGTGCGTTCATGTACCAGTAGAGGCCAGTATACCCCGCCTTAGATCAATCAGTAGCTATGGTAGTTAATGTCATAGAAGTGGGTGGAAATAGGCTTCCCCTTCCTGTATGTTGGTACACTAACAATGCAGCAGCTGTTCTGTCTCCTAAGCAGAAACTTTTACATACGATCAAGTTCTTCAGTTTGCAGTAGCAGTATGTCAGCAGCTGAAAGAAGCTTTGGCATTAGCCTGTGGAGAGGAAAAGAAACCCAAACCAAATGTGGGAGGAAAAAAACTGGGGAGAGCGACTGTTTTGAGTTAACTTCACTTTTTTTGTGTTTTGTGTTTTTTTTAAGGTCCAAGTCTCCCTATAGTGCTTCATCTTACTCGAGAAGTTCATACACCTACTCCAAGTCAAGATCAGGTTCTTCCCGCTCTCGCTCCTACTCTCGATCCTTTAGTCGTTCCCATTCTCGTTCCTGCTCACGATCCCCACGGTATTCAAGAAGAGGCAAAGGGAAGAGTCATAAATATCGTTCTAGGTCAAGGTCACGGGGTTATCACCATTCAAGGCTAAGAAGATACCGTTCACGATCAAGGTCTCCAGTGTTTAGAGGCCACTCTCCCACTACACGGACCGTACCTCGAGGGGAAGGAGGAAGGGAGTATTTTAACAGATACAGAGAAGTTCCTCCACATGATATGAAAGCGTGCTATGGCAGATCTGTTGACTTGAGAGATCCATTTGAAAAGGAAAGATACAGAGAATGGGAAAGGAACTCTAGAGAATGGTACGAAAAGTTTCACAAGAGCTTTGCTGTTGGCCCTCAACCTCCGCCTCCAGTAAACAGGGGCAACTTTTCTCCAGATAGGTTTGGTCCGCCTGGGACCAGACGAGAGAATTTGCCACAGGCTTGGGGACGTAGGGAGGATTATCCTGGTGGGCAGAGCCACAGAAATCGTAATACAGCTGGAAATTACCCTGAAAAACCTTCTGGAAGAGAGAGCCATGACATCCGAGATGCTACAAAATCCAAAGAGAAGGAGGTGGAACATCCACTGGGAGATGGCAAAGGAAATAAAGATAAAAACCCCCAGAAGAGAAGAAAAGGGGATGAGAATGAAGGCTTTCCCAAAGCTGAGTTGTTAGAAGGTGCGAGGAAAGCCAAAGAGCCAGTTCCAGCAGCAGATGTTAAAATGGACTCTCTGTTCATGCTCCCAAGAAGAGACGATGCCACCCCTGTGAGAGATGAGCCTATGGAAGCAGATTCTCTTGCTTTCAAACCAGTATCTGCAAAGGTGAAAAAAGAGAAGGAGAAGCCAAAAGCAAAAATTGACAAGACAAAGCGGAAAGCAGAAGTGGCTGTTCTGCCTAAGAACGACAGCATAATAAAACCAGCTAAAGCTTCCCAAGAGGAGGTGGACAGCGATCGTGAAGAATCTCCTCGAATGGAACCTGCTGTGAAAAAAGTGAAGGAGGAGTTGCCAAAGACAGACAGTGTTAAAACCTCTTCCTCTCAAAAGGCTGAGAAGGCTCTTGGTTCCCCACGGAAAGCTCACCCCAAAGTTACAAAAGATCACCCAGAAACCAGAGCAGCCAACGAGGAAACGGCAAAGAAAGACCATCGAAAAGAAACCAAGTCGGAGAAGCCCTCCAACAAAGAGGGCAAGTCAAAAACACCTGCTGAAAAAAGCAACCCCTCTGATGCAAAACCTGAACAAAGAAAACGAAAAGTAGATGAAAAGGTTGCTGAAGAACATGAAGCGACTTCCCTAAAGGCCTCTAAACCAGAAGCTGCTGACTCGAAAAGACCACCAAAGGGGAAGACTGAGCCTGATGGTGAAAAAGGAGAGCAAACTCCAGAAGAGGATAAACCTGCTTTTCTTAACAACCCCGCCAAAAAGATTAAACTTAACCAAGAAACTGGCAAAAAGGTTGTGAGTGGAGAAAATGTGCTACCTGCAGAAGAACCTGGTGAGAAAGCTGAGCCGAACAGCAGCAAAGTTAAGCAAGAAAAAGCAAAGGGAAAAGTAAGAAGCAAAGGAACGGCAGCTGATGGATCTAGTGCAACTCTGGTACATTGCACCAGGTACCTCATCTTTTCTTTTCCTATTCTTTCTTTCCTCCCTCCCCCCTGCAAACAAATGTAAAAGTCTTTATGGTGACTAATGAAAGGAACAGCTAAATCTGTGCTAAATGAGTGAATAATCTGTGATCTTTCCTGCTAAGCTGTACTTGGGTCAGAATCAAATTTTGTGAAAGAAAACAAGCAGTCTGTACTGCCCAGACAGCTCATAAGGTTAATTCATTGATGACGTCTTTCACCCTTACTTCTGGGACTTTTTTCCCCCCTTCTTATTCATTATATGTTGACTCTCTGAGGAGTCCCCTCGAGGTTTTCCTTCAGATCCAGCTAAAGGCAAGGATAACAGACATGTCTCTACCATGCAATATGTTGCCTTTGAAAAATTGCAAGGTGCTGTAATGATCTACTTTTGTCAGTATGAGATGAAACGATACCTTGCAGAAATAGCAGCTTGGTTGCCAATATCTTGTACTGATTTGAGCTTTGAGCACAGTGCCGTGTTGACACAGCTACACTGCTTCCAGCTCAGTGCCAACTTCTTTGAAAGAGTGAATCTAGTGTGAAGCTGTTATTACGTACATTTCAGCATCTAAAGAAGCCGGACAGCGCAAACTCAAACCATTTAAGACGTCACTGGAGACTTAAGATAGTGTCTTGATATTCTAAACAGTTTTTAAAACGTACATTTTTTCTGAAGAAGAACACTGGGACATGAGAATAAAACTGTGGTTGTGTATACCTCTCCCTAATTGCTTGCTTAGATGTCGAAACAAGAATGTATAGCTAATTTATCTACCATTGGTAGAAGCAGGACATGAAGGAATTACCAGGTCAGACAGTCCCCAATCTGATAATCTCGTGTCTTTGTTAATTAAATGTAGAGTAGGAAGGTACTAAATTAATTGATTGCTCGTAGTCTTAGCTAGTGGACTCATCCTTTCTCTCGTCTGTTCCCTTAATTGAACATCTTTTGAACAAATACGCAAGATTTAGAATGGAAACACAAGCCGTTTTCTAAACTGTTACGAAAGATGGCGGTGCGTATATCTCACCCATGATTAATGTCAGCTTTTTCCCTCTTAGCACTAGTTCTACTGGAGGAAGCCCCATTAGAAAGACTGAAGAAAAGCCAGACACAAAACAAACTGTCATTAAGACCATGGAGGAGTATAATAATGATATCACAGCCCCTGAGAAAGACATCCTTATTATGATCCAGGTCCCTCAGTCAAAGTGGGAGAAGGATGACTTTGAGTCTGAAGAGGAAGACATTCGATCTACCCAGGTGCCCGCAACCGTAGGAAAACCTGCTAATGTTATACAAAATGCGAGTGCTAAGCCACCAAACCCTGTAAAACAGAGTGAAAAAGAGACGGAGCCTTTGAAGGAAAGACAGAAAACTACAAAAGAGGTGAGTTATGAAAGCTCCCAGCATGACGCAAAAAGTTCAAAAAGTTCGATGTCAAATGAAAAAGGAAAAACCAAAGACCGGGATCATTCTTTGTCAGACAAAGACACCTCTGAGAAGAGAAAGAGCAGTGTTCAGCAAGAAGACGACCCCTCAGAACGTGCAACCGAGCAAGGAGATGGAAAAAGTATTTCCCAATCTTCCAAAGACCGCAGATTTTCAGAGAAGCCTGATACTGGCCATGGATCCGCTGCTAAAGACTTTACTCCTAAGCAAGACAAAAATTCTGACCGTGATGGCAACAGAGATTATTCTAGTTCCAAGCGTAGAGATGAAAAGAGTGAATTAGCAAGGGGAAGAGAGTCCCCTTCTCAAAACAGAGAATCTACGTCAGTCCAGGAGAGTAAGCCGAGAGACGAACAAGCAGAGCTGTCCGAAAAGTGCACTGGAGACGCCAACAGGAGCAGCTGCAGCCCTCCGCCTGAGCAGCAGCAGTCTGATCACAAAGCTGCTCACGATTCCAAGCGCACATTGGAGGAACCCAAACCTCTAGATATAAACGCAGGAGAAGAGAAAGAGAAGCACGTACCAGAAGTAAAGAGCAATGAAGAGAAAGAGCCAGGTGGTAATAAAGCACCTTGGAGAGAGGAATCGCCAGATGTAAAACATGAGAAAGAGAACGTGACTGGACAAAACAATAAAAGTGTTGCCCAGCCTAAGCCTCAGGTAAGCAGCTCCTCGCCGCTCTCTTCTGATCGAACGCGAGACACTGATGAGGCTGCATTTGTACCAGACTGCAATGAAAGTGAGAGTAAGGTATCTGCAAAAGGTGAGGAAGCGGCAGGGAAAACTCATGACGACCCAAAGGAAAAGGCTGTTGATAAGGTGAAAGAGGATACAGCAGCACCTGCTGCAGGTGACCGGCCTGAAGCAAGGCGAAGTCAAAGGCAAAGCAGTCCCAGTGTTAGGCGCAGCCGTAGCCAAAGCCCTTCTGAGAGTCAGACTGGAGGCCACAGGAGCAGTGCCAGCTCAGGAGAGAGGCAAGACAGCAAGAAAAAGAACAAGAAAAAAAAGAAGAAGAAGGACAAGAAGCAGAAGAAACAGAAGCAGCAGAAGAAACACATTGGAAATGAAATGGAATTGGAAAAGAGCCACAAACACAAGCACAAGAAGAACAAATGGAAGAAGAGCAAAGACAAGGAGCAAGATGACCAAAAAGTGAAATCTGTCCCTACATAGAATGACAGATAATGAAAAAAGACTTAATTCCCAAGTCATCTGTATTAAACTTTGTTGAAATGTGAACGAGTTCAAGCATTGCAAATGATGACATGAAAGACCCTGTGTTGCACTTAAAAAATTGCCGCTGGATTGTTTGATTTTTACATCGGAGCTTTAAAAAGCGAACATTTTGTACAGAATTGTGAGTTGTGACCACGCAACATGAAAGGCGTTGCTGGGGCCTCTTACTTTTAACCACCGTTAATTAGTCTGGCTGGAGTTTTCTGTCCTGAAAATTTTCACAGTTGAATTTTCTTTTAATTGCCTGGCAGAAGCAGCTGGTATCAGTTATAAAATAGCAGCAGAATGATTTGCAGAACACATTGCAGCCTTGTTATGTCACTTCTTGATTACAATAAAATGTTTTCAGTAAACTACCCGGTGTGATGAGCTTTTCAGTGATAGCTGAACATCAGCAGAGCAAAGCCTAGTGACAGAAAAAAGCCGCCAGTAAAAGCTTGCTGGTAGCTGACATGTATGAAAAATAACGTCCACGGGTTTAATTTTGCAAAGAGCGGTAGGACTTTCAGTCTTCTGAACGGATGCCATGTGGGGAGGCGCTGCCGAGAAGAAAGCCAGCAAAGGGGAAAAGAATTGGAAGGTATTTACATATTTGTATGCAAAACACTTTCCTTCCAAGAGGAAAACCCCAGCCAAGTTTTCTGAAATGCAACCAGAAACGGAGAGCTAAACCAGCCAAGACTGAATTAACCGAATGAACCACTCAAGGGTGCCTTCAAGTTAGGGGTCCAGCTTCAAGCTGCGTGTCCAGCTCCAACCCACCCCTGACCCCGAGGTGTCACCAAGAGTCTGCAGACCTCAAGGAGAGCAATGGGGCTGGACCAGGCTGTGAAGCCTGGGCTGCTCCGATCCTGGCAAGGGGATCGATGCGGCCTGCAGCCCAGGCAAATCCTGCCCGTCCGTGATGGGTGTGCTCAGCCCCTTGACCAGACTGCCCGTGGTTTGGGGCAGGCTCTGGAAGAGGGAAAGGCCTGAGCCATGGCCAGGCTGTGAACTCCTCTCGTTTCAATCTGATCATCGAGTCCAACCATTAACCTGTCACTGCCAAGTCCACCACTAAACCATGCCCTGAGCACCACATCTACCCGTCTTTTAAATACCTCCAGGGGTGGGGACTCAACCACTTTTACCAACGACAGATCTTTGGTAAGTGACTGATATCGTGCATAACCTTGTAGTACGGTAACTTTGATTTTGTCTTGGTAACTTTAATTGCAGGCTGAATTGATGCTAATCAAACATTACATAAACTTGGCATGTACAATCCTTTAGACACAAACTGTTGACCAAGTCTGAGACTAGGTTTGGACCCATCTGCACCTAGTCTCCTCTCTGAGGAAGGAGTTTAGAAAGCAAGGGGGTCCACTCTGAACCTCGTGACTCTACGGGAGGGTCCTCCTTACCCTTTTGTGTCCCCGGTCTCTCTGTGAATCAGTCTAACTCGAGTGTAACTCAGTTTTCCTTTGTAGGATTCTTCCATGCAGTAATTAATAGAGTGAACCTCGCCATCGAACTTTGTTAAGTCAAAGTTTTACAACATCATATGAAAACCACTTTTGCTATTACCTTTGATGGTGATTCCTTAAGCGATCTAAATCACTCTTTTGCGACAAACTGGCGTAGTTGGCAGGATCCTAAATCAGGATTCGCGACACGGTCCCAGCCACCCAAATCTGCCTACCCATCCTCCCCGCTGCCCAAGGGCCCTCTCCCCTCCAGCGACTGCCAGGGTGCTGGCCCTCTCACGGCTCATGAGCAATGCGCTCCTCCGCAAGTCCCGCACGCGCTCCAGGAGCACCACCACCACTCACGCTCGTCCTACCACCACTATCAGTCTGCAGGCTGAAAGTCAATCACAAGCAGAATCAGCATCTGCACCTGACTTCCAACATGAGGAAAGGGCAGCCAAGATCTCTTGGGACATCATGCCTGCCTTGAACACAAATTCAGCACACGCCGGTTCCTGACACCTGCATACCAGCGTCTGCACAAAGCAGCTCTGACCAGTAATGGTACAACGGGGGCAGCAGCTGCCCCTGGGACTCAGCTTGAACCACAGCTGGTAGCAGATGCTGTGCTGGACCATCTCTGTGGCTCACCACCCCACGCAAGGCGTGAAATCGAGCGTCACTGCGGTGAGGCTCTGATTGATCCCTTCCTGCTGTGCAGGCTACAGCACGTCCATACACGAATCTAAAACCTCAGCTGCCCAAGTCATAAGGTCAGAGGGAAATACACCAACCAGGTGCTGCTTGCTCCAAGTCTTTCAGGATTTCCTTTGCACCTTCCGGTATCTTTTGGGAATACTTCCCTATTTGAGCTTTAGGCTTTCCTCTTTGAGGACGTTAACAGAAAGTATGAAGGCCAATTTCACATTAATAAACTATTGAAAAGGAGTGCTTACTCGGTAAAATCAATAAAGACGGACTACTCACCCTTGGGATGCCAGCTGGGATCCAGCCCTGGATCCATCCGAGGAGCTGGAAAAGCCCATCCTGTGGCCATGTCTACAACCAAACACCCACGAGAAGTTACCATCACATGCCCTGATCTGTACCGTCATAACTGAATAGCAGAACATACAAGGGGATCACGGAATGACACGGCACACACGCGCAGCTCTGTATTCTCACACCTGCAGAGGCGCCTGGCTGACTTTGGACTTCCAGCTGGCAGCTCTCAAAGGCAGTAAAAAGCCACGACGTACCCACGCGACCTGCCTGCGGGTCAGCCCTGGCACCCAGCCGGGAAGCTGGATAACCACTGCCTGCAGCCACGTCTGGAAACGAGCACAGGACAGAGCAGCGCCCCTGAAATATTTCAATATACTTCTTCAGATTGGAATGACAGTGAATGCAATTCAAACACAGGGCTACTCGAGAGCAATCCTCTCTCCCTTCCACTCGGGAGCATCTTGCAAACATTTCCTGGGTGCCTGCAGTGGCCACTAACCAGGCATGGAGCTGTCGGAGAAAGGACTCCCTGGAGCTCACGCCAGCTCTCAACTCAACCCCAAGGCACCTGCTGGCTTTGCAGCGGGCACTGGAACCAGTGCAGGGGCGGAGCAGCTGGCAAAGACAGCTTTGCAAGGCAGAGCGCCCCGGGGTACATCACTGAGCCGCACCCATTCCCTCTCTGCTCTTCTGCATGCCCAAGCAGCAGCCAAGAAAGCAGTAAGCTAATTTTCACATGAACAGAAAATTAAAATGTAAACGCTCATTCGTTCAAGGGCCTCACCTGTGGGATCGCCCTGAGGCTCACGGACAGGCTCAAGTCGGGAATTCAAGTAGCCGCTGCCTACAGGGACAGCTGTAATCAAGCTGAGATGAAAAATGTTTCCGTTGCACGTTGTGATCTGCCTCTTCCTTGGTGACGTGCAGTGGCCGGAAGGGAGCCAGGCAACAACATGGGACACAGGCGCAGGCTGAGATTCCCAAAGCTGCAGAGGGGCCTGGTGACCTCTTGGCTGGGGCCCGGCGGCTTTCAAACTACTGTCTCCAGGCCACGTGCGACACCCCGCAAGGACCAGACGGACAAACATAGGGCCTCTCAGGGCCCTCTTACCAGGAGACCTCTCACACACACAAAAGGAAGCCCACGCAAAAGTGGGAGCAGGTAGCACCACAGGAAAAAACGATCATTCACAATTCTTGTAGAGAAGAGCCTGCTGGCCACTGGGAGGCTGAACTATCACGACAAGATATTAACAAATAACAAACCAACGATTAACAAACACAAAACGCCAATAACAAAGGAAGACTGAATCCTTACCTCTGGGATTCCCCCCAGGCCCAGGAACAGGATTCCACCAAGGGTCGTGATCAACATGGACTGCAGGAACCAAACAGGTAATCGAACACAGGTGAGGAGAGTTTCCATTGCATGTTGTGATCTACTGCTTCCTTAGTCACCTGCAGGGGCTGGAAGGGGGTGAGGTAATGACACGGGACACAGACAGAGGTGTAGGTTCCACAGCTGAAAAGGAACACGGGTGACTTGTTTGCCGAGACCTAGCAGCTCTTCAGGGAAATAAATATTCAGGACTCATCTGTGCAACGCCCCCGAGGCACAAACAGCTCCTGGAAGGCCTCAAGAGGATCTTAGGTAAAGCTGCCCATGAATAACCTATTCAAACAGAAGTGTTCCCTCAAGCAGACAGACATGGACAACTTACCTCTGCCACCCCCCCAAGGCTCATAACCAGGACCCAGCTGAGAAGCTCGATGAGCACTGCCAATGCCATCCCCTGGAATCAAGCACAGAGCAGAGGAGTTTCCATGCACACAGAGGAAGGAGGAAACTGGAGGAAAAAGCGGTTGTCTGTGCTGCTTGTGGACAAGAGCCTGGGAAAGGCTGCACCAGCGCTACCCCTGCGTGTTCCTGCGGGCTGGGGACCTGCAGTTCATTCAAGGGAAGCAGGGCGAGAGCAGAAACGCTCCTGTTTTCCCGAGCGGACACCTCCCGAGCGTGCCGCTCCGGGACCTCCCTGAGGCTGGAAGCCAGGATCCAGCTGGGCAGCAGCAGAGTCATGGCCCTGGGCACGGCTGCAACCAGCCTGGGGAGAAATGCTGCCGTGGGCTGCTGCCTGGCTCCTGCGGCGCTGCTCGCTCACCACCCCCGGCCCGACGTGCACACTGGGGACAGGCTGCTCCGGGGCAGGGCAGTGTGGCACGGGGCCAGGCAGCAGGGAGAGCCCCACGGGGACTCAGCGTCGGGCTTCCTACCCCATGTCGCCGCTCTGAGCTCCCCTGCTCACCCAGAAAATGCCCCCGAAGCAGCTGCAGCCCCTCTGTGCCTCCCCGCAGGGCGTCTGCCCCCTGCCCGCACCATGGTGCCTGCCTGGCTCGCCCGGCCCAGCCCAGCCCAGCTGCTCTCCTGCAGCCAGCCCCAGCCCTGGCCCCGCTGCCGCCCCGCTGAGGTGCGGTGGATGCCATGACACGCTGCTCGGGGCTGGGTGCTGCCCCCGCCCGCCTACCTGCTCCCTGCGCTCGTCTGTGAGCAGCCTGGGTGTTCTGGGCTTGCAGGGCCACCAGGAGGAGGAGGAGGCAGGGGAGAACCACGGCCCCCCACGCTCGCACCACGCTGCTGCTCTATAACCTCACAGCCCCATCGGGCCATGCCCTCCGCCAGGCCTTCCCAGCGTGCACCCGTTGCCAGGGAATTACTGAACCTGCACACTGCTGCATTTCCCTCTTCTACACGAGTGTGGAAGGAGCAGGAGTGGAGAAGGGTGGACCCATTTTGGGAGGCAACATGGCTTATGGGAGTGCACAGGCACTCAGCACTTGCTTCCCAGAAACCAATCAAGATCAAAAGCTCCGTACGAAGACTGCATAAAAAAGCCAATTTCAAGTGCCTTAACTTGCTCCTATTTTTGTCAGGCAGCGTTCTAGCAAGAAACTAGCTTTTCCCACTAGTTTTGCTACAGCTTCATTACCTTTAAAGACACCACTTCTTACCTCTGCTGCTCCAACACAGCCTCATAGCCCAGCAAAATCCCACTGCAGGTAGGAAACCTTCACCACACAGAGATGGGCACGCTATGGGAATACGTTACTCTCAACAAACAGACTTTCAGCCACTCTGGCTTACCAAAGTTCAGGCAGTGTTTGAAAACAACAACAAAAGCGCGGGGTTCTTATTCGCCTTTTATGCAGTCCATTGTATCGGCTGTTCAACATAAAGTCCAACTCCAGTCTGAACCCCAGAATAAGAAATGCCTTCCTAAAATCTCCACGAAAAGGAAGGGCTTTGGAGTGGCAAGATCAGAAGACATTCATGAAAGCACCATCATGCGAGTGCATATCCCTTATCACAGGCCACCGCCCCGTTACCCAAGTAGTGATGTTCTCAGCTAATCCGCAGCCACGGCCGTCTGGAAGAGAGCACATGGTCTCTTGGTCACTAGTGCTGAGCACGTGGGCTGGAACTGGAGCTGGGAAGAAAACCCTATGAAGTCAGTCTGCTCTCATCCGAGTACATTAGGACAGGTTCAGTTCACATTTCCGAGGAACCACAGCAGGTCCCATCTGTCCCTCCAGTCCCCAACACCGCTCTTGGGCAGCCTCCCGAGGAGCAATAAGCACAGAACAAGAAACCTTCCTTCAAAATGAGGCCCACAGCCTGCTCTTTCCACAAGATGCAGAGAGCAGCCGCTGAGAAGAACCCAGCTCTGCCGTCTCCGTAAGGAGACCAGCTCCTAAATGACCCCTAGCCCTAAACCCACCGATCTTCCCTAGGGCAATGCTAAAGGAAACAGCAGAGCACAGGCGCCCCTGCGCATTCAGTTTAAGCTGATGGGGAAAAGGACAGAGGACTAGAAAGAGACCAATCAAACAAGACAGAAGACAGAGGAGCCGAGAGAGGAAGAAACTCCCAGGGAAAATGCTAAAGAGGTGGAGAAATGAAGACAGATCGGGATGGGGAGCCCTGGTGAGACATGGAGGAAGAAAAAGGAGCCTTGAGGAGCAGGGCAGAGGGACGGGCGGGAGGGAGGAGAAGAAAGAAGGGGGGATGAAGAAAGACAGGGAGCAGGATGTAGAGATGGAGGGAGAAGGAGGAGGACAGGGAACAGAAGAAAGAGACTGAGAAATAAAGAGAGGGTAAGATCTGGATGAAGAGACCGAGAACGGGAAAAAAAACCAGCAATGAGCTAGAAGAAGAGGAAAAGAGAGCTGAGAAGCAGGAAAGAGGAAGAGAGGACAAATAAAAGGGAGAGCCAGCTGGACAGGGGTGGATAGCAAGAAAGAGTGGGACAGGCAGCAGGACAGAGAACTAAAGACAGAAAAAACGGGGATAGGAAGCAGGACAGAGGGAGAGCGAGAGGAGAAAAAGGTCAGGGAGTGTGACAGAAGTGGAGAAAGAAGCAGCAGGAACAAAGGGATAGAGAGAACAGAAAGACGGGAAGAAGGACATGGGACAGAGAGAGAAAGACAAGGAAAGGGAGCAGGACACAGATTGTCAGAGAAACACAAGGAGAGGGAGAAGGACAGGGCGATACAGAGAGAGAAAAAAGGGTGAGGGAGGCAGGACAAAGGGAAAGACAGGCAAAAATAAGACAGAGAGAGCAGGGCACAGATGGAGGTAAAAAAGCCTGGGTTGGGCAGCAGGACAGAGAGATGAAGACCAAAAAACCAGCATTGGACTGCAGGAGGAAGATGAGTGAGAAATAACAGCGACAGGGAGCAGGACAGAGTGACAGAGCGGAGAAAGTGAAGAGGGAGCAGGAAAGAAAAAGAGGGTGGGGGAGAGACAGGGAGCAGGGCAGAGAAACAGAGAGGGAATGAGAGGGGCAGGGAGCAGGACAGAGAGAGGGAGCAAGGAGGGAAAAGAGATGGGCAGCAGAACAAAGGGATGGAGAGACAAGGATGGGGGCAGGGATCAGGACAAAGGGATGGAAGAAGAACAAAATAGTGACGGGCTGCAGGACTGAGAAGAATTTAAAAAAAGACACAGGGAGCAGGAGAGAGTGACGGAGAAAGAGAAAAGGAAGAGGGGGCAGGGCAGCACTGGAGGCAAAAACCACCTGCGAAGGGCAGCAGGACAGAGAGATGGAGAGAGAACAAAACAGAGCGAGAGAAAGTGGACAGAAGGGGCAGCCAGCTGGACAGGGGGATACAGTGAGAAAGGAGGGGACAGGGAACGGGACAGAGAGAGAAAGGCAGCAAGAGGAAAAGGACAGAAGGACAGCAAGAGGATAAAAGGGACGGGGATCTTGACAGAGATGGAGAAAGAAGCAGCAGGGAGAGAGGAAGGGAGGCAGAAAGAGGGAGAGGGAGCAGGAGAGAGAAAGAAAAAGAAGGGCTGGGGGCAGGAGAGAGATTGCAAAAAAAGCCTAGGGTGGGCAGCAAGACGGAGAGGAAGTAGAAAAGAACAGGGGCAGGGACAGGGGCAGGGAGCAGGCCAGAGGGATGTAGTGAGAAATGACGGGACAGGGAGCAGGACAGAGCGACAGACAAGAATAACGGCAAAGAGAAAGAGAAAACCAGGGCTGGTGAGCAGCACAGAGGGGTGGAGAAAGAGAGGGAGGTTATCAGGAGCCCTGCAGAGAGGTGGGGGTGGTGGGGAGAGATGGTCAGGGAGCAGCAGAGAGGGACAGAGAGAGGAGATGAACAGGAAGAAGGAGAGGGACAGTGGGATCCAGACTGCAAAAACACAGTGACAGTGAACAGGAGAGAGCAAGAGAGAGAGAGAAAGAAAGAGAAGCAGAAGGAATGAGGGAGAGGGGAAGACAAGGACAGGGAGCAGAAGCTACAGGCAGAAAGAGACGAAAGACAGGGAACAGGCCAGAGAGATGATGGGGCAAAAGAGAGGGATGCAGATCAAGACAAAGAGATGGAGAAGGGAAAAACCGCGATGGCCTGCAGGACAGAGAGAGACCGAAAGAAAGAGGCTCGGGGAGAAGGAAAGAGGGGCGACAAGGAAAGTAAAGGGAGAAGGAGGATGGCAGAGAAAGAGAGACTTGAAGAGATGGGGGGACAGGGAGCAGAGCACAATAACAGAGATGAAGGGAGGCAGGGGGAAGCGAAAAAAATGACACCGAGGGAAAGGGGAGGGGGCAGGGAGGGACCGGGACGCAGAAGAGGGGTGACATGACCCCAGGGGCCCAGGACTCCCTGCAGTTCCTGCTCTCTGCACTGCCAGGCAAATTTGAGAGTTCAGGCACTTCTCTCTCTGTCTGTCTGTCCTTGCCTCCCTTCCTCTTCTCTAGCTCCAGGTACTTGACTGTCCTCCAGGGAAGAGAACGCCTGGGTGTCTTACAGCTCTTACAACATGAGGCTTCCCAGGTACACAGCCATGCACACGCACACGCACACGCACACACTACAGGGCCATGCTGCAATTTTCCTTACTTCCACAGGCCCTGCGGTGCCCGTGGGCAATGTGGTCTGCTGAGGCCTGCTCAGAGGGGTCCCTCCTCACCCGGAGAGGCTGGCTGTCTCTTGGCTGCAGCTGGAGGCAGCAGCTGGCTGCATCCCCTTCCTTTCATCCTCCAGCTGCTTCACCTTCTTCTGGTCTCTTCAGCTCCAGCTGCACCGGCCCCTCTCCAAGGCCAGTAAGCGTCCACCTGCCCCTTGTCGCCCACGTCGCCAGGAGAGCAAGGCCAGAGAGCCAGAGGCAGAGCCAGTGCGAGAGGGCCCGGCCCTCACCTCAGCTGGGCCGCAGCCGGAGCAGAGTCGGCGCCTCGCAAGAGCGACATGGCCGCCCGGCAGCCCCGTGCCCAGCACTACAGCTCCCGGCATGCCCCGGGAACCAACATGGCCGCCCGGCAGCCCCGTGCCCAGCACTACAGCTCCCGGCATGCCCCGGGAACCAACATGGCCGCCCGGCAGCCCCGTGCCCAGCACTACAGCTCCCGGCATGCCCCGGGAACCAACATGGCCGCCCGGCAGCCCCGTGCCCAGCACTACAGCTCCCGGCATGCCGCGGGGCGCCCCCTGCTGCTGCCTGACCCTGCGCGGCCACCGTCGCCCGCCCCGGCTGGGCCTCACCCCCCTGCAGCCCCATGGCCGCCTCCCCGGGGCTGCGCTGGCCCAGGCCCAGGCCCCGGAGCCCCGGTGGAGGAGGGAGGAGGAGGAGGAGAGAGGGACAGAGCGGGAGAGAGGGGTGGGACAGGGCGGTGGTGCGGCAGGAGAGGGACGGGAGACGGACAGAGGGACGAGAACGGGGGGAGGTGGGCAGGGAGTAGAGGAAGGAAGAATCCTGGTGAGGAGCTGGCCTAGGGATAGAGCGGGAAAGAGGTGGAGGGGAAGGGGAGAGTGGGGTGCAGGAAGAAAAGTAGCGCTAAGCAGCAGGACAGAGGGCCAGGGAGAGAAGCAGCAGGGCAGGGAGGAGGACAGAGGGACAGAGAGACAGAGTCAGGGTGAGGGAGCGGGAGAGGGGGGCAGAGGGACAGGAAAGGCAGCAGGAGAGCGGAGTGAGAGAGAAATGGGAGAGGGAGCGGGAGAGAGGGAGCGAGGGGAAAGGGTGAGAGGGGAAAGGAAGGGGAGGGAGAAAGGGAGAGGCAGGGACGGAGAGTGGGACACAGAGCGAGGGGAGGGCGGGACACAATCCAGAGGGACGAGACACAGAGGGAGGCGGATGGGGAGAAGGAGGCGGAGGAGGAGAGAACAGCGATGGCCTCCAGGGTGGAGAGGGAGGAAGAGCAAAAGGGGATGGGGAGCGGGACGGAGGCCAGAGAGAAGCAGAGGCAGTGGAGCAGGGGATGCAGTCAGGAAAGAGGACACAGGCTGCAGGACAGGGAGGAGCAATTAAGGGCAGGAAGCAGGAGCTGGTGACAGAAAGAAGAGAGGGAGAGGGAGTGGGAGAGAGAGATGTAGAGAAAGGAAAAAATAGCAGCAGGCTATAGGAGAGAGAGGGAGGAATTAGACAAGACAGACAGGGAGTAAGAGAAAGGAAAAAATGGTGACGGGCTAAAGACAGACAGGGAGAAATTAAAAAAGGGGGAGCGGGAGCCAGAGAGAGAGCCATGGGGAGAGAGCAAAAATAGGAGTGATGGGCAGCTGCCCCATTTCTTGCGCACTCCCCAGGACCTGCATTCCCGGGAGCCGCAAGACACGTGCTGCCTGCAACAGCCCTGACCTGGGCCCAGTCCTGCGCCCTCATATTGGTGACAGTCATCACCTTGCAGGGTGGCCAGGGCTGGGGGAGAAGAGCCCAGCTGGAAGGAAAAATATCGCCCAGCGGTTTTTTTGTTTGTTTGCTTGTTGATTTTGCTTTTAAAAAAATACTATTGAAGCTCTAAATTCAACCTGCAAGAAAAAATGACCCATGGGAAGACACCAGCCACACGGAAGGACAATGGTTTCCCCGAGGGTATGTGGCTTTTTGGTTTTTGCTTTTGAGTAAGAAAACTGCAGAGAGGCTGCTATCATTTTGTGACATTTTGTAAAGTCGTGGACTGAGTATCGCGTGACTTGAAACGTTGCTGAAAAAAATGGTGGGTGTTTGCCTGCGTGTTCTGGAGGCATTGGGTTTGAACATCTGCTCGTGGCGGTGACTTCATGCAGTCCTTAGCTCCTGTCTGAAGGCACAACGTGTGCTTAGGACGAGGTTCATCATCCATGGTAGTGGATGTGAATCTGTATTTCAGATAGATTTCTTGATCATTTTGGATTTGGGGGGGGCCAATTTCTTGTCAGACCTGGGTCGATCAACCTTGGTTTTGCCTCTTCACGTGGCTGGTGAAGAGCTCGTAGGAGGAGCAGAAGGGTCAGCACTCCTGTTTCAACGTTGGTCACTTGTACTGGAGTTATCAGGGTTATCTTCCATCCGCGGTTTCTTTGCGGGCATCTCTTTAAGCCTCTTGTCTGTTTTGTGAGGGGCAGCGGGCTTAACGGGAGACCTTTTGTTCCTCTTTAGTGCCTCAGACGTTTACCTGTCATTGCTTGTTTGTTTGCTTTTTATTTGCCGTGCTTGATTTAAAAAGCTGCTTGTAGCTCTTCAGATTTCTGTCCTTAAAGGAAGTCTCAGGTATTTCTACGCCGGAGTGAGGTGACCACAAAGGACTGTCCTTGTCCACTGCTGCCAGCCTTCAGTCCGGAGAAATGTCTTGTAGGGGAGTATGCTCAATGGCAATGTCACTCAAATGCATCTGAAGTGGGGACCCTTTAGAGAAGAGAATGTGAGCAACACTTCAATGGTGTGCATCTAGTGAGGATGAAAGTACCTGCTTTAACTTTTTGTGGCTGTTTTTGCATTCTTTGGCAATATCTACTTAAAAGTCTGCTTCGGCAGCAGCAGCAGGAGAAATCACTTCTGATTTCTGTGTCTGACTAAAAGAACTAACCTGCTCATACAGAGACCTGATGTGAGGAGCGGGATCGGGTACCACCTCTGACGGGTCGTGCTTTCCCTGGGCGTGGGGTGGTGGTTTGTGCGTGGCAGTGGTCTGTGCTGCTGGGTCCGCATCCGCGTTGGTTGCCAGATGCAAGGCAAAGGGCTTATCCTCGTTAACAATTACTTGTCTAATTTCAGAAATTGTCTACAGAGAGTTAAAAATGAAACTCTTCCTGATCGCTGTGCACTAGCAGAGAAGCAGCGAGGGGGTTTCAGGGCAGTGCCTGCGAAAGAGCCTTTAGGAGATCCTGTCCCTTGACTCTCAGGTGGGGCGATGAAGAGTTTGAGCAAGTCATGGGTGTTTTGGTGTTCACCAAAGCAGGTTTTTTGTCTTTTGTCGCTTATGTAGCTTTACGTTTCTTATGTAGGAGAGCTGTGAGGCTTGGAGGAAAGACTGTGGGTAGGAGGGAATGTGCTTAGTTCCATACCAAAGGAAGATAAAATAAATCTCTAAGTAAGGGTCAGTGTAAGTACTGAGAGTTTGGGCTGTTTAAATGTTGGCCTGAACTTTTACTGAAATGGATTTGCTTGCACTTCTCTTCCAGTTCTCGCGTGGGTACAGGAAAGAAGGCAGCAGAGGTGCACTCTAGCTGAAACCCCTTTTTATCGCCGGCCATAAAGGTGCCTCTTGGCTGGGAGCCTGAGAAGGACCCCGTGGTACAATTCTTGATTCCTTACAGGCAATCTTAAGGCTACTCACATGTGCTTTTTTACAGTCTAAAAAACCTGTTGGCTTTGGCCGTGAGATCGCCTGTTACCATTCACTTTTGAGGATTTGTACGCACAAACCCCGTGCAAGCTCGCTTAATGCACATTTATTAGCTGAGTTTGCATATTTTGTTGCAACTTTGCTGCTTTCAGCTGGTTTCTGTCTGGTTTCTTCTAACAATAGACCCACTTGTATAGGCGAGGTCACTGCCAGTCAAGCTCTCTTGCGCATCCTTCGAAGCCATCTTTACATAGGAGCTTTTTCTTACGTACCCCAGTCTGCTGGTCAGCTTTTTCGCCAGGGCTAGTTCAAAGCCTGCGCAAGAGGATGCAGCTGCTGCCTGACAAGTGTTCTTGATATCCCCCAGGAGCTCGATGGTGATTGATTATCTTCAATCTGGTTATGGCTTCCTGCAGAATAGCGAGTTAATCTATCTGCAAATATCCACATTGTCTTGGAGTCTGCAGGGCCTGATAAGCTCCATCCAGGAAGAAATCTGCAGCGTGAAGGCTTATTGCAATAGGTTTTATGTAAGGGCTTCTGGAGAATCTGCCTCCCATGCTCGGTGGATGTGGTATACAACAAGGTTTTGGAAGGATTTGTGGAGTGATACCAATTCCCTTTAGGCCTAGGAACAGATCTACGGAACACTCCAGGCATAAGCCTCCCCTTTTTGTCTGTATGGTCATAAGATCTGAATTGTCCATGTCCCTCCATTCTATGAATTTTACGGCTTATTGGCATTCCCAGTTCCCAGCCCCTACAGAGTGAGTAAGCTTGTCCATAGGTTTGCTCTCCAAGCATACCCAGGGGTCTCCTTTCAGACCGGTGACAAACCCTTCTTGGCGGAAGGGTGCTGTGCTTCCTTTCTTCAGTGAAAATTCGTAACGTAGGGGCCTGTCCTTGTACCACTGAGAATTCAATGGGACGGGTACCCAGGAGAGTAGATTTGGGGTAGAGGATAGGCTTTTAGTGCCTATCCAACAGTCGGGCTTATTTGCCTCTGCTGCTGTCGTTTGGAGTGTGGCGATGGCCCAATTATGGAATGAATGCGTATAATCCATATTCCACCCCAGGCTTATAAGCAAGGCTACCATATTAAAGCCTAGGCTTCCAAATCACTAGTGACAGGAAAAACAAAGAGACACAAGTAGCAAAACTAAGCATCCCTTGGCTATAGAGGACAGCACTGAAATCAAAAGGGTTTCCTGACTCCAGAAAACCAAAAGGCATTTAGAGATCTAAACCAAGCCGTGGTGGAAGCTCCCTCGTTAGCCCCGCCAGACTCTAACAGGTCTTTTATATTATATTTACATGAAGAGAAAGGAATAGCCAGTTGGGCCAGAACCGTCTGCAAGCTGTAGCATATTAGTCAGCAGAACGAGACCTGGTAAGGCAAGGCATGATGTCATGCGCTAGGGCTGTTGCAGCAGCAGCGGTGAGGACTGAGAAAGCAAGAAATATTGTCCTGGGGCAGCTCCTATCGCTCATGGTTCCTTCTTTGCTTTTTAGTCCTCCTCCCCAGAGTTCAGGCAACCGTGGATGTGCCACGGTTGGGAAGTGGGGAAGTACCTTGGTTGATGGCAAGAAATAGAAATGGTCGTGGGCTTCTTTGACTGAACTTCCCATAAATGCACCCAAATACACTCCGACACCCTGAGATGTCCCCTCCCTTCGCTGGCCCTGCGGCGCGGGCAGCCGAGCGCCAGCCGGCAAAGGCCGCTGCATCTCCCCCCGGCTGTCTTGCCCTGGCTGGCTGCTGACAGGAGGGGACAGTGGGTGGTGACAGCCTGGGGGTGACAGGAGGGACACCGCAGGCCCAGGGCTGTTGGGAGAGGCACCACAGGCCAGGGGCTGGCGGGAGGTGACGCTGGGTGGTGAAGGCCCGGGAGGTGACAGGGGGACACCGCAGGCCCAAAGCGGGGCAGGACAGCGGGCGGCGACAGGCCGGGGGGACAGCAGGGACACCAGCGGCCACGTGAGGCGCGGGGAGGTGGGTGCGGTGTGCCGTTGTGCGTGCGCCATTATGTGTGCGCGGTGACACGCTGACGGCAGCCCCTGCGGTTGTTGGCCGGGAAACCCCTCGGCGGAACGTTGGGGCAGGGGCACCCGAGTTGCCATAGTGAGCGGTTGGGCCGAGGTGCGCTGCGTGCGGAGAGGGAGCGGAGGCTGAGCCGGGGCCGTGGGGGCCTCTCCCCGTCGTCCACTCGCCCGCTTGGACTGCGAGGAGGAGCGGGCAGGAGCTGCCGCCGCGGCCCAGCTCCATCGCTGAGGGCTGTGGGCAGGGGCGTTGCAGGGGCGAGGGCCGGGGCCTTGCAGCACCGCCGGGATGGAGTCCACCACTCGGCCTCCATCAGCCGAGTCTGCCTGAGGCCAGGGGGCCTGGCCGTGGTGGAGCGCTGTGGCCTCTGAGCGGCCTTGAGCCCAGCCCGTGCTGCTTGCCTGGCCCCCTCCGTGGGCCCTTCCCCGAGCTGCCGCAGGCCCTGTCCTGGCGCGGAGGCTGCGACGCCGTCTGCTGCGGTAGACGTCGTCGCGGAGCAGGCACCGACCATGTCGTGCATCCACTATAAGTTCTTTTCCAAGCTGAACTACGATACAGTCACCTTCAATGGGCTCCACATCTCCCTGTGCGACCTGAAGCGCCAGATCATGGGCCGCGAGAAGCTGAAGGCGGCCAACTGCGACCTGCAGATCTCCAACGCCCAGACCCAAGAAGGTGGGTGGGGGTGGTGGGCACGGGGTGGGACGCGATAACGGGATTCGGCCACAGTCGGTAGCTGTGACTTGTGCTGGGGGCCCGACAGAGCTGTTGTTTTGTCGTCGCTGTCCTGACAGCTACCTTCAGGGCTGTGTTTTAGACACGTGTTTTTAGCTTTAGTCCTTTCCGATTAAAAAAAAAAAAAAAAAAAAAATTAACTTTTTAGTCTACATGGTTTGACTTCACCTTTAACAAAATTTCCTCACCAAAATGCATTCAATTAATTGAGGCAAAGGAAAAATAAATGTATGAAAGCCAACTGGCCCCAGGTCCCTTCCCACAACGAGCTCAGCAATGTCCTCTGCTGTATGCAAACACTCTTCCACAAATTCTCTGACTGCTGGCTGAGCCAGTAGGATCCTTCAAGCACCAAATACCAATATGGGCCATGATGAGTGTCCTACACAAATAAAGCCGTTACTTCACCAAGCTATTGTCACTCCTCAGGTGATCCATTTAAATGTGGACTGATTGACTTGGAAGGTGAATTCATTTTTATAGCAGTCTGTCATTAGATGGCTGGAGCTCTCTTCAGTGTGCACTTAACAAGTGGATTGAAAACAAGCACGTACCTGTCTCTCTCCAGATACATGCACGGATAGTCGCTTCAGAAGGCAGATGTCAATGCTTCTCCTCTAACGGTCAATGAATTGTCACAAGACACTAAAAGAGGTCTTATTCCTCTTTCTGCGTCGTACACCCGCTGTGCGTGTTCAAATTGACCGCTGCAGGCTTGCATGATTTGTGAATCAAAGCATTGGTTGCTGTCCTCATATATACAGTCTCTTTCTAGGAGAGGTGCTGCCGCTTGCAATCTTCTGCAGAACCCCCGCAATCCTCAGTTGGGCACAGGCGTAGCAAACCCCTGCCTTTTTGTGGAGCCACTGTTGCTTATCGCGTATCTCTGAAATCAAAACCCGGTGGTTTGTGATCTGGAGCAGGAAGAATATTCTGCACGGCTTCGTTCAGCAGCTCAAAACCTTGAAGCTTGGGGCTTCGAGAAGTGCAGCTGGCATGAGCTCCCCGTTCTTTGTCTGGGCCTCAGTACTGTCGGAGCTCCTGCTCCATCAAAACGTCCCAGGGCAGGCCTTTCTTGACAGGGGGCTGTGCAATGGTTAGATTTTCCTTTTGAGAAGAGCTCTAGGGGTTGGTTTCAGGATATGGGCCTTCTGGAAAAGCTTCTGGTTTTGTCAATGGTAGTCCTTTCTAGGACTAAGACACTGAAAAATGGAGCGTAAATTGTGAAATATTCCTATTTTGTATGTGATCACTGAGCAAAACCACCCTGACAGAGCTTGGCTGGGTATGCAGCATCTTTGGTTTTCAGACCATCGTTCTGATTTAGTCTGTGAAGGTAAGGGCTTTTGATATTGCAAACTGTAGGCAGATTACAGGGAATGGCTGCTGAGAGTGCTTTAACATATTTAGTCATATCCAGCTTGTGGAAGTGCAATATCAAAACCATTCTCATGGAGAGATCTTTGCATTTTAAGCTGTCTCAGTCCAAGTGTCTCAGGCAGGTGGTTTTTTGTTGGGGCCTTGTGTAAAGGTCAGGCGGCTTTCCTCCTCTTCAGCAGACTGACATGGTGTGAGCCAAGGCAGAGCATGGGTAGCTTCAGGCACACGCTGTTTTCGAGAGGCTTTCCGAGGCTGCCTTCCTAAGGAATTTCCTTTGAGTCTCTCTGCTCTGCAAAAAGTGAATGGAAAGTATTCACGTTCCTTTGGTTCGTTCAAACGAGATGAGCAGCTGAAGAGGGGAGATACCGCGTTGGAGCCCATTCTGCCCTGCTTGTGAAAGCAAGCTCAAAAACCGCCCAACATTTCTGTGATCCAAATTCTAGAACTGCCAGCCCCGTTTCCATTTCAGTGTAACGAGCAGCTGAGAAGTGTGGCTGTTGATGGATGAAGCTCCAAGAAATAGGCAGCGAGGGCAGGCTCTCTTCCGTGTTCTGTCCGTCCTGAGCACCAGCAGCGTAGCTGAAGCGTTTTTAGTGAACGGCTACTGAAGCAATGGCGCAGAGTTTCCAGGCTTTAGCGCAGTGCCTGTTTTGCTGCAGGGCAAGCTGGTCAGGCTTCAGAATCTGGTTTATGCAGGTGAGACTTTGCTGCTGTTTGTTTTTCTTCAAAGACCTCCTGGGTTTGGAGCCCAACAGCAGCAAAAGCCACTTCAGCTAGGTCAGGAAAGAACCTCATGCATTAGCAGAGCCTCCTTTAGTGACCCTTGGGACCATTTTGCTGTTGGCATTCCAACTATTTTAAAAAAAAGAACAAGATGGTGCTGCTTGTGTTTGATTATCAGACCTGAAGATTTCTTGAACTGTACTGTTAGTGTGTTGAGATGATAAAAGCGCGATGTTACACATCAAATTTTGCTTTGACATCTGTGAGGGGGTTCTCTGAAGTGCTGTGTAATTAGCTATTAATACACATTCTTAGGAAGCGACTAATGTTTTTGTCTGTATTTGTGTTGTTTGCAGAATACACCGATGATAACGCCCTCATTCCTAAGAACTCCTCGGTCATCGTTCGAAGAATCCCTGTTGCAGGAGTTAAAGCTGCCAGCAAACCCTACGTGATGTAAGTATCCGTAAAGCATTGCATTCTTTGTTGGGGGTTTCAGTGTGTTAACTTTTTTATTGCTCGTAGTTTACAGAGGCATTCCGATTGGATCTTTCTTGTGAAAGCTGCTGTTAGTTTTTGTTGTAATGGGGTAAATTTTAATGTATCTGTCCCAAAGCAGACTTACCTTTTCAGACCTGCTGGGCCACGGGGTTCAACCTCCAACAGTGGTAACTTTTAAGATGGTTTCATTGGGTTTGTTCTTGGGGTTGATTCTTCTGAGAGCCAAGTTGTGGATCCTGTTTCCTCTACATGGAGAGATTCCTTATTCTATGTGTTTGCTTTGATGGCTTTTATAGTACAGACAGATAGGCATTGTAGTGTAAACTTGTAATTTGTTCCCATCTCCGAAGAGTCTGCTTCTCGGGGTTTGACTCTTCCTTGCATTTGGGGGAGGGAGGGGGAGGGATATGGCAGCTCTTCTTACCCCCCAAATCTGGGGCTTTTGCACGCTAGCTCTAGAGGACAGACCAAGAGTTGCCGGCTGGCGAACCATGCAAACAAGAAGTTCCATTCAGAAGTGATTCTTAGTAGTTTCCTAAAGACAATGTCCGTTTCAGGCAAGAGAAAAACAACAATATCCTAAAGTATATTGCCTTTTGTGCAAGTACGATGAAGGAATGGTTAATCCTTTCCAAACTTGAAACTCAGTAAGCCGTTTAGCACGGTACCAAATGTTACTAGTTATCCTTCTAAGTCTGTTTTTACCCTGAGGTGATACCGGTGCCCCAGGTTTTAGTTCTGTATTCCTAAGATTCACGGAGGACAGAGAACCGGGCATATTGATTAAAATGACAGCCCTTCAAATGCAATCCCGACTACAGGATTATTGCTGTCATTTATGTATTCATGCAGTCCAGTTCTATATTAGCTCCACTGGCATTGTTTGGAGGGTCCTGTTTGCCAGCCTACTTAAAGATACACCTCTCCACCACAATTAGTTGATATTATTAGCTTGGGGTTCTGCCACGTCTTTCTAATGTTGGTTCTCAGTAAATAAACTGATGAGTTACAGCGTGTCTTGAACCAACAGTACAGGAGCATCCTGGGACCCAGGAAGCCTTTGCAAGCAAAAACCCCTGAATTAATGTGGCTCTGCATGTAAACTTTGGGCGTATTACTGCCGTGGTTGTTACAGTGCTTTCAGGCGCTGCCTGGTAATTCTGGACGCCACAGCGTTGTGCTTATAAACAGGGCCTTGTGTTGGGGGTTAATTTCAATGCGTATGCTTAGCGCCGTCTTGTCAATGCATCCTCCGTTTCGGGTTGGATGGCACCCTCTCCTGGTATTGTAATGCTGCCCTGAAAGGAGAGGAGAGATGCTGCTAGCATCAAAGACCAAATAAATGCCTGCATGTGGGGATGAGGAAAGAATGGCCCTCTCTCTATTTGTACCTAAATTCCACTGCAGCCTTTGAATTGCCTCTGCTCATGGCACACTTTGGAGGATGTATGAATTGTTTGCTAACGCTATCAGCGGTTGCATGTCTGATCCATGATGAGTAGCATGCAGGTACAGATCAATGAGTGTGTGGAATCTCAGCGAGTGTTCAAATGTAATAAATATTTCCTAAACTATTGTAACATTGTCAAGATTATCTTAATGCAAATTCTGGCAATCAAGACCTTTTTCTTTTGTCGCAGGACTCCTAAATCGCACAAAGCCCCAGGAACTGCTTTCAGGTGACCTTTCTATTACTATTTTGAGTCAATATAGCATACGTAACACATTTAATATTTTGGCACTTTCATAGCTAAATATGGCAGATACCTGAGCACAGGGCTTGGGCTTCCACAAAGCAACCCTGTTCTAAAGACTCTGCTGCTGACGGGTTTGGTATTTCTTTGTCCGACGGCTGATTTTTTTAACATAAGTGCACTTGCACTTCAAAGTGTCTAGACTGTCCCTGTTCTTTCTTAGAAACTAAAGTGCTGTATCTGGTGCCTATTTGTAACGCTGGGGGCACCCACATTGGCTAAAGTGACCTTCGTGTTTTGGTGGCTGATTATGGAAGAACACAGACCTGTAGTACAGACTTTGTATTTTTGATATTTCCATAGCAGAGACAAAATACCTGAGGGCTTGCTCTTGCACTGCTGTGTTCTATAGCTGTAAGCCTTAGAGTAATTTGTGACAAAGTAGAAACGTGATTTGGGGATTTTTTTTTAGTTGCACTGCATGTACCAAGGGAGAACAGTTTGTGTATATGAATAAATTTCCACATGTACGAGACTATCGGGACATAATGTTTTGATATTCAGGTTTTATAATCGGTTTTCACTACTTTACGTTGGGTACAAGTGCTTTATTTGAAGTTCTGATCACCTTTATTTCTTCTTCTAGAAGAAGTCGAACTGAGCCAGCGAGTGGCACATCAAGAGCAGTATGTAAAACACAATCTCACACTTTTTTCTACACACTGCCCTTAATTCTAAACAATGCAGCTTTGTAGTAGTTTTCCAAACATGAACTTAATATCTTTTCCAGTGAAACATAGCATATGTTGTAAATACAATGTCTTTGATTGGGCATAGTAAAAACTGAGTAATGCCATTATTTGCACAGCTCTGATGTGAACGTTGGTATTTGTGCCCAGTAATGCGTTGTATTTCGTACTGAGTCTGCTAGAACATGTCCTGAATGACTTTGTGTTGTACAGAGGACGCGTGATCGGTTTTAGATCATGTAGGTTCAGGGTTTGCACAGCTGAACGTGGTGCCGTGTTCTCCATCTGGCTGCCTAGAGCTGGCAAGATGTATGTTTGTACAGCTTGTCGTGTGCTTTTTGTTTCTTTCAGGAATAAAGCACTGGAAAGCTTGCCAATTGTTGTTGAAGAGTAAAGCAGCAAAATTGAAATGAGTTAAGAGTTTTTTAAAAAGCATGCACAAAAGCTTACACTTTGAATATTTCTTCGTTGTCTTGTCTTGTGTTAGCTATCATTCTCCACTTCCACATTTGCGCTCTTGCCCTAATGTTACTACGCCCAAAGCAGGAAAGTGGATCCTTTTTGACTTCGATTACTATTTCAGTAACAGCAAGGATCTCTAGTTGGTGTTTGTCCTTCGAGGCTGCAGAAATGCAGAGAGTCATGGCCGTTGTTTTAGCACCGTCAGGCACAACTGTGGTCCTTCCTGGCTGAATTTTTAGTTTGGCCAAACTCTCGGTCACCTTTATTTCAATAATTTTAGCAGTTGATTTTTGTCTAGACAAAGTGGTGGTTACTTGTATGGCTGATGTGTTGGTGATGGATTGGTGTTCTTATTTGGGTTTGGTGGGGGACGGTGAATATTCTTAAACTGGTGGACAGGAGGGGCAGAGTTCATGTTTCAGGGCATATACGCCTGTGCTTTATTTTGACGGGCAACTGTACTGCGTTCATAAACCCAAACCGTGTGCATTTCTAAATGATGAGACGTTAACTGCTTAATTTACAAACTACACTGAAAAGAAGTCTCCTGTCGTGATGCTTCCTTCTCAAACAAAGTCAAGTATTTTTTTAAGTCCTTTTGAGCTGAAAATTGACAGCTTCCTTACCCTTTCAGCTTTTAAGCAGTTGTGAACATTGGACAGGGGTCCTTCTCTGCGATATTCTGGAGCAGTGAGTTGATCGCAAGCGGGTTTGGTTCTTTTAGTTTCTTCTCATGAACCACATAGGCACTCTTAAGCTGTCATAGGCTTGGACTTTGTTTTGAGCAGATACAGATTGCACTAGGTTAGAAATGCCTCTTTGAGTGACACTCAGAGGACATAGCGCAGGCTCTCAGGCTACAGCAGAGGTTAACTATTGCTGTGTTTTGATTGTAGAACTTGAATCTGTGTTTCATTTTTTGTGAACAGATTGATGACTCTTCTGCATCTATTTCTCTGAGCCAGCTTGCTAAGGTATGTACGTATTCTTGTCAAATACTTTAAAAAAACTGTGTTAGCTTCATATTTTTAAGTCCTATACCGTGATCTGTAGCTGGATGACTGTTGTAATGTGAACACAACTTTAATTTAATTCTTAGCAATTTAAAGTTTTTATTTTAACTTTAAAACGTGTGTATATTTTGGTACTATCCTGTAAAGAGGAGTTACCAGTATGGGAACTCAGCCTCAACATAATGTTGCAGTATTACTCATCTGCAAGACACAAAGCAGCAGCACTTCGGAAGCCGTTTACCGTTTTTCCTATGTTTTGTTAATTTTGCGTTGGAAACTAACACACTTTTTACAGAAGAATTTAATTGGCTGTAAGTTATGGCCATTTCAAGGGGGTTTGCAACAGCCAAAATAGAAGCGCTTCTGGAACACGGACAATTGCATGGCTATTTTTGAATTTCTAGTCCTTATAGTTCTAGATGCATTCTGCGGATGCTGCACAATTTCATCAATTGTAGCGTATCTACAGTGGACACCACGATCTAATTTGTTTGAATGCAGACTGTGTAAATTGTGTCAGTGTACCTAACTGTCGAGAGGAACATGCCGATGCGCATGTGTGGCATTTTAGCAGATGTGCCCTTCTGAAACGGTTGTAATGCCCTGTTTTGCTATGGAGCTGCTTGCTGGTTTTGCTCAGCCAGGTGTCACTTTGTCGGGGAAAGCACTAGTGATGGCCCTTTGTGACAGGCGTAGTGCTAGCCAACTGAATTCCTAGTCTGCAAAGTTACAAAGATTAGAGAAGGCAGGGCTTAATGCAGAGGAGCTGGTTCTTTCTTCTGAAAATAAAGGCTGGAGTTCATTGCCGAGAAAGAGAAATCTCTCCCCACGGGTAACTTCTTCCCTCTCTTCCTGCAGAAATTAAATTGTGTACACTGGGGGGAAGGAAACATAAATTTGTTTGGAAGGCAGCCACCAAAAGAAATTGGTCTCCATTGGTGCTGTCTCTGAACGTGTCCTTGGTTCTGTAAACTCCTGTGAAGTTTTACTCTGAAATGTGAAAACCTGTCCAAGTAGGGCACACATTGAAGCTTTTGAGAAAATTTAAGTATTTCAGAAAAATACAGGAACATAGCATAAAGCAGCTCAAAACTGTTACTTGCTCTGACCTCTTCAGTGCAGACTGGCTTAGCATGGAGGCAATGTGTTAGCAGGTTTCTGTTTTATTATTCCTATGTATGAAACGCTATGTTTGAATTTTGGTCTATTCCTAGTAAGGTTTTGTGGGTTTTGGGTGTGTTTTGTAAACCGTTTGGGTTCAAACAAACGAGTCAAGTATCTGTAAAGTTTTCTATAAACATTAATGATTTCATAGATGTCGATCTGCATTATGTGACTGTGGAGAAAAAACTGTGTATATGAAACAACCATTTCAGAGAATGTTGAACCTGGTTGGTTGCTTTTGGGAGTGAATGCATCTAAAAACAAAAGCAGGAGTGGTTGACCTGCATGATCAGTGCCTGAAGGTCCAGATCATTTACAGTCACTCCCTCAGGCCCTGCTTGTATCTGGGCTGGTGTGTAATAAAAACATTGGAACAAACACGACTTAAAAGAAAAATCAGCTACCTTCAGTAATTCTGGATAAGGTTTCTATTACGATTTGTATGTTAAAAGGACACAGTAAACTGGAAAAACCGGCAGGTTTTGCTTGCTGCAGTTAAATCGCTGAATATGAAGAGGGTAGCGGGGGGGAACGTGCAGCTGGGACTGCCTACAGCACATCGTGGTCCACTGACAAGAATCTTTTGTCTTGCTGAGGGATTATAAAAAGCTTGATTCCTTTTAATGCTTCTGTGTCTGAAGCTGAATTTCAGCCAGCAAGACCCACTTCCCCGACTCTTGTGTGTCCTTTTACTGCTGCGAAATGTAAATAATGGTACTTGCCTGCATCTTTTTCAATTAAATGTCCAGGGGCTATCTTCTGCTTCAAATAGTCTGGGGCTTAAAAATCCGTTTAAAAGTGCTGGATAGTATAATTTTTCCTACACAGAGCTTCAGTCCACTTGGAAGCACATTGGATTGGTTACAGGAGTCTTTGTGTGAGGTACAAAGAGAGCCCAAGGTTTGGAGTGCCCAAGAAGGCTCTTTTCAAGTAGGTTCCCAGGCCCATAAACCCCCTGCAGTGGCCTAAGGACTCCCCAGCGCATCTTCAGCACGGCTCTGTTTTCTGTCAGCGGCTGTTTTCATGCAACCTCAGCCCGCGTTGTGCTGCTCTTTGCAGGATCGGGGGAGTGGTGGTGTCTTTGGCCGTGTGGGCTGAAATGTGTTTCTAATGTGTGTATTGCCTGTTGAACAGACTGCCAATCTGGCTGAGGCCAATGCTTCTGAAGAAGATAAAATCAAGGCTATGATGACACAGTCCTGCCATGAGTATCATCCAATCAAGTAAGTGTTGATAACGTCCAATCTGTTCTTTGAAGATGATGGAAAAATCGTAGAGATGTTTGTTTTAACAAGAGAGACGCACGCATAGCTTTTTCTTTTTCCCAAAAACCTTTTAGTTACATGAAGAAACCCTTGGGTCTGCTTCCACCATCATATACCTGCTTCCGTTGCGGACAACCTGGCCACTATATAAAGAACTGCCCAACAAATGGGGTAAGATTGAGGGGGACTTCTGGTGTTACTTGGGGGTTCATTTTTTTACCTTGGCAGTTACCTAACAACTACATGACTGCTCATCTTTGGAATTGTTTCTCTGGGGGTGAAGCCCTTCAAAATTCAAGGGAAACCTGGAGTTGTAAATGTAAACTTTTATTTTTTCCAGGTCATAGACATTCAATATGTCCATAGATCTTTCTCTGTGAACTTTCATGCATATTTTTAGATATTCCAATATCATTGGAAATGTTTCTGGTTTTAACTCTTTTTAACAACAGTTCACAGTTTTTAGTATTTCGTATAAACCCAAGCTCCTTTCTGTTGACCCCACCCGCTGAATATTTGCCTGTTTTAATGACACAAGCCTCTGGGTGAGTATGCATGCCATTTACCGTTGTATATGCGTGAGGTATGAACTGAACCTTCATATACAGTTCCTCAGTGCCTGGTTCAGAGCACTGAACTGAGCTTGCCCTGGGAATTGCGCTTTGGAGGAGGAGCGGGTTGGTGTCTTTTCTGAGCGGAGGGCAGGCTAAGGGATATTTCACCCTTAAGGAACCTGAAGTTAAGCCCAAGAGTGTCGACGGCGTTCAAAACACTGCTCAAGCCTTGGAACACCCTGGCTATATTCATTTAGGAAAATAAGTATTTTAGTCAAGCAACCCTTCTGTTAAGGAAAAGGAGAGGATTAAAGGCTTTTGCTGCTTAGAATAATCATGGACATGTCATTTTAAGTGTGGGTCTTAAGATGAGCTATGTTTGCCTTTCTTCTCTTAACAGGGCAAAAATGTTGAGTCTGTTCCCAGAATTAAAAGGAGCACGGGAATTCCACGGAGTTTCCTGATAGAGGTGAAAGATCCCAATACAAAGGGTGCTATGCTAACCAACACTGGGAAGTATGCCATACCAGCTATTAATGCGTAAGTAGGGAATTCATTGGACCGACCCAAAAGCGAATGAGAGAAACTGTGCGTAAATGTCTGAGTGGCCAGGCGACCAAATCGGCCAGCCTCTGTAATTGCAGGGGAGGAAGCATTGTCGTTGTATCTGAACCTTAAAATCTGTGATACTTTCTAAGATTAAAATAGGGTGGCCCTACTGCTCATGGCCCTGGAAGCTGGTTAAACTAGTGCTGTGCTAAGAATCTGTATTTCTGCAAAATATTTCAGTAGTGTTGACAGTGGGAGTTGTTCTCTCTGAAAGCTCGTTTTGCTGCTGGTTTATGTTTCAAAGGCTTCTTGCAAAATGTAACCCATCGCCGTTGGACTGAGATTTCCTCCCCCTCTGACTTTTATCCAAGCTCACGTGTGAAACAGGCTGAAGTTTCCCTGTTGCTCTAAACTCAGAAAATCCAGCAGTGGGCTGACAAGAGGGGCTGTTACGAAATGCACTTGGTAGCACTTCTGCTTTTCTGTCGTGGATCTCCTTTTGTAGAAGCTGGAACATAGACTGCCCTTATTTATAAAATGGAATTACTCGGAGACTCACTTCATCCTGAGCCTGCAATTTACCTTTACCCCCTGGCAAAGGAGAGGTGGGATTCCTTGCACCCAATTTCTAGCTGTCAAAACATTATTGTTGTAGTTGGAGCCAATTTCTTAGTTGATCCAATGAATGGGAGAGTTCTGCAGAAGGAAAATTGTTCCCCCCTCCCTCTTCTGGTCTTGTGGCTATAGAAAAGCAGTTTAAACGAGATGCCTGCGTCTTCGAAGGCTAGTGTGGAGCGAGGAGAATTCCATCTCTTGTCTTCCTTTGATAAAATCCTACGCTTGGAAAAGTTTTCCTTTCCTCGTCTTTCACTTTTTTCTTTTTCCTCCCCTCCCCCCCCTCCAGGGAAGCTTATGCCAGAGGCAAGAAGGAAAAGCCACCCTTTTTACCCGAGGAGCCGTCCTCCCCCTCCTCCTCCCATGATCCCGTTCCAGAGGAGCTGCTGTGTCTCCTTTGTAAAGATACAGTGACTGATGCCGTGGTTATTCCCTGCTGTAGAAACAGTTACTGTGACGAATGTAAGTGTTACTCCCAGGTTTGTTAATCCCAAACATCAAACTGATCTTCTGAAAGCAGACATAGGAGATAACGGCATTACTTTGTCACCAGTTCGATTTAAGACTGAAGTATAGCCTGACTAGGAAAGGACTCTCCTTGTAGAAAGGAAAAAAAAAAGGCAGAAAGCTTTTTCCCCTTTTTATGTATCTCGTTAAATCTCTTTACACGCGTGTCGTGGTTTAACTCCAGCCGGCAACTAAGCACCACCCAGCCGCTCGCTCGCTCCCCCGCAGTGGGATGGGGAGAGAATCGGAAGGGTAAAAGCGAGAAAGCTGGTGGGTTGAGATAAAGACAGTTTAACAGGTGAAGCAAAAGCCGCGCGCACAAGCAAAGCAACACAAGGAATTCATTCCGTCCTTCCCATGGGCAGGGAGGAGTTCAGCCATCCCCAGGACAGCAGGGCTCCATCACGCGTAACCGTTACCTGGGAAGACAAACGCCATCACTCCCAACATCCCCCCCTTCCTTCTTCTTCCCCCAGCTCTATATGCTGCGCATGACGCCATACGGTGTGGGATAGCCCTTGGCTCAGCTGGGGTCAGCTGTCCCGGCTGTGTCTCCTTCACACTTCTTCTGCCCCCCCGGCCTCCTTGCTGGTGGGGCGGTGTGAGAAGCAGAAAAGGCCTTGACTCTGTGTAAGCACCGCTCAGCCATAAGGAAACCATCCCCGTGTTACCAACCCTGTTTCCAGCACAAATCCAAACCATAGCCCCCCACTAGCTACTATGAAGAACATGAACTCTGTCCCCGCCCAGACCAGCACAATACGGAAGGACGAGTATGAGAAGAGTGCGTAATTGTGCAGGAGATTCCAGAATTAGATAGTGACTGCATTTATTTGTCCACAGCCCTTTCTCTCATACAAAATTATATAGCCAGCTCTGGTGATTTGGTGTGGTCTGCAACAAACGGATAGTCAGGCATTTAATCCGCCTTCTTCTCCACCGGAGGGTTGGTTAAAACCTTCAGAACTCAAACCTCCTAATGTGTTGAAATGTGTTTTCTTCATTAACCTTGAGGTTAGTGACTTCTCACTGTACTAGCCAGCGGAAAGAAGATCAGTCGGAACATCAAGGCACAGCCTCCTCTACATCTTCAGGTGTTGCATGAGTGCAATATCAAACCGTATAGTTATTTGCTGCAGACTGGAAATTTTTTACACTGTTGAACATTGATCGCTCCGTGCTCTCAATTCAAGACCATATTCACCCATTAACCACACACTTGTGTTTAGAATTGATTAGAGCCCAAAAATACTCCTTAGTTTGGCTAAAAGCTGTTTTGATGATTCTGATGATTCACAGGTATTAGAACAGCGTTACTGGACTCTGAGGAACACAGATGCCCCACATGTCATCAAACAGACGTTTCTCCTGACGCTTTAGTCGCCAACAAGTCCCTACGCCAGGTAACACGATGACTTTCACGTAAACTGTTGGCAAGGAAAAGTCTATTTTTCAAAAGCTGAAAGGGAAGAAGATATTCATTTACCTCTCCTTAAGCAAGGCTAAATGGAGTAAGGCTCAATTTACTTTTCAAATACGTTATCTGTTGTTACAGAAGCTTACAACTCTTTAGAGACAATCTGGCAAATTCAGGTCACCCTTTTGTTTAACAGGCTTGTCTCACTTTCAAACTCAGTGCTAACGCTGGAGTACTTTAAATACAGCTACTCTGAGTTGCAAGTCATGAATATCAGTGTTCAGTGTGATGTATCCATACATCTGTATGTTGATTCATTTTAGGACTGATAGCATTTACAGGATACACAAGGAGTTTTACTCCGTGCAGGCTTTTCTTCGTCTGTCTACTGAAGTTTCGTATTAACTTTTTGTAAATGCTTTCCTGCCTCTAGGCTGTGAACAACTTCAGAAATGGGACTGGCTACGCAAAAGGGCTCCATAAGCAGGTTCAGCAGCAACAGCAGCAGCAGCCGCCACCGCCACCACCTCCACCACCACTCCTGAGGCAAACAACAGCCCGCAACCTGCAGCCTCTGCTCTGGCCAACAATTTCCAGCCAGCGGGATCCACTCATGAGTCCACTGGCTTGTCTGGCTTCTTCTTCTGTTGCTGCTCTGTCATCGTTGGCCCCTGCTGAAAAGCCAGGTGGACCTTTTTGGTAAGGAAATCTGTAGATCAACACGAATATAAAAGAAGTTAGATTGTTTCTCCTGAGCTTCTCAGCTAGCGATTTCTATAGCATTAGTGACAGTTCCAGAGAACTGTGGCCGTTCTGGGTTTGGGTTTTACTTTGAATGAGGACACTTTAATAATTTGGAAGCGTGCCTCATGCAAGAATTTTCTCCAAAGTATTTTGGTTTGCTTCTCTTACAAGTCATTCAGTACGCGTTGACCCTGAAAGAGGAACTTTTTTCCCCCAGGAGCCCTTTGAGTTTAAGTGGCTAGCAATTCCTAAAGTAAGCATTTGGTTATGTCAGAGCTTCTGGAGTGCATTCATTTCTCTTTAGTACTGAGGAAATAATCGTTTCCTGAAAAGTGAAAAAGCCCAATGAGAGGTAAAACTGACCAGGTGTTTCACATCACTTTTTTCTACAGTATTTCTATCATCAGTATTATAAGTCAGAGTCATTCTCAGTAATGCCGTGTAGTCAGCGCCGCACGCAGATTTGGATAATAAACATTGAAACACTGTAAATTTGAAGTCTTTACAAACATTTACCAACAAAGTCCTAGTTGGCAACCCAGTGAAGCGGTATGAAAATACATGGAAAATCTGTACTGTTGTTGAGGGCTTCTGTCCTTTCGATTTTATGCCTGGAATGCAAAGAGCCACTCTGTCCAGAAGACTGTCAGGCGCAGCTGTACCGTTGACTACAAAGGTCACAAGTCAAAAGAACCTCTAAGGCAGCCACTGAGCCAGCACATAAACGTTTCCCAAGAGAATTTCAGTTCTTGCATCTTCCACAACTGAGAGTCAGTGTCTGGGCTATACGTACTCCAATCCTTTTATGTGCAGCCAGCTTACTAAAATATTTTTCCGGTGAGCCCTGGCAGCCAAGAGGGCAAACTGCATCCTGGGATGCATCAAAGGCAGGGGAAGCAGCCAGTGAAAAGAGGTCATTATCCTGCTGTATTCAGCGTTGCTGCGGCCTCCCCTTGAACACGGTGTGCAGTTCTGGGCCCCACAATTGAAGAAGGAGGTGAAGGTCCTTGAGTGCGTCGAGAGGAGGGCAACAGAGCTGGTGAAAGGGCTGGGAGGAATGTCCTCTGAGGAGCGGCTGAGGACTCTGCCTTTGTCCAGTTTGGAGAAGAGGAGGCGGAGGGGCCACCTCATTGCCCTCTGCAGCTTCCTGCGGAGGGGACGTGGAGAGGGAGGTGCTGATCTCTTCTCGGTGGGATGCAGTGATAGGACACGTGGGAATGGTTCCAAGCTGTGCCAGGGGAGGCTTAGACTGGACATGAGGAAGCATTTCTTTACCGAGAGGTTGTTCAAACCCTGGAACGGGCTTCCTGGAGAGGTGGTCGATGCCCCAAGCCTGTCAGTGTTGGAGAGGGATTTGGACAGTGCCCTTAATCCCATGCTTTAACTTGGTCAGCCCTGAATTGGTCAGGCAGTCAGAGCAGATGATCGTTGTGGGTCCCTTCCAACTGAAATAGTCTAGTCTATTCTGTTCTATTTCTCGTTAAATGCCACTAGTCCAAACAGACTTCTCGTCAGTGCTTCATTTGGAATCGGCCAACTTCCCATTTGTACATCTGGAGAAGATTATTTTTTCATTTTTTTCCCCATTTACTATAGTCAGCCTTTTCTCACTTGGGACTTTGTATTTCAAGTAGCACTTCAAAACACTGTTTGAATAATAAAAATTTGGGTTTTTTTGTAGTGATGCCGGTACTGTTCTGCCTCCTGCTGCGCTGGTGAGTGCTGCTGGGCTTTCTAAATCTTCCTTTCAGTCAATCGGCAGTTTGGTGGAAGAGAAGGTAAATTTTATTTCAACATATGCAGTGCTGCTTGTATTTTAGCAGAGCTTCTTTTCCAACTGTTTGCATTTATTCACAAGGGCTGTCGGGTTCCTGTAGTAAGACAACCAGCGTTACCAAGTCTTCTGGGCCCCCAAGGACACTCAATACACACAACTGGTAAGCAACTATAACTTGAGAAGTTCTTTTCAAAACTTATCTTCAGATCAACTGAATGGGATTTTTTTCTTTTTCCTCTCTCCACGCCAAAAGGCCATCCCAGGAGAGCCAGCGCAGTTCGCTCAGCAGCTGGCAGACCAGGCTGGGAGCTGTAAGTATGCTACAGAAATTCAATATATTCCTACTTGTAACCTGTTAAACGAGACCATAACACGTAGCTTATACAGTAAATAATAATGTAATAACTTAAAGCTGATTTAGAATGAAATAAGTGTGCACAGATAGTTGTGGAGAATACAAGTGGTAATTCGTTTTTAAATGGCTTCGTTTGAATTGGCTTTAACGAAGGGGATCTATGCTTGCAGTAAGAGTATTTAAAAGAAAACTGCAGCACATGATTGAGAAGAGGACTCTGAAAAATGAACACTGTTTGAAGAAAGCATAATTACATACAAAAATGAAATATCATTAAAGGGTGAGGTGGAAAGCCACCCTTCTGATCACTGGCTGAATAGGGCTGGAGAAATTGATTTCCCCATAGAAATCAGCCTCCAACATTCTTTTTTACCAACTTAGTTGATACTGATTGAGCAAAGCATTGGATAGTCAACACTGTGTTGTGTTATTTTATAAAAATTTTGAATGTCTTCAATTCAGTCCTCTGAAATAGCCAAGCTGCTTTCTCTCAGTTGGAGAGAGAGAGAGGAGTCTGTTTTCTCTATTATTGCAGTGTCAAGTTAGTCCTTCCTTTTGGTACATATTTGTTATAGATAGATTGTAAGGGGGCATTGTGTTCATACTATGCTAAAGATAAATAAAAACAAACCCCAGGATCCATCCCACAGATTGTCTAAAATCTCAAATTCAGTAAGCCCGAAAATAACAATTTGGGGACAAAACCAGGCCAAACACATCCTCATGAGGCAACAACATAGGAGGCTTATGTGGAAGAAGTTAAAAGAAGTTTGAGAGAAGATGAGTTAGTATTTGTGCAGTGCTTTGAAGATCAGAAGTGTGAAGTATTGACCATATCAAGGAGTGGCAGAGGAGCGGTGGGCACTTGGCACAGGGGAGATGGGAGTGTCTTTCAAGCACGGGCAGCCTCCATCCACAGGCGCAAAGCTGAGTATAAGGAGAGAAGACTGAGGGAACCGCTGGGGCTGGGGATGTGGAAGGCGAGTCTGAGGATCAAGAAATGAGGGCAGTCTCTAATGAACAGACAGCAGGGAGAGAAATGCTTAAGTTGAGAACAAGAAGTGCTCGCCACCGTGCTCCCGCTTCCTTCGCCTTCCTCTTTAAAATTGGGGCAGAGTGTAACAAACAGTGACACATGTTTTTGGGTTTCTTTAGAAGTTCAAATCGAGGACGCCCGCCTAGTGAACGTACCCAAAGGACTCAGGCCCCAGCACTGCCACCATCAATCGCCATCTTTGTGCCTGTGCCTCCACCTCCCTTGCATCCTCCACCACCCCATGCCCTTCCTCTCCCACCGCGGGTACCACCGCCCCAGTTGCCTCCTCAGTTTCCCCCTGGTCAGCCTCCAGCTGCTGGGTGCACTGCCCCCCCTCCAGGATATCCCCCAGCTCCTGCCAACAGGTCGCCAGCTTGGGTACCAACAGCAGGACCAACGGCTCCTTCAAATACCATCCCAACGACACAAGCACCTCCTTTACCTAGGGAGGAGTTTTACAGAGAACAACAGAGACCTAAAGAGGAGTAAGTATTTGGCTCAATGAAGTTGCGTTGGTTTTCATTTTTGTATCTCTTGCGATAGTATATCGGACTGCAGTTACACTAAAGTGTGTCTGACATAAGCAAAGATGACCTAGTGGTTTTTGCAATATTCTTTTTCATTGCAGGTGAAACCATGCAAAAGTAAACCCAGACAAATGTCATTCTAAAGCTTTCCCTGAAACTTCTAGGCATTCTAAACTGGCTTTGCTTAACTGGGATGTTCACCTTTTGCATTTGCGTGCCGTAGACATTTTCTCCTATCGGCCAGGGTTTGTTTCTTGATGTCTTTTTGTAAGAAAGGTCAAACTATCCTTGTAAGAAAGGTCAAACTTCTTTTAACAGGGAGAAGAAAAAGTCCAAATGTGATGAGTTTACAAAGGATTTTGGTAAAGAACCGATGGAATATAAAAAGATTCAAAAGGAGCGTAGGCGTTTGTTTTCCAGGTAACTGCTTTACACGTCCGTAATGGAGAAGCGGGTTGTCTAGAAGAATCAGGAGGAGTTCGCCTCCACCTCTCCATCGTCAGATGGATTGGATGAGTCAAGGGATCAGCAGCGACAGGAGTAAATAGTCCTGGGTGTAAGATTGCAGTACAAGTCTTTTGCATCCTGTACAAATTGCCAAACCAGTAGTGAAGATGAAGAGACTCAGCTGGCATTTTAAAATGGAGCTTTGCCGTCTTCAGGCTAAATCGTGTTTTCTTGGTGTTTGATACTGCACTCTAGCCATTAAGACTTGCACCTTTTGCATCTTACTGCAACAAAAATGATTTGCACTGCAGGTAGTTGTTGAGTAGTGAAAAATGTGTGCGTTCATGTACCAGTAGAGGCCAGTATACCCCGCCTTAGATCAATCAATAGCTATGGTAGTTAATGTCATAGAAGTGGGTGGAAATAGGCTTCCCCTTCCTGTATGTTGGTACACTAACAATGCAGCAGCTGTTCTGTCTCCTAAGCAGAAACTTTTACATACGATCAAGTTCTTCAGTTTGCAGTAGCAGTATGTCAGCAGCTGAAAGAAGCTTTGGCATTAGCCTGTGGAGAGGAAAAGAAACCCAAACCAAATGTGGGAGGAAAAAAACTGGGGAGAGCGACTGTTTTGAGTTAACTTCACTTTTTTTGTGTTTTGTGTTTTTTTTAAGGTCCAAGTCTCCCTATAGTGCTTCATCTTACTCGAGAAGTTCATACACCTACTCCAAGTCAAGATCAGGTTCTTCCCGCTCTCGCTCCTACTCTCGATCCTTTAGTCGTTCCCATTCTCGTTCCTGCTCACGATCCCCACGGTATTCAAGAAGAGGCAAAGGGAAGAGTCATAAATATCGTTCTAGGTCAAGGTCATGGGGTTATCACCATTCAAGGCTAAGAAGATACCGTTCACGATCAAGGTCTCCAGTGTTTAGAGGCCACTCTCCCACTACACGGACCGTACCTCGAGGGGAAGGAGGAAGGGAGTATTTTAACAGATACAGAGAAGTTCCTCCACATGATATGAAAGCGTGCTATGGCAGATCTGTTGACTTGAGAGATCCATTTGAAAAGGAAAGATACAGAGAATGGGAAAGGAACTCTAGAGAATGGTACGAAAAGTTTCACAAGAGCTTTGCTGTTGGCCCTCAACCTCCGCCTCCAGTAAACAGGGGCAACTTTTCTCCAGATAGGTTTGGTCCGCCTGGGACCAGACGAGAGAATTTGCCACAGGCTTGGGGACGTAGGGAGGATTATCCTGGTGGGCAGAGCCACAGAAATCGTAATACAGCTGGAAATTACCCTGAAAAACCTTCTGGAAGAGAGAGCCATGACATCCGAGATGCTACAAAATCCAAAGAGAAGGAGGTGGAACATCCACTGGGAGATGGCAAAGGAAATAAAGATAAAAACCCCCAGAAGAGAAGAAAAGGGGATGAGAATGAAGGCTTTCCCAAAGCTGAGTTGTTAGAAGGTGCGAGGAAAGCCAAAGAGCCAGTTCCAGCAGCAGATGTTAAAATGGACTCTCTGTTCATGCTCCCAAGAAGAGACGATGCCACCCCTGTGAGAGATGAGCCTATGGAAGCAGATTCTCTTGCTTTCAAACCAGTATCTGCAAAGGTGAAAAAAGAGAAGGAGAAGCCAAAAGCAAAAATTGACAAGACAAAGCGGAAAGCAGAAGTGGCTGTTCTGCCTAAGAACGACAGCATAATAAAACCAGCTAAAGCTTCCCAAGAGGAGGTGGACAGCGATCGTGAAGAATCTCCTCGAATGGAACCTGCTGTGAAAAAAGTGAAGGAAGAGTTGCCAAAGACAGACAGTGTTAAAACCTCTTCCTCTCAAAAGGCTGAGAAGGCTCTTGGTTCCCCACGGAAAGCTCACCCCAAAGTTACAAAAGATCACCCAGAAACCAGAGCAGCCAACGAGGAAACGGCAAAGAAAGACCATCGAAAAGAAACCAAGTCGGAGAAGCCCTCCAACAAAGAGGGCAAGTCAAAAACACCTGCTGAAAAAAGCAACCCCTCTGATGCAAAACCTGAACAAAGAAAACGAAAAGTAGATGAAAAGGTTGCTGAAGAACATGAAGCGACTTCCCTAAAGGCCTCTAAACCAGAAGCTGCTGACTCGAAAAGACCACCAAAGGGGAAGACTGAGCCTGATGGTGAAAAAGGAGAGCAAACTCCAGAAGAGGATAAACCTGCTTTTCTTAACAACCCCGCCAAAAAGATTAAACTTAACCAAGAAACTGGCAAAAAGGTTGTGAGTGGAGAAAATGTGCTACCTGCAGAAGAACCTGGTGAGAAAGCTGAGCCGAACAGCAGCAAACTTAAGCAAGAAAAAGCAAAGGGAAAAGTAAGAAGCAAAGGAACGGCAGCTGATGGATCTAGTGCAACTCTGGTACATTGCACCAGGTACCTCATCTTTTCTTTTCCTATTCTTTCTTTCCTCCCTCCCCCCTGCAAACAAATGTAAAAGTCTTTATGGTGACTAATGAAAGGAACAGCTAAATCTGTGCTAAATGAGTGAATAATCTGTGATCTTTCCTGCTAAGCTGTACTTGGGTCAGAATCAAATTTTGTGAAAGAAAACAAGCAGTCTGTACTGCCCAGACAGCTCATAAGGTTAATTCATTGATGACGTCTTTCACCCTTACTTCTGGGACTTTTTTCCCCCCTTCTTATTCATTATATGTTGACTCTCTGAGGAGTCCCCTCGAGGTTTTCCTTCAGATCCAGCTAAAGGCAAGGATAACAGACATGTCTCTACCATGCAATATGTTGCCTTTGAAAAATTGCAAGGTGCTGTAATGATCTACTTTTGTCAGTGTGAGATGAAACGATACCTTGCAGAAATAGCAGCTTGGTTGCCAATATCTTGTACTGATTTGAGCTTTGAGCACAGTGCCGTGTTGACACAGCTACACTGCTTCCAGCTCAGTGCCAACTTCTTTGAAAGAGTGAATCTAGTGTGAAGCTGTTATTACGTACATTTCAGCATCTAAAGAAGCCGGACAGCGCAAACTCAAACCATTTAAGACGTCACTGGAGACTTAAGATAGTGTCTTGATATTCTAAACAGTTTTTAAAACGTACATTTTTTCTGAAGAAGAACACTGGGACATGAGAATAAAACTGTGGTTGTGTATACCTCTCCCTAATTGCTTGCTTAGATGTCGAAACAAGAATGTATAGCTAATTTATCTACCATTGGTAGAAGCAGGACATGAAGGAATTACCAGGTCAGACAGTCCCCAATCTGATAATCTCGTGTCTTTGTTAATTAAATGTAGAGTAGGAAGGTACTAAATTAATTGATTGCTCATAGTCTTAGCTAGTGGACTCATCCTTTCTCTCGTCTGTTCCCTTAATTGAACATCTTTTGAAAAAATACGCAAGATTTAGAATGGAAACACAAGCCGTTTTCTAAACTGTTACAAAAGATGGCGGTGTGTATATCTCACCCACGATTAATGTCAGCTTTTTTCCTCTTAGCACTAGTTCTACTGGAGGAAGCCCCGTTAGAAAGACTGAAGAAAAGCCAGACACAAAACAAACTGTCATTAAGACCATGGAGGAGTATAATAATGATATCACAGCCCCTGAGAAAGACATCCTTATTATGATCCAGGTCCCTCAGTCAAAGTGGGAGAAGGATGACTTTGAGTCTGAAGAGGAAGACATTCGATCTACCCAGGTGCCCGCAACCGTAGGAAAACCTGCTAATGTTATACAAAATGCGAGTGCTAAGCCACCAAACCCTGTAAAACAGAGTGAGAAAGAGACGGAGCCTTTGAAGGAAAGACAGAAAACTACAAAAGAGGTGAGTTATGAAAGCTCCCAGCATGACGCAAAAAGTTCAAAAAGTTCGATGTCAAATGAAAAAGGAAAAACCAAAGACCGGGATCATTCTTTGTCAGACAAAGACACCTCTGAGAAGAGAAAGAGCAGTGTTCAGCAAGAAGAAGACCCCTCAGAACATGCAACCGAGCAAGGAGATGGAAAAAGTATTTCCCAATCTTCCAAAGACCGCAGATTTTCAGAGAAGCCTGATACTGGCCATGGATCCGCTGCTAAAGACTTTACTCCTAAGCAAGACAAAAATTCTGACCGTGATGGCAACAGAGATTATTCTAGTTCCAAGCGTAGAGATGAAAAGAGTGAATTAGCAAGGGGAAGAGAGTCCCCTTCTCAAAACAGAGAATCTACGTCAGTCCAGGAGAGTAAGCCGAGAGACGAACGAGCAGAGCTGTCCGAAAAGTGCACTGGAGACGCCAACAGGAGCAGCTGCAGCCCTCCGCCTGAGCGGCAGCAGTCTGATCACAAAGCTGCTCACGATTCCAAGCGCACATTGGAGGAACCCAAACCTCTAGATATAAACGCAGGAGAAGAGAAAGAGAAGCACGTACCAGAAGTAAAGAGCAATGAAGAGAAAGAGCCAGGTGGTAATAAGGCACCTTGGAGAGAGGAATCGCCAGATGTAAAACATGAGAAAGAGAACGTGACTGGACAAAACAATAAAAGTGTTGCCCAGCCTAAGCCTCAGGTAAGCAGCTCCTCGCCGCTCTCTTCTGATCGAACGCGAGACACTGATGAGGCTGCATTTGTACCAGACTGCAATGAAAGTGAGAGTAAGGTATCTGCAAAAGGTGAGGAAGCGGCAGGGAAAACTCATGACGACCCAAAGGAAAAGGCTGTTGATAAGGTGAAAGAGGATACAGCAGCACCTGCTCCAGGTGACCGGCCTGAAGCAAGGCGAAGTCAAAGGCAAAGCAGTCCCAGTGTTAGGCGCAGCCGTAGCCAAAGCCCTTCTGAGAGTCAGACTGGAGGCCACAGGAGCAGTGCCAGCTCAGGAGAGAGGCAAGACAGCAAGAAAAAGAACAAGAAAAAAAAGAAGAAGAAGGACAAGAAGCAGAAGAAACAGAAGCAGCAGAAGAAACACATTGGAAATGAAATGGAATTGGAAAAGAGCCACAAACACAAGCACAAGAAGAACAAATGGAAGAAGAGCAAAGACAAGGAGCAAGATGACCAAAAAGTGAAATCTGTCCCTACATAGAATGACAGATAATGAAAAAAGACTTAATTCCCAAGTCATCTGTATTAAACTTTGTTGAAATGTGAACGAGTTCAAGCATTGCAAATGATGACATGAAAGACCCTGTGTTGCACTTAAAAAATTGCCGCTGGATTGTTTGATTTTTACATCGGAGCTTTAAAAAGCGAACATTTTGTACAGAATTGTGAGTTGTGACCACGCAACATGAAAGGCGTTGCTGGGGCCTCTTACTTTTAACCACCGTTAATTAGTCTGGCTGGAGTTTTCTGTCCTGAAAATTTTCACAGTTGAATTTTCTTTTAATTGCCTGGCAGAAGCAGCTGGTATCAGTTATAAAATAGCAGCAGAATGATTTGCAGAATACATTGCAGCCTTGTTATGTCACTTCTTGATTACAATAAAACGTTTTCAGTAAACTACCCGGTGTGATGAGCTTTTCAGTGATAGCTGAACATCAGCAGAGCAAAGCCTAGTGACAGAAAAAAGCCGCCAGTAAAAGCTTGCTGGTAGCTGACATGTATGAAAAATAACGTCCACGGGTTTAATTTTGCAAAGAGCGGTAGGACTTTCAGTCTTCTGAACGGATGCCATGTGGGGAGGCGCTGCCGAGAGGAAAGCCAGCAAAGGGGAAAAGAATTGGAAGGTATTTACATATTTGTATGCAAAACACTTTCCTTCCAAGAGGAAAACCCCAGCCAAGTTTTCTGAAATGCAACCAGAAACAGAGAGCTAAACCAGCCAAGACTGAATTAACCGAATGAACCACTCAAGGGTGCCTTCAAGTTAGGGGTCCAGCTTCGAGCTGGGTGTCCAGCTCCAACCCACCCCTGACCCCGAGGTGTCACCAAGAGTCTGCAGACCTCAAGGAGAGCAATGGGGCTGGACCAGGCTGTGAAGCCTGGGCTGCTCCGATCCTGGCAAGGGGATCGATGCGGCCTGCAGCCCAGGCAAATCCTGCCCGTCCGTGATGGGTGTGCTCAGCCCCTTGACCAGACTGCCCGTGGTTTGGGGCAGGCTCTGGAAGAGGGAAGGGCCTGAGCCATGGCCAGGCTGTGAACTCCTCTCGTTTCAATCTGATCATCGAGTCCAACCATTAACCTGTCACTGCCAAGTCCACCACTAAACCATGCCCTCGAGCACCACGTCTACCCGTCTTTTAAATACCTCCAGGGATGGAGACTCAACCACTTTTACCAACGACAGATCTTTGGTAAGTGACTGATATCGTGCATAACCTTGTAGTACGGTAACTTTGATTTTGTCTTGGTAACTTTAATTGCAGGCTGAATTGATGCTAATCAAACATTACATAAACTTGGCATGTACAATCCTTTAGACACAAACTGTTGACCAAGTCTGAGACTAGGTTTGGACCCATCTGCACCTAGTCTCCTCTCTGAGGAAGGAGTTTAGAAAGCAAGGGGGTCCACTCTGAACCTCGTGACTCTACAGGAGGGTCCTCCTTACCCTTTTGTGTCCCCGGTCTCTCTGTGAATCAGTCTAACTCGAGTGTAACTCAGTTTTCCTTTGTAGGATTCTTCCACGCAGTAATTAATAGAGTGAACCTCACCATCGAACTTTGTTAAGTCAAAGTTTTACAACATCATATGAAAACCACTTTTGCTATTACCTTTGGTGCAGAAATGCAGGATGAGATGCCTCAGTTGACTCAGCTGAATCCCTTCCCTCAGCAGGGGTAAAGGAGATCCCTGCCTGTCCCTGCCTGGGTATCCTGTGTAATAATAACACCAAAAAAGGTGACATTTAGATGTAACACTGACTCTGAGAGGAGAAATTACACTTCTGGAAAGAAGTGTTTCTCCCCAGCCGAGGGATGGAACATCAGTGGTTGCTTCAGCCTGTTTCACAGCAGGTTCCTCTGGAGCCCCAGGGACACCTGGAGGGAGCCCAGAGGGGCAGAGAAAGTGCTGCCTTGGGCTGGGCCTCTGCTGCTGAGCTGGGCCGGGCTCCTGGGATGGAGGGAGCCGCTGGCAAGTGGGCAGCACTGCAGAGAGACAGCTCTGCGCAGGAGCAGCTCCTCTGCAAAGGGCAGCAGGGCTGAGGGCACTGCCTGCAGGCACTGAGGACAGACAAGAGGAGTGAGAGGTCAAAGGCAGTCTGGGGTGAGAGGACAAGTGAGAGCTCGCTAAGGGAGAAATCTTCACAGCCTTTGACATGGTAAGTGTTAGGCTGCAGGGCAATGCAGATGAGCTCCTGGAAGTGTCTCCTAGATCTGGCACATGCCACAGCTGACAGGACCTGTCGGGGTGGCTCTCCTGGCTTTTCTGGTGTGGAGGAGGAGGACGTGCTCCAGAGCAGGGACTGCCTGCTGCACCATCAGAGGGACAGGGCATGATGGCTCCCTCCTCCCAGGGATGGCTGCAGGGGTGCCAAGCTGGGTGTGCATGCAGCGGTGTCCTGGGCTCCGAGCAGGGTCCCTGCACGCCAGGGGGTTGTGTGCCATGACAAGGACTCTGCTGCCTGCCAGGGTCAGCACTCAGCCTGCCTGGGGATCTCCCCATGGTGCTGTGGGGAGAAGCTGTGGGTGGAAGGAGTGACCCCTGGCAGGGCAGAGCAGGGTCCTTCTGCTCTCAAGAGGGTGCTGTGTGGCTCAGAGGCTCCTCACAGGTCCAGAACACCCCCAGGGCATTTCCAAGGGGATGTTTCAAGAGGAAGGTGCAGGCAGGGGCTACCTGGAAAGGAAGGTGCTTCCCTTAGTCTTCAATTTCATGCTGTGGGGGTGTACAGGGAAAAGGAGCTGCCACTTTTGAGAAGCAGCTGGGATTCTTGACCCGTTACATGGCATGATCAGAAGGTCTGCTAGGAACCTCATAAACTGCCTTCACCTACCCCTCAGCCTACAGGCAGCACCACCATCACCTTTGCTGGCAACATCACGGTTTGTCTGACCTGCTCTTTATCACCTGCAACCAGGGAGATGTGCCTAGACAGTGCCCTCCCACGAGGAGTTTTGTGTGAGGCAGAACCGAGCACACAAATGCTGGGATGGGGTCTCTCAGAATTTGCTGTGAGGAAAACAATGTGGGGCAGGGAAGCAGGTGGAAAAGGTCCGGGAAGCAGAGGGGTGGGCAGGGAAGAAGAACAAACTAAAAATGGCAATTTCAGGGGAAGGAGAATTGGGAAAACTCCCTCTCACCCCTTCCAGCGCAGACACCTTCCTCTGAGCAAGCCCCCTTGCATCCTCTCTGACCCAGCAAAGTCTCTGCCCTCGTGGCTGTGGGGCACAAGGCATCGGCCACCCCCTCTGCAGCCAGAGCTCCAGCAGAGGAGAGGTGCCTCTCTCCAGCCACGCACCCATTTCCCTCTGCAGAGCACAGGGGCTGAGAGGTGCTAAGGCTATGGAAATGGTGTCGAGCAGCTCTATGTGGGCAGGTGAAAGATGCCCAGTGTGTCCTTGCCTAGAAGGGAAGTGTGGAGGCCACCCTCAGAAAAAGAGGGAGAAGTTTAGAAGTCTGAGCTTCTCAGATGCCTACCTCAGGGAAGTGGGGCCTCTTGTGTTTTGTGTCTGTTTTGCATTTGGGTGTTTTGTTTTCATTCTTTTCTCCTATGTGCAGATCTTCAGGGCTGTGCTAATGCTCCCCTCTGAGCAGGGATGCCACAAAGCCTTTTCCACGTGCCTCCCTGTTTATCATCACTGCCATGTTTGCCTACCTGAAGCCCCTCTCCATCTCCTCTCCATCCCTGAATCTAGTGGTGGCAGTCCTGTACTCTGTGGTGCCTCCAGCAGTGAACCCCCTCATCTACAGCCTGAGGAACCAGGAGCTCAAGGAGTCCGTTAGGAAAGTGATTTCATGGCTGTTTTTCAATAGCGAGAAACTTCCCAACACTCCCCACACATGAATCCCAGGCTGTCTTGTTCCAGGCCTGTACTTTGTGTTGTTTTTTTTTTAATTATCGTGAGCATGATTAGCATGATCTCGTCAGAGCTGACTCTCTCATATCATCTCTGTAATAAAATCCGATTTCTCTGGTCCACTGCCTGAAAGCTGGGCTCTTCTTCCAAAGCTGGCGAATGGTACATACCCAAGGCTGTCCTGCACGTGAACTGGTCGATGGTGTCTTTACAGAGGGCAGTCTGGACCTGGACAGGTTTGGGCTCATATTTGAAATCCAACTACATGGGGGAACCACCAAGCCCTTCCCAGGCTCACACATGCCCAGCGCCTGGCAGACCCCAGAGCAGAGCTGTCTGTGAACCTCTGTGTGGGACACAGTCGAGCCTGGGTAGGGGCTGGGTGCTGGGGAGGGCTGCCAAAGCAGGAGGGGGGCAGGGAGATGGGGCATTGAGGTCTGTTGTGCAGACCACGCCAGGGAAATGATTCCCCACCCTGAATGCACCTTGCCCTGTGTGGTGCCTGCACAGTTGGGCTGTGCGGCTGCACGTGGGGCAGTGGGGCTGGTGCAAGGATGGGAATGCAAACAGGAGACATGATGCTCCTTGAAGCTCCTGCACTGCTAGGACATAAAAATGACTGCCAACCCACAGCCAGGCAGGGCTGTTGCCTCGGTCACTGCGATGACTCTGGGAACCCAGGAGACAACAAGGGTGGGAGGTCTGGGGTGGACACTTCCAGCGCCAGCTCTGCCAGCAGCCCCTCTGAAGACAGAGCAGCTCCCCACAGCCGCGACAGGACTCGCTGCTGCTCATGGGCTCAGGGGTGTCTTGGAGGCTGCAGCCACTGGCACCACCTGTCAGGAGCCCCAAGGCACACGGTGAGTGTTGGTTCCCTGCGCTGCAGCTCGCTGTGCCTCCCCTCCTGTGCCACTGTCCTCTCTCAAGAGCACCACCAGCTGCATTACTGCCTGCCTGGGTGTGAAGGGGACCTGCTGGAGGTCTTCTCTGCTGACCCCCATGTCCCATGGCTCTGTCCCAGCAATAGCTCACAATCACGACCACGGTCCTTCTGCAGTTCCATCTCTCTGCTTGGAGCTGGACACCACAGCCTGCCTGCATGGTCCCAAAGGGTCCCAGTGAGGCTGAGCTTAGACAGGAGGTTGTGACTGTCCTTGGTCTGGGTAGTTGTGATGATCTGGGTGGGCACCATGAAGGGAAAGAAGGGACAAGGGACAAGAAGGACAAGAAGCAGGAGGGGAAATTTCAGATTAAGACAAAGAAAGAAAAGAAAAAAAAATCTATCTCTCCACCTATGTATCAGTCTATCTCAGCCCAGGATACTGGTGGCCGCCTTTGCTGCAGGGGCACATGGAGGGCTCCTGTTCAGCTTGTTGTCCACCGGAAAACCAGGGTCCTTCTCTGAAAAGCTGATTTCTAGCCGGTTGGCCCTCAGCATGTCCTGGTGGACAGTGTTTTCCCTGCCTGGGCATTTCCCTTTGTTGAAGTTTCATGAGGTTCCTCTCTACCCATTCCTCCAGCCTGCTGATGTCCCTCAGAATGTGTCGCAAATGGATAACCTAGAACACATAAGGAATCACCATCCACGGTGTCAGCAAAAGTGGTTTTAATATGATGTTGTAAAAGTGCGACTTAAGAAAGTTTGATGGCAAGGTTCACTCTATAAATCACCGTGTGGAAGAATCACACAAAGGGATATTGAGTTTCCCTTTCATAAAAGTGAGTACAGGGGGTGAGCAATGACAGAAAATCCAAGTACATGTTTCCTCCAGTATGCTAACGTACCCATAAGTTGTTGCAATTCTTTACTAGACTGGGGTATCTGCAATTTTTCTGCAATCCACCAAGTACCTAAAAATTTTACTTCTCTCCTTGGACCCTGACATTTTTCAAGGGGAATGTCAACTTCTGCTTTATCTAGTGCTTGCCACACTGCTGCTGCCACTTCCCCCACTTTTTCAGGGAAAGTTCCTTCAGTCAGAATATCATCTATATAGTGGTACAGTTTCACATCTTGAGGGAGTGAGACTGTTTGTAACAGTTCAGCAAGTGCAGCATGAGCAATTGTGGGTGAATGTCTATACCCCTGTGGGAGTCTGTTAAAGGTTTATTGCATACCTTCCCCAGTAAAAGCAAATTTTTCTTTATCTCCCTCCTGCAAGGGGACCATAAAGAACATATCTTTCACATCTAGCACTGCCATCCATGGGTGTGCAGCTGCTTGTAGCGTGGCTGTTAAAGTTGCAGTATTAGGTACTGCAGCCGTTAGCAGAGCTGTGTTAGCATTTAGGCACCGATAATCAATTGTCAGGCGCCATCTCCCATTCGGACTGGCCAGACTGGTGAATTGTATGGGTTCTGGAAATAATGTGCCATTTTTCTAAGTCTGCTATTACTTCAGAAATCCGGTTTTGTGCCACAGCAGCAATCGGGTGTAGCAGTACATTAGTAACCTACGCATCAGGGAGTGCAGGGGCAGCGTGGAGTACACACACTGTAGTCTCCCCATTTTTATCAGGGTTAGGGTTAATATTTGAACCGAAGGACCACACGCTGCCATCCCGCAGGCGCCAGGTTCGGCCATTCAAAACATCGAAACCCAAAATATTTTCATTGTGATCTTTGATTGCAAAGTGAGTAGGTAGCATGCGCTTCTCGCCTGGGAGCCTTAAATTCACTTTCACGGTTTGGCAAATAGGACTTGCTCCGTTACCTCCAGTAATTTTATCTCTTTGCCGTCCAGGTTGTACACCCAGCATCTCGGCATCCGGTTGTGTTAACATTGAAATTTGTGCTCCTGTATCTATTAGAAATTTCACCAGTCGTCATCGAGGACCAACTGGAATCAAAATATATGGCCCATTATTATTATTTATCCATTGAAAGGATTCCACTTGCCAGACAGGAGGCCCAGTTGCTGTCCTGGCATTACCTGGTTTTTGACCTCATGTTTTGCTGTTCATCCCTAAGGGGGAGGAAAGGGTTATCGCTCTGTCTTGGAGCGTGCAATGGCGCCGGAGTACTCAGAGGACGCTCTTTCATTTCACCATCATCACATTTCTGAAATGCTTGAATTAGACTCAGGATAAAATATAGAAAAGTGCGACTTAAAAAAGTGTGATGGCAAGGTTCGCTCCATTAATTACTGCATGGAAGAACCATACAAAGGGAAATTGAGTTACACGCGAGTTAAACTGATTCACAGAGAGACCAGAGATGCAAAGAGTCAGGAAGACCCTCCCAATGAGTCACAAGGTTGAGAGTAGACCCCCTTCCTTTCTAAACTCCCGATGGAGCCCAGGTGCGGCTAGGTGCAATCTTAGTCTCAGACTTGCACAACGGTTTACGTCTAAGGGAAACAAACCAGACCCTGCTGTGCTGGTCCTTCACGTCTCTCCCAGGAGGCCTGGCTGTGCGAGGAGACGTTCTTGGGTGCCAAGGACTGAATTCTCCCATGAGCGTCCATGACACTGCTGTGTGCCCCAGACCTGCACACTCACACACTTGAGCTGCTCACAAGGGTTTTCCTCTCCTGGGCACTTCTCTGGGCATGTTCTCTAGAGCCACTTTGAAAGAAGACCTAAGCCTTCAGGCACTGCCCTGAGAAGATCCTTTCTCACAGAATCATAGAATCATAGAATCGTTAAGGTTGGAAAGGAACACTGAGATCCTTGAGTCCAACATCTTAACCTAACTGCCTGGTCCGCCTCTAAACCATGTCCCTAGGCACCATATCCATATCCACACATTTTCTGAATATTTTGAGGGATTGTGATTGTACCATTTCCCTGGGCAGTCTGTTCCAATGCCTACCCACTCTGTCCGTGAAGACGTTTTTACTAATAGCTAATCTAAAATGCTATTATGGAGGCCAGCTCTGTCACAGAGGTGCCCATTGCCCCTCCCTGCCTGCGGGCACAGGACTGCCGCACCACAGGACTGTGACCAAGCTGCCAGAGCACTCCGACCATGCACCAACACAAGGGCTAAGAAGGAGAGTGTGGAAGTGGAAAGAGAGCAGCTTGGAAAAGACCAAGAACTGGTACTCCCTGGCAGTGCTGCTGTGCCAGGGCTGTTTTTCCTCTCCACCTCTGCACCAAGGTACTCCACCTGCAGCTTTACAAAGGTCTGAGGAGAAGGATCTTAGAAAACAAGTCGCTGCAGGGTCGTTTATTTTGTTTAAAGACACAGAGAGCATGGTTCCTCATTTACACAGTCCGTGGATCACAAAAACCAGGTGGATATTGAAACAGAAGCACGAGGAAGAAAGGCACTTTTTTGTGGACAGCATTATTACAACTAAGAAAAGCTAAAAACAAAGTACCAAAGAAAGTCTCAGCCTGTAAGGAGTTCCATTATGAGTGCAATGAGATTTGCAGAAGAAGATGGGCAGTTTCTTGCAGTTTAACAGCATCCCATCACAAGTTTCTTCACGGAACGCTTCAGCTCCCTGTTCCTCATGCTGTAGATGATGGGGTTCACTGCTGGAGGAAACACTGAGTACAGAAATGATACCACCAGATATAGAACTGGGGAGGAGATGGAGGGGGGCTTGAGGGAGGCAAACATACCAGTGCTGAGGAAAAGGGAGACCACGGCCAGGTGAGGGAGGCACGTGGAAAAGGCTTTGTGCCGTCCCTGCTCAGAGGGGATCCTCAGCATGGCCCTGAAGATCTGCACATAGGACACCACAAGGAAAACAAAACACCCAAAGGCTAAACAAGCAGTAAACACAAGGACCTCAATTTCCCTGAGGTAGGCATCTGAGCAGGAGAGCTTGAGGATCTGGGGGATTTCACAGAAGAACTGGTCCAGGACATTGCCTTGGCAGAGGGGTAGGGAAAATGTATTGGCAGTGTGCAGCACAGCATTGAGAAACCCACTGCCCGAGGCTGGTGCTGCCATGTGGACACAAGCTCTGCTGCCCAGGAGGGTCCCGTAGTGCAGGGGTTTGCAGATGGCCACGTAGCGGTCGTAGGCCATCACAGTGAGAAGAAAATACTCCACTGTGATGAAGAAGAGAAAGAAAAAGAGCTGTGCAGCACATCCCAAGTAGGAGATGGCCTTGGTGTCACACGGGACATTGGCCATGGCCTTGGGGAGAGTGGTGGAGATGGAGGCCAGGTCGAGGAGGGAGAGGTTGAGGAGGAAGAAGTACATGGGGGTTTGGAGGCGGTGGTCGCAGGCTACGGCAGTGATGATGAGGCCGTTGCCCAGGAGGGCAGCCAGGTAGATGGCCAGGAAGAGCCAGAAGTGCAAGAGCTGCAGCTCCCACGTGTCTGCGAATGCCAGGGGGAGGAACTCAGTCATGGAGCTGCCATTGGACATCTGCTGCTTCTGGGCATGGAAACTGCCAAAGGAGATAAAACAGAAACATTCAGAGAAGCTTCTCTTAGCCAAATTTGATTCATTCACTGTGAACTATCTAAAGGTCTTTCCCGGGGGACTGTTATGCAGCTCGGAGGCTTCAGCTCTGGTTTGTGCTGGCTGAGTGTGCTGTGCAGAGCCGTGCCCTCTCCCCAGGGGCTCCTGAAGGGTCAGCCCTGATTTCCAGCAATGACTCATGGAGGCAGCAACAGCCCAGTGTGTTTGGAGGGAGGCTTCCTGGGGAGGAGTTCCTTGTGCTGCACTGGAGCGGAGGGCAAAAAGCCCAGAAGGACGCTTTCTTCCCCACAGGTTGCTCTGGAAAAGACACTGGACTGTCCTGGGAGCAGAGGAGTCCTGTTCCAGGTGCAGAGTTCAAAACACCTCTCCTTTCCAGCACAGCTCTGCAGAGTATGAGGAAGGGGACAGGGCAAGGATGCTGATTGGCATGGGCAGATCGGGTGCTCTCAGACATCTCCAAGGTCCTACAGGAGAGCTGTGCCCTTCTGGAGGGATGCTGACAGCCCCGCAGGACTCCGTGTCCAGCAGAATCTGGTGTCTTAAGGTGAGGTCTGCTAAGGGAAGCAGTGTCTCATTGCCCAAGCACTGAGTGCAGTGTCTCGAGCCTGGAAAATGAAGAGAGTCCTTGGGCACTTTGGTCCCATGGAAACACCTCCAGGGCAACGCCCTCCAGGGCAACGCCCTCCAGGTCAGGGCCAGAGCAGGCACTCCACACCCCCACCCCTTGCCCCACACCACCACCGTTACTGCCAGGGACCCCAGGAGCAGGAAGAAGAGCAGCACAAGCAGGTGGAGGAACAAAGAAGAACTCTGTGACTCTCCTCCTAAGGGAAGCAAGGAGAGGAGAGGCGGCCGGGCACTCAGGAAAGCCTTCTCCTTACCCAGCAGAGCACAGCACCTCCCAGTCAGCAAAAGCCCAGGGCAGTCGCTCTCAGCCCCTTTGCCCTGCAGAGGGAAGCGGCCACGTGTCAGGAGAGATGCCCCTCTGCTGTGCCAGAGCTCTGGCTGCAGAGGAGGCAACTCCTGCCCTGGACCACACAGCCTTGAGGGCAGAGGCTGTGCTGGGTGGGAGACGAGAGCAGGGGTCTTGCACAGAGGAAGGTGTCTGCATTGGAGGGGATGACAGGGAGCTTCCCAGCTTCTCCCTCCCATGCCATTTGGGGTTGGAGGTTCCTAGAGCTCTCGGCCCATGTCTCTGCTGCCGGGAGCTGTTTCTCTGCCCTCCAGTTTTTCCCTGTCAGGGATCACAGACCCCATCACCCACTCCTGTCTGCTCAGCTCTGACCTGAAGAAACCTCCCAGTTCCAGGCACTCTCTAGAGGTACTCCCCGTTTGCAGGCAGGAAGGAGCAGGTCAGACAAACCCTGCTGAGGCCAGCAAAGGAGATGCTGGTGCTCTCTGGAGGTAGAGGAGTGGATGCAAGCAGTTGCCTTGGCTCCTACCAGACCTACTGATCTCTCAGGGTGGCAGCTCAGGACTCTCAGGCTCCCTCTCCAAACGCAGCAGCGCCTTTTCCCCTTTTCCTGAAACAGCAGGAAACTGAAAGCACAGCCTCAGGAAAGCTCTTTAGCTGTAAGGTATCCCCTGCCTTGCTCTTCCTCTGCAAAAGTCCCCTCTGAAATGCCCTGGGCAGCTCTGGCTGCACACCCTGCCTTCACCCCTTCCCCCTGGTCTAACATGAGCCCCTGGGCTGGGAGGCCTCCTGACAGACCCTGCAGGCTGGAGCCTATGAACGCTTTCGGAGACCCTTCCCGCAACGGCAGCTGCATTGCCCTGCACCAAGAGACTTACCGTGTCAAGGGCTGCAAAGGTTTCTTCCCTTGCAGCTCTCCTCTCTCCTCCCACTCCAGGCTGCCTTTAATCTCGCTCTGCCCTACTCCTTTGCCCAGAGCCCTGCCGCGCTTGGCAGAGGAGTTGCTCCTTGGCAGAGCTGTCTCTCTGCCCTGCTGCCTGCTTACCAGGAGCTCCCTCCATCCCAGGAGCCTGTCTCAGCCCCGGAGGAGGGGACCTGCCCAAGACGTCACTTTCTCTGCCCCCCGCCCCACTCTGTGCTCCCTCCAGGTGTCCCTGGGGCCCTCCAGGAACCTGCTTGGGAAGAGACTGAAGGAATCACCGATGTTGCCTGTCTCACCTCTGCAGAGATGTTTCTTTGCAGCAGTCCCTTTCTCCTCTCAGAGACACAGTCACCCTTCCTTGGCCCATCATGAGACATGCCTCACCTCTGTTTCCTCGTGCCCTTGGGGCCAGCACCAGCCATGGCGCTGATGCAGAGCCTGAACCCCCTCTCTGCCCTCCAGGAGCTGCTGTGCTCTTCAGAGGGGCTGGGGCTGTGGGGTGAGTGCCCAGAGCTCTGCAGCACCCTGTGGTGGGCACTGCCATGGGGCCAGCCCAAACTGGGCTGATCTGCTGGGATTGGGAGAGGGCAGGGGAGGTGGGGAGAGATGGGGAGGGGCTGGGCTGGGAAGTGCCTGGGAGAGGAAAGCACCAGTGTAGAGCTAAGCTGTGTGAGTGCGCAGGGCGGGGGCACCCATTAGGGTGCTCACAGTGCAGAGTCAGGTGTCATGGTGAAGGAAGCAAGGCACCAAAGGTGCAGAAGAGAGTGGTCAGTCTGTGCCATGTTCCCTGGACATCCTGAGGAAGCTTTCCTGGGAAAACTGTCCCAGATCAGTCCCGCATGGTGGTCATTTCCATCTCTGTTTGTATATCCCAGCTCTGAGAAGGGACCTTTGCTGCATGGTAAACTCTGTCCTCCTCCAGGGCACGGTGATACCCAATTCCACTGCCATTATTAACAGAAAGGGAATCAGTTTCCTACTGACATTTACTGCACACAAGCCCCATAGCTCTTGTCACAGCTGGCCTCTCTCAGCCAAGCCTGTTCTCAGTCAGCTCCACCTTTAACAGGTGCTCGTGGCCTTGTCTCAACAAATACTGAATATCTCCATTGAGTGACTTCCCATCAGGTGGCCTGGATTGTTGCTCCAGTGTTTCGCTCTGAATGATTTTTCAAGAATCCAGCTCTCTCAGCCTCTCCTTGTCCATAATGTGCTCCAGGTCCCAGCCACCCTTCTGGCCTCTGCAGGACTTGCTCCAGTCTGTCAAAGTCTTTCTTGTACTAGGAAGCTGCATACTGGACTCAGCAGTCCTGATGTGGTGGTCCTGTAGTGGGTTAGCCTTGGCCAGCAGCCAGACACCCACCCAGCTGCTCACTCACTCCCCTGCCTCAACAGGACAAGGGGAGAAAATAAGATGGAATAACTCATGGGTCAAGATAAAGTAAAGGAGATCAGTTACCAAATACCATCATGGGTAAAGACCCGTTGACTTGGGGAAGATCAAATTCATTTGTTGCCAATTATAAAAAGATTCAGACTGTGAGAAGCAATGACAGAAATATTAAAGATCATTCCCCTCACACTTTCTCCCAGGCTCAAATTACTCCATTGTTCCCAGTTCTTCTACCTACCTCAACACCACCAGGAGCAGGGGGGATGGTGAAGAGGGGGTTAACAGTCACTACAGAACATCTCTGCTGCTCCTTCCTCCTCACACTTCTCCCATGCTCCAGCTTGGGTCCTCTCCATGGGATCCCACTGTTTTTGTTGTCGAGGCTAGGTGTTGTTCCTTTCTCTCTCTCTTACTTTTCTCCTTCATACTCACAGAATCATGAAAAATGCTGAGATTGGAAGGGACCTCTGAAAATCATCTGGTCAACCCCCTCAGCTGAGGCAGGTTCAGCTAGAGCAGGTTGCTGAGCACCTTGTCTGGCTGGGTTTGGAATATCTCCATGGATGGAGACTCCACAACCTCTCTGGGAAACCTATTACAGTGTTTGACCACCCTCACAGTCAAAAAGTGCTTTCTTGGGTTCAGATGGCATTTCATGTGTTTTTAGCTGTGTCCATTGCCCCTTGTCTTGTCACTGGGAACTACTGAGAAGAGCTTGGCTCCCTGTTCTTCATGCCCTCCCATCAGGTGTTTATGCACATTAACAAGATCCCTCCGAGCCTTTTCTTCTCCAGACTGAACAGTTGCACATCTCTCAGAATTTCCTCCTATGAAAGATGCTGCAGTCCCTTAAAACAGCTTTATGGCCTTTGCTGGACTTGCTTTCGTAGGTCAACAACTTTATTGTAGTGAGGAGCCCAGCACTGGACACAGCACTCCCGATGGGGCCTCACCAATACTGAGTGGAGGGCAAGGGTCACCTCTCTCCATCTGCCAGCAATGCTTTTCCTAATGCAGCCCAGGAAGCTGGTGGCCTTTGCCGTAAGGGTGCAATTCAGATCCTACACAGCTGCTTCTCCTCTGGGATGCCAAGGTCCTTCTCTGCAGAGCTGCTTTCTGTCCAGTCGGCCCTCAGCATGATGTCCACAGTGTGGTTTGATCACAGGCTGCCCTCCCACAGTGACTTTCTCAGCAGCACCTTGTCCTTCTTGCAGATCAGCTCCATCTCTGGCACAGGCCCCACGGTGCTGCAGAGTCACCTGGGACAGCAAAGCCCTCTCCTGCCAGGGCTGCACAGCCCAGGCCTCTTTCTCGCTGCCCTTGGGGACTGCAGCTTTTGCTCTCCGTGGGGGAACCTCATCCATCATTATGGCACCACCTGCCACCCACTCCAGCATGCCTCTGCTGGGAAGCAAAGCCTTGCCACACATGGGGTCCCATCTCTGGGGACCAGGTTTCCATGTGACAAGTCTGCCCTGGGCCCTGGTGCCACATCTGAGGTGCTGCAGCCCAAATGGGCACCAAAGCCCACAGCCTGGGGCACAGAGAACAGGAGCCCCGTGTGCTATCACAGAGCTGTGACATCAGTGGAATAAGAGCTGAGGTGGGGAAGGACAACTCCCATGGCTTTTGTAGTGGATGGAGATACAGCATCTTCAGGAGAGACCTACAGGGATGATAAGAAGTGGAAGATGCCCTGTGTGATTTCAAGGTAGCTAAGATAAATGGAGGTTCTCTATGGGACAGGCAACAGGTTAGACGGCAGCTTGTGTGTGGGTCAGCTTCTAACTGAGCCACCCAGTCTTCTGCTAACCTGGACCTGATACTCCCAAAAGAGGAAGGGCTTATCAGGAATGTGAAGAGCAGTGCCAGCCTTGGCTGTAGTGATGAAGAAAAGGTTGTCTCCCACATCCCCAGGGACATGGGGAAGGAGAGGAGCAGAGAGCAGACCTTGCATATCAGAGAGTGAGAAGTTGCTCTGTTGAGGGCACTGGCAGGTGGGATCCCATGGGATCCCATGTCAGGGCCCTGAGAGCATCCATAGGCCTTCATGGCCATGACCAGCCTCACCTGGGGCCACCACCTGCATCTCTGTCCATGGGCCCAGGAGACCATTGAATCCAGGCCTGAGTTTCAGCCCCAGCTGGATCTATGCTGGAGGTGTACGGGTCTCCAGCTACAGCCATAGACACAGCCTTGCCTGTCCATGGACCTTACTGATACAGAATTGCAGACTGACTTCCCAGTTTGATTCTTTATGGGGTGTGCAATGGAATGACACCATGGCCCTCCAAGTGCCAGATGCCAGCTGATTCACAGAGGCCTAAGGGCCTTTCTGCTGCCTTTCCTCCTGTCGTTTGGTCAGGTTTTGGGAGGAGAGAAAGGCAAAGCAGGTGAGATTTCTGGGTGCCAATGATTCAACAGAGCCTGCACAAGTTAGATGATCTAATGGCTATGCTAGTTCAAAACTGTTGTCTTCACCTCCTTTCTCAGAGGCCTTAAATCTTCAGCAGGAATTTGGAAGCTCTGAGATCCCTCCATCTCCCTCTCCTTTAGCAACGTAGTTGATAGTACCCATGTCAGAGGCTTTCAATTCTGTTTCCAGCCTAAAGCACCCCAAGGTCTGGAGATATGCCAGGACACTTGCCTAAGGAACCCTCTCCTCTGGACAAGAAGGTGGATGTTCCCAGGAATCTCAGGAGGCATGGCATACCCATAGCTGTGTTCAGGGAGCTGGTCAAACACATCGTCTCCATTTCTGTAATGGTGGCCTAGATGCCTGCTTCATGTCTAAACTCTCTCTCTGGATGCTGACATTTACTGAGGAACTTGGTCTGACCTCAGAGCTGGCCCTGCTTGGAGCTGGGCATTGGACTACAGATCACCTGAGCGCCCTTCCACCCTGAATTGTCCTGTGAGCATATGATATAGAGACCCTCACCTCCACCTTAAGCTTTTCTCCTGGGGCACATGGTCAAGGCCCAGGCTCCTGGAAGAGTTGGTGGGAAAGAGACTGCAGGGCAACTCTAGTCCAGCCTCCAGGCTGGCTGTGACTTTGTGGAGCAAAGGAGAGTTCCAAAGGTGGAGATCACAGAAACGCTCTTCCTAGTCCATTTTATTTTTTCTATTTTCCTGCCAAGAGGCAGTTTGTGGCCGTTGCCTCTTTCACTGGCTACTGCAAAAAGAGAGCTTGGATCTATCACCTCTCCAGGTAGGTTTAGCCTCTTACTAGGTTGCCCCATGCCTCCACTTCAGCAGGCTAGAGAGGCCCAGCTCCCTCAGACTCTCCTCACACCTCCTGCTTTAGGCTCCTCACTCCATCTTGGCAGACCTCCTCTGGACCCCCTCCAGTCTCTCCACTTTCCTTTTGAAATGTAAAGCCCATGGGCTCCTATGGCAGCCATGATGACTCGCAGGGCCTTCTCCTCAGGGCACTCCTTAGCTGGTATGGTCACTGCCCATGCTGCTGCACGGAGTTGTTCTCCAGCTTTTCCTTCCAAACCTTCAGGTTTCTGTCGGCCAGATCCCCAGATGTGTTGAGATCCCTCTGGACTGAACCTCCAGTAGTCAAGCACTGAAAGTACATGTGCTGATGTCCATCCTGAGTCATGGTGCCTTTAACAAGACCATAACTTAAGCAGCTGCAGGACACTACTGATAAGAAAAGAGTACTAGTGTAATGGAGTTGCTAATCAAGGTAGAAAGCATTGTGATAACCATCTCAGAAACAGCAAAGGTGGGTACAAAGTGAGGAAAGGCAGCGCCAGTGGGGAAATGGTGAAAAGGGGTTGACTTTTTGCAGGGGAGGGGCTAAGGCTGGTTCAAGAGTAGCACTTGAGACGTGGGAAATTAATGAAAAGGAAATGAATGGTGAAGCAAAGGAACTGACCAGGGCTGTTTGGGGATACCTGTCAAGTAGCCCTGCATCTGAGCCACACAGCCTGGAGCAGGACAAGAAAGCTACAGCTGCTCTGACTGTACTGACATGTGACTTTCTTCCATGGTCACAGGAAACCTGAGAGCTTTCCTTACCGTCACCACTGCCTTACTGAAGTAGGATTTACCGTTGGTAAGTCCATGCTGACTGCTTTTGGGCACCCTCATCTCTTTTAGGTGCCCAGAGAAGTCACCCAAGAGGACTCTAATTGATGGCAGACTCCTCACCACAGTGAGCTTGTACAGCCTGGGGTTCCTAGGGTCGCACCTTGGGCCCCTTTCAAAGATGGGTGCAACATTGCCTTGTCCTCACTCACAAGAGACCTCTGCCCATCCCAAGTCAAAAGGGAGATTCAAAAGGAATATCGCTCTTCCCCTGTAACTTCATTACCACCATTTTGCCTGTTACACACTCTGTTCAGTGTCTCTAATCTTTCATATATTTGCACCTGTCCTGATACAATGGCCATTTCTGAAGTCACCTTTGCAGATGCAGACTGCCTAGGCATAGGCCCTTGCCATTTTTCTTCAGTTTTCTCCTCCCCTTGTTCTTTATTCATTCAGATACCTCTCACCTATGCAGCTGCTTTGAGCTTCAGGGAGTAAAAGCTTACTTCTCTTTCAACAGTCTAATTGTCTCCTTAGCCAGCTCTTTAATTGTGTTTATGTCTATCTTTTTGTATCTACCTACATACCTTATGCTGCTGCTTTGAGCTTCAGGGAGTAAATTTGGCCTGTCTTTCAGTAGTCTAATTGTCTCTTTAGCCAACTTTTTAGTTATATCTCTTTTTGTATCTACCTATCTAAAACATTTCTCATAAGATTATCCCTGGTAGAAAGGCAACCTCATTAGAGGTAACTTGAACTGAGCATATGGTTGCAGAGTGTGTTTTATTGTTTATGAAACCTAATCATGCTTTTCTTTTCTTTGCTTGCAAATAGGAAAAATTCTTCTGTGCCTGTGTGCAGCCAGTTCTCTAAGGAGAGCAGGTGGGAGATGGTGCAAAGGACCTGCAGCATCCAGCTGCAGACTTCAGGGCAGAAGTCTGATGTAAGGAACAGTGATGCAAGTCCCAGGTGGCCAATGTCAGAAATGGTGAGGTTTGGGAGGGAAGGAGCAAGGCTGTCCATACAGTGTCAGACCTCAAGGAACTGATTCTGCTACCTGTCCAAACCTCCTGAGGAGACACTCAGGATCATTATCACCTGGAGAATGCTGCTATAACCTCTTCTCTAAACTAAAAGGTAATACAGTATTCCTTTTAAAAGAAAAAATAATTCTTATTAGGTGCACTTCGAAATCTTCCTCCTTAACTACACTATGAAACAGCTCCGATTAGCGATACAAGTCTTGAAGACTTGAAGAAAAATATAGAAAGATAAATAGCTCGTTAGAGCATTTGGGGCTCATTCCATGAACCTCAGATACTGAGAGAAGACTGAACAAACTGCTCAAGAAGTCAAAGTCAGAAACTAAACCCAAAGTACCTTGAAGTATTAATGGGCCCCACTGAGGACCATTACTGACAAAGCCTTCCCACGGACTTGTTAGAGCAGATAATTGGAGGCCATGATTGCAGGTAGGCAAAGGCACTGTGCAGGTGCCTGTAACGCTGAGCAAACCCTTTGGTTTGTTTTATGAAGCAGAAAGGCCAAACCCTGACCCCCAGGCCCTGGGAAGGCAGATCCCAAGACCCTCAAGTTAAAGTTCCATCTCACCAGCCTTCATGGCAGAGGCAACTGCTATAGGCAAGACGACAAAGACCGCAGTCCTGTTGGGCCTTTCAGCCTTGCTAGAGCCCTTGGCCATCTCTGCTGCAGGCTGTCCTACACTGTCCCATGCCTGCAACTCTTTCCCTTCAGGCTGCTGACATCCATCTTGCTTTCCCACCTACCTCTCACCCTGATATTTCTATACCTTCACTGATGGCTCTTTCACAGGCCATTCCTTGAAACACAAAGCCATGGGCTGATCCAGACTCCCTCTAGGTATCCTCTTGTACCACAAGGTTATACTTTGAGTGAGATTTCTTTTCTCTCACATCCAGTCTGAACCTTCCAAGCTGCTCTTTGTGGAGGTTTCCTTCTCTTCCCACTACCAAGCAAAAGCTCCATCATCTCTGAAAACATCCTTCCAGCAGTTACAGGCTACTACTGTAGTGCCCTGAGCCTCCACTTCACCAGGCTAAAAAAGCCCAGGTCCCTCAGCCTCTCCACACAGGCCCCAAACCCCATCCTGTCAGATCTCCTCTAGAACCCCTCCAGTTCCTCCCCATTCCTCCAGACCGGGGAGCCCCACACCCAGACACACTAGTCCAGTTGTGGCCACACCAGTGCTGAGTGAAGGGGGATGATAACTCCCTTCTCTGGGTGCCCATGCTCCAACTAATGCAGCCCTCTATGCAGCTGGCTTTCTTCATGGTGAGCAGGTACCACTGCCTCCTATGGCATTCCTCTTAGTGCCCAGGCCCTTCTTCTCAGGGTCACTCCGGAGCTGCTCAGGTCCCAGCCTGCCCTCATGTTTGGGCTTATTCTAACCCCCCAAAAAAAACACGCGCAACTTCTCCTTGTAAAACTTCCTGAGGTTTCTGTTGCCGTATTCCAGAGTTTCTCAAGGTGCCTCTGGAGTGAAGCTCTGTTGGCACAGCTGTTAATGTGTACGTACAGATGGCCCACCAGCTTAGTGGTGCCTCTGACAAGATAACAGCATGAGGAATTGCAGGACACCACAGCTAATAGAAGGAGGTACTAGTTTAATGGAATTGCTGACCAAGGCAGGAATTCCCATGATGACAAGCTCAGAATCACCAAGCGAGGGTACACAGGAAGCCAAAGTAGGGCCAGGGAGGAAAAGGTAAAGAGAGATGTGCTGTTTGCATGGGAGGGTACTGGGATAGTCAAGGGGAAGAAATTGTGAGTGGGAAAAGAGGGGAAAAGGAAAGAAAAGTTGAAGCACAGGAAATAAGCAGGGTCTTTGAGCGGTACCTGCCAAGCAGCCCCGCATCTGGGCAATAGTGCCTGGAGTGGGACAAGAAAGCCACAGATCATCTGACCAAGCCTCTTTATTGCTGACTTCAATGGTCACTGGGAACCTGAGTGCTTTCCCTCCCATCATAAAGGAAAGACCTGTTGTGGATGGAACCACAGAATCATTCCTGCTGGAAGGGACCTCAAGAGATCTCTAGGCCAACCTCCTGCTCTCAGCAGGGTCAGCGATGGGCTCAGAGCAGGTTGCTCAGGAGCTTATTCATTTGGGGCTTGAAAAGCTGCAAGGATGGAGATGACACAAGCTCTCTGGGAAATCTGCTTCAGTGCTTGAGTGTCTTGATGGGGAGAAGGATTTTCCTCCCTTGTTTCAGCTGATGCTCATTGGCCCTCATCCTCCCATCATGCACAACAGTGAAGAGCCTGGCTCCATTTTCTTGCTGGTACCCAAGAAGATGTGGGAAGGCTGTTATTAGGTCTCCCCAAAGCTTTCTCTTCTCTTCTCCTGGCTTTGCACCTTTGCAGCAAAGGCTGACAGTGGCATCCTGGGCTGCGTTGGGAAGAGCACTGCCAAAGGGTTGGTGGAGGTGATCCTTCCTCTCTACTCAGCACTGCTACAATTTGTCTTGCTGACTTCCCTCAGGGTTTTCTACCCTACCACCTCACTCGCACTGCAGCCAAAGCTGCCCTCCACATCTTCCACCAGACCTGCCTCATCTTTTTGTGAAAAACAAGTCCAGGAGAGCATCCCCCCATGTTGGGTCAGGGATCACCTTCCCTCTAAGGAAGGCCTTCTAGCAGAGGTCCATGGTCTTCAAAATCCCCAGTGGCTACCAGGGCCTAAAATTGTGTCCCTTCCCCCAGCTGCCTAGAAGACACCTCGTCCTCTTCCCAGCCTTCCTCAGGCAGTTCAGGGATCCTGACCAGAAGACCACTGTACATCATGGAGTTGGTAATCCATGTAATGGCATGTAAAGGACCGATAGAAAAATGTGGTTTTGTCTCGACATTGCCGCTGTAGCGCCATCCAGCGTCGTGCTTCGAAAAGACCATCTTCTCCCCAGTTTTGAGAAAAAACAACCTCGTGCGCCTGCGCAGGGACTAAAGGCGCGAAAAGAGCCGAGGCAGGGACAAAAGGCGTGAAAAGAGCAGAGGCGGGGGCAGCACGTCCGTGGCGAACTGCACGTACACATTTGTGATCTGCGCATGCGTGGGAGCCCCTATATAAGGAGCACACACGCCCCGCGGCGGGGGCGGCGGCGGCACGCGCGAGACCACTCCTTCCATTCCTGCACCCTCAAGGCTCCCCCCCCGCTTCGGTCCCCGACGAAGCCTGAGGCCACCGAAGACCCTGTGGAAGATCACCGGACTCAAAGTGGTGGTGATAAACTCCTCCTTCTCTTTCTCTCTCTCTCTCCCCTATTCTTTTCCTCTCCTCCCTTGCCCTCCCTCCTCCCTCCGTTCTCTTCTCCCCTCAAATAAAAGTGAAAGGTTGTACGACATCTGACTGATTCCAGCGTCTTAATCTCGTCCTTGGGATCGTATCGAAACCTCCCCCGACATTGGATCGGGACATTTAATTGGCGTCACGGACAGGATCCCTTGAGACGAGAGTGTCATACAACCTTACAGTGTGCTGAGCAAGTGTGCGTGTACGTGACGTACGAGCAAGTACAAAGCGAGTGCGGAGTTCCGATCCGCGGTTCTGCTCTCCCACGAGGGAAGCAGCCAGAGACGAATGAAGCGCAAGGAAGGAGTGGGTGTTGAGAGCTTTGCACTGAAACGCGCGTAGCAGTTTGTGATTTGAGCTCCTGAGGGCGTATAGGGGAGACTTGAATTTTATAGTGTGACCCCCTCAGGATGATATCCCCTTTGTAGGCTCTGCTCTGTCTCATACTAGTTTATGGTCTGGCCTCCTGGGGGAGTATAGGGGAAGTTTGGATTGTACGGTGTGACCCCCTCAGGACGGTATCCCCTTTGTAGGCTCGTCTTTGTCTTGTAGTAGTGTGCGGATTGGCCTCCTGGGAGCGTACAGGGGAAACTTGTTTTTTCTAAGGTTTGACCCTCCCGGGACGAACTCCCCTTTGTAGGATATGGCCGCCCAAAAGGCAGGCGATTTTTGTGAAGAGACAGAGAAATTATATGAGTTTTTAGAAACTTACCGCTCTCGCCCCTCACCCCCGGGACGAGATTGGGCACGGGACCACTGGTTCCAACTGCAAAGTGTTATGGACCGAATAGTGGTTTTGCATAAAGAAGCTAGAGCGAAGAAGGGAAAAGGGAAGGCTATTGTTTGTGCTGTGTTAGGAGGGTGTCTGGCAGCGGCGGTGGAGGACAAGAAACGAGCACCCTGCCAATCAGAGGCTGTGGCCGCTTCGTTGCAAGCGGCGATAGCGCCGCTGCGAGAGCAACTACTAGAGACCAAACGGGCGCTAGAGGAGGAGAAGCGCCAAAATATGATTTTGAAGGAGGAGCTGAGGGTTCAGCTCCTGAGGGAGGCAGACACCCTCGCTGAGGCGGAGGTAATGCTGGAGGAGAAAGGGGTATGCCAAATCTACCCCCAGAAAGATTTAAAGCGATTAAGGGAGACTGTGGATAACCCCCCCCATATGTGCCCGCTGGTAAAGACGGAATACATATATGAGGACGATAGCGACAACCGTCCCCAAGTTGTAACCAAAGAAATCCCTTTTACCGCCACCGAACTGGCTAAACTCCGAAAGGATTTTGCTAGGAAAGCAAGGGATTCCGAAACCGAATATGTGTGGAGGATATCCCTGTCGCGGGGGGATGGGATCATGCTATCGGAAAAAGAAGCAGAGGGGTATTGGGGCCCCGGCGTCTTCCTCACCACGGGCGATCGCCGGGCCCCATGGTCTCTGACCCAGAGGGCAGCATATTGGGTGGGGGGGCTGAACCCATTAGAAAGGGGGGATCCCCTAGCTATAACTGGTTCAGTTGAGCAACTACTAGAAAACGTACAAAAGGCAGCATGCCTGCAAATGATGTATGACCGGGAACTTAAACCAAATTTAAGCTCTCCAATGTTGTTACCGGTAGACCCCGAGCGGCTGACACCACTAATAAGAGGGCTCCCCGACTCGTTAAAACCTATCGGGATCCAATTACAGGGGAGAATCCAAAATGTGCCTCGCGAAGAGCGAATTGCAGCTGCCCTGGAGGGAACAGTAACCCCCGAACAGCAGCAGCGGGGGAGGAAGGTGTAGACCTGGGGGGAGATAGGTCTGGAATTAATAAACTACAGGAGGAAATATGGGCCAGTAGACAGGACTTACCAAAAGGTAGAAACTAGGGCCGTGCAGGCAGCGAGGCCAGCAAATAAATTGCTGGCTTTTTCGGGGGGAAGCCCCGACCTAACACAAAGGGAGAAACCCCCATTCCGACAAGGATTGTGGCAAATGGGACTGCAAAAGGGGGTGCCCCGAGACTTGATGGATGGGCTCCCCACCAAAAAGTTGAAGCTCTTGGCGCGGAGGTGGTCCGGGCAAGGACCCCCTCCCAAACCGAACCCACCTTCTGCGCCAGCATTGGACAGGGAGGAAGTGTTTAAGAAGGATGAAAAGAGTGGTGGGAAACTAAAACCTCCGCCCCCTCAGGGTGAGGAGGGAGGCAGAGGGCGGATGTTTATTAGACAACTCACCTGCAACAATAAGGGGACCTCCTCATTACCGTCGCAGTAGGGCCGAGGAAGAGGCCCATGACCTTTTTAATTGATACGGGGGCCCAAATTACAGCAATAAAACAAAGCGAGGCAGAACGGTGCGGCATTTCAACTCCTTCTAAGCACCTGATAGTATTAAACGCCCTAGGGAAAACCCAATCTGTGCCCATGACCCCGGTAACCTTATGGCTACCAGGAGATGAGAGTCCGGTGAACACCATGGTGGCCGTAGGACCTTTTCAAATGAACCTCCTGGGGATAGATGTTTTAAAAGGGAAACAGTGGCGGGACACCCAGGGGAACTCGTGGTCCTTCGGTGTCCCCCAGGTCAGAAGATTAGCCAGGAGCCCTAGTGCAGAGGTGCGCCTGCTGCAAGCAGCGCCTCCCCTTCCTCCTTCCCGGTTGACGAATGTGAAACCCTACCCGCTACCCTTGGGAGCAAGGGAAGGCATCATCCCCATACTAGAGGACCTGAAACGGCAAGGAGTTGTAGTTCCCATACAATCCCCTTTTAACTCTCCTGTGTGGCCTGTTAGAAAACCCAATGGTAAATGGAGATTAACCGTAGATTACCGGCGCCTCAATAGCAATACCGGCCCTTTAACAGCTGCCGTGCCAAATATTGCCAAATTAATTGCAACCATTCAGGAGCAAGCCCATCCAGTGATGGCAACCATTGATGTAAAAGACATGTTTTTTATGGTCCCGCTGCAGCCTGGGGACCAGGAGCGCTTTGCCTTCACATGGGAGGGACAGCAATATACGTTCACTCGACTGCCCCAAGGATATAAACACTCCCCTACGTTGGCCCACCATGCACTGGCACAAGAACTTGAAACTATCCCCATACAAGCAGGAGTCAAAATTTATCAATATATAGATGATGTGCTCATAGGAGGGACGAAGGTAGAGTCCGAGGATCTTCCGCAGGGTGTTCGGTGGCCTCAGGCTTTGTCGGGGACCAAAGCGGGGGAGGGAGCCTCGAGGGTGCAGGAACGGAAGGAGTGGTCTCGCGCGTGCCGCCGCCGCCCCTGCTGAGGGGCACGTGTGCTCCTTATATAGGGGCTCCCACGCATGCGCAGATCACAAATGTGTACGTGCAGTTCGCCACGGACGTGCTGCCCCCGCCTCTGCTCTTTTCGCGCCTTTAGTCCCTGCGCAGGCGCATGAGGTTGTTTATTCTCAAAACTGGGGAGAAGATGGTCTTTTCGAAGCACGACGCTGGATGGCGCTACAGCGGCAATGTCGAGACAAAACCGCATTTTTCTATCGGTCCTTTACACCACCCCGTGGCTCGACATTGCAGCTTGGTGGCATAAGACAGAGAGAGAAAGAGAAAACAAAGGAGAAAGAAAGAAAACGCAGAGTTGAAAGGGTTGGGGATAAGGGTGGAGGAAAGTTGTGGGAAGGAAAAAGGGAATAACATTGTCTCAGGTGAAGGAATGTCTTAACACAGATTAACTCAGGTATTGCTCAATGCAAGCTCATTCTTGAACGACTTTAACAATTCTTCAACTTTGAAGGGTAAACATTAGAAATAGGGTTGACAATAACTGGCAACAGTAAACATTAGAAATAGGGTTAACAGTAACTGGCAATACGCAGTTTCTTCCTTTAGAAGGAATTGGGGATGGGTTTAAATGATGGGTACTGAGGTTGGTTGTGGCTGACGGATGGTACAGATTTTCGTTACACCATCAGGTGGGGTGTTAGGAACAAATCGCATATTTGACACAACGTGTCGAATTAATTGAATAAAACATGGAATTATACAGGGTAGGAACAGTAAGGTGGCAGTTGCACATAGCAAATACAATATTAATTGTTTGACCCACGGTGCCCCTGGTAACCAGGACCACAAATTGCCGTTCCAACCACTCCAGGTTTGAACAGGGACATGGGCTATTTTCCTGATGTCTTGGGTCAGTTGGAGAACCACTTCTCCCACATCATCTATTTCTAGGCAGCAGTTAGAGATATTTAATTTTCCACACACTCCTCCCTCCTCAGCCAATAAATAATCTAAAACCATGTGGTGTTGAAGGATTGCCGTGCGCATTTGTTGAGATTGTCGAGTTAATAGGTCTATGGCGTCAGCGGTTTTGTTGGTGATAATTTCTAGGGCCGCTTGTAGTCTGATTATTCGGTTTAGATTATAGATTGGTTCTCTTGCCCCTGCAATGGGCTCGTTCGGATTCCAGGTTGCTGGTCCATAATGTTCAATTATTCGCTCAGGGGGCCATTTGTCATTCCCCCATTTTTGTGTCCCACCTAAATTTACCTTGGTAGATCGCCTCTTACGGGCAATACTTCTATCCCCGAGGTTATCATACACCTTTACACCTAATTGGGGTCCACCAGTTTCTGGCAGGAGGAAGAATAGGGGCCTTATGATCCCTATATAACAAACTCCCGACCACCCCGCGGGTAAGAATTTGTATGCCATGTTTCCACAAATCCAATAATGCCCTTTTTTGGCTTTATTTCCCTGAGCAAATGGCCCATCTTTCCCTGGTGGAAACTGAAAATAAGTTGTGTCTTTGTCACCCAGAGGGCTGAAAAAGGTGGTTGCCCCATCCCTTATTCGGCCGGTACAATACCAAGCCCCATAAGTACTAAACATTCAATATTTATTTTTTGCAAAGAAAACTAAACAATTACATTTTCTAAGCAAGTACAAGATTTCGTGTTACTTGGCTATTAAGTTTTCCCATATACAAGACTATTTAATGATGAAAATAGAGGAAGATCAAAAAAAGTAAGAATTATATATGTAGTAAATCATGGGTTGAAATCCTTGAGATGTCTAACATAAATAGGTATCATTGGAAAGTTATTGGGTATTTTTTCTTAAATAAGCACACACACATATATGTGCTTAAACATGCACCAGACAATTAGATGTCTTTGTACTATTGCATAAAGACTGTAGTGCACTGAAATATCTAACATTTAGCCTGTTTGCCATAAATATTAAATCTTGATTTATTCATAGAGCTGCAATGAAGTACAAACATGTATGCACACATATGTACCACCAGTTATAAAACTGATATACACAGTGGAATATTCTAATGGGTTAGTGTCCCTGAGTTAAAATGATCCAAAGTAGCAGGTGCATCGTGGTCATATCACCGCCCTTAAAAAACAAATAGGAACAAACTCGCTCCTTGGGTTAGAAGGAGGGAATAATCCATTTGGTGTGGATTTTGTAGGTTCTCCCACTGGTATCTTTCGCTTTCCATGTATATTTGTTTAGCGGGGGTATCTAATATGAGAGGCACATCTCCCACGGTGGGAAGCTTGACCAGAACCATCTGGCTGGGGGAGTAAGATAATGCACCAGGGCAATTGGGGTTTCAAGAGACATGTACCACGGTTGGCACCTGTGGACAAAATGCCGCAATTTTCAGACACCTGTTTGTACCCCAGTGACTACTGACATTGGCCACTGCCTCCCCCACCCGCTCGGCCCATGCCGGTTGGTGGGGTTTAGTAGATCTCCCTTATTATTACAGGTGAGTTGTCTGATAAACATCCGCCCTCTGCCTCCCTCCTCACCCTGAGGGGGCGGAGGTTTTAGTTTCCCACCACTCTTTTCATCCTTCTTAAACACTTCCTCCCTGTCCAATGCTGGCGCAGAAGGTGGGTTCGGTTTGGGAGGGGGTCCTTGCCCGGACCACCTCCGCGCCAAGAGCTTCAACTTTTTGGTGGGGAGCCCATCCATCAAGTCTCGGGGCACCCCCTTTTGCAGTCCCATTTGCCACAATCCTTGTCGGAATGGGGGTTTCTCCCTTTGTGTTAGGTCGGGGCTTCCCCCCGAAAAAGCCAGCAATTTATTTGCTGGCCTCGCTGCCTGCACGGCCCTAGTTTCTACCTTTTGGTAAGTCCTGTCTACTGGCCCATATTTCCTCCTGTAGTTTATTAATTCCAGACCTATCTCCCCCCAGGTCTACACCTTCCTCCCCCGCTGCTGCTGTTCGGGGGTTACTGTTCCCTCCAGGGCAGCTGCAATTCGCTCTTCGCGAGGCACATTTTGGATTCTCCCCTGTAATTGGATCCCGATAGGTTTTAACGAGTCGGGGAGCCCTCTTATTAGTGGTGTCAGCCGCTCGGGGTCTACCGGTAACAACATTGGAGAGCTTAAATTTGGTTTAAGTTCCCGGTCATACATCATTTGCAGGCATGCTGCCTTTTGTACGTTTTCTAGTAGTTGCTCAACTGAACCAGTTATAGCTAGGGGATCCCCCCTTTCTAATGGGTTCAGCCCCCCCACCCAATATGCTGCCCTCTGGGTCAGAGACCATGGGGCCCGGCGATCGCCCGTGGTGAGGAAGACGCCGGGGCCCCAATACCCCTCTGCTTCTTTTTCCGATAGCATGATCCCATCCCCCCGCGACAGGGATATCCTCCACACATATTCGGTTTCGGAATCCCTTGCTTTCCTAGCAAAATCCTTTCGGAGTTTAGCCAGTTCGGTGGCGGTAAAAGGGATTTCTTTGGTTACAACTTGGGGACGGTTGTCGCTATCGTCCTCATATATGTATTCCGTCTTTACCAGCGGGCACATATGGGGGGGGTTATCCACAGTCTCCCTTAATCGCTTTAAATCTTTCTGGGGGTAGATTTGGCATACCCCTTTCTCCTCCAGCATTACCTCCGCCTCAGCGAGGGTGTCTGCCTCCCTCAGGAGCTGAACCCTCAGCTCCTCCTTCAAAATCATATTTTGGCGCTTCTCCTCCTCTAGCGCCCGTTTGGTCTCTAGTAGTTGCTCTCGCAGCGGCGCTATCGCCGCTTGCAACGAAGCGGCCACAGCCTCTGATTGGCAGGGTGCTCGTTTCTTGTCCTCCACCGCCGCTGCCAGACACCCTCCTAACACAGCACAAACAATAGCCTTCCCTTTTCCCTTCTTCGCTCTAGCTTCTTTATGCAAAACCACTATTCGGTCCATAACACTTTGCAGTTGGAACCAGTGGTCCCGTGCCCAATCTCGTCCCGGGGGTGAGGGGCGAGAGCGGTAAGTTTCTAAAAACTCATATAATTTCTCTGTCTCTTCACAAAAATCGCCTGCCTTTTGGGCGGCCATACCCTACAAAGGGGAGTTCGTCCCGGGAGGGTCAAACCTTAGAAAAAACAAGTTTCCCCTGTACGCTCCCAGGAGGCCAATCCGCACACTACTACAAGACAAAGACGAGCCTACAAAGGGGATACCGTCCTGAGGGGGTCACACCGTACAATCCAAACTTCCCCTATACTCCCCCAGGAGGCCAGACCATAAACTAGTATGAGACAGAGCAGAGCCTACAAAGGGGATATCATCCTGAGGGGGTCACACTATAAAATTCAAGTCTCCCCTATACAGCCTCAGGAGCTCAAATCACAAACTACGGGACAGAGGAGAGCCTACAAAGGGGATATCGTCCTGAGGGGGTCACACTATAAGATTCAAGTCTCCCCTATACGCCCTCAGGAGCTCAAATCACAAACTACTACACGTGTTTCAGTGCAAAGCTCTCAACACCCACTCCTTCCTTGCGCTTCGTTCGTCTCCGGCTGCTTCCCTCGCAGGAGAGCAGAACCGCGGATTGGAACTCCACACTCGCTTCGTACTTATTTGTACGTCTCGTTCACGCACACTCGCTGAGCACACCGTAAGGTTGTATGACACTCTCGTCTCAAGGGATCCTGTCCGTGACGCCAATTAGATGTCCCGATCCAATGTCGGGGAAGGTTTCGATACGATCCAAAGGACAAGATTAAGACGCTGGAATCAGTCAGATGTCGTACAACCTTTCACTTTTATTTGAGGGGAGAAGAGAATGGAGGGAGGAGGGAGGGCAAGGGAGGAGAGGAAAAGAATAGGGGAGAGAGAGAGAGAAAGAGAAGGAGGAGTTTATCACCACCACTTCGAGTCCGGTGATCTTCCGCAGGGTGTTCGATGGCCTCAGGCTTCGTCGGGGACCGAAGTGGGGGGGCAGCCTTGAGGGTGCAGGAATGGAAGGAGTGGTCTCGCGCGTGCCGCCGCCGCCCCCGCCGCGGGGCGTGTGTGCTCCTTATATAGGGGCTCCCACACATGCGCGGATCACAAATGTGTACGTGCAGTTCACCACGGACGTGCTGCCCCCACCTCGGCTCTCCTTGCGCCTTTTTGTCCCTGCCTCGGCTCTTTTCGCGCCTTCAGTCCCTGCGCAGGCACACGAGGTTGTTTATTCTCAAAACTGGGGAGAAGATGGTCTTTTCGAAGCACGACGCTGGATGGCGCTACAGCGGCAATGTCGAGACAAAACCTCATTTGGTACCGGTTCTCTACAGTGTGATAGGAAAAAGTGGTACTAGTGAGGTGAGAGGAGCAGGTGGAGAAGACCTTCTGTCTGCCCACGCTGGGTGGGAGAGCTGCTCCAGGTTGGCAGCTCTGATGCACACACAGGATGCCCGTGTGAACAGGAAGGGGAGGACTGGCTCTAAAAAGCAGGTTATGAAAGCAAACAGCATGAATGTCACGGTGGCACTGCAGGAGAGCTCCAGTGAAATCACAGAAGAGGTGGTCCACTCCACTGGGACCACAGACCTGTATCTGGGACAAGAATGAAATGATTCCTGTAGATGGCATAAATACCCCGAGCCAAGGTGCAGCTGCCTGCTCGAGACAGACCTTCCAGTTCAGGAGTCTTGCAGAGAGAAGCCAGTGGCACAGAGCCCAGTACTGATTGTAGGATGTGGTCACCAGCAGGAAACACTCAGTACGTGCAAAAGGTGCCAAAAATAGCAAGAACACTGCTGTGAGCAGAGGTCATACCTACATGGAGAAACATTTGTTTCTTTATTAATTGCTTAAAGAAATTGTGAAGGAAGTCCAGAGTAGTGAAACAGGAAGGTGCCTCTGAGTGCATTCGTACTCTCTAGATGGGCTCTGTGCCTTCTGAAAGGTGAGAAATGCCGCCTTCCAAAGGGCAGAGTCGCTCGTGCTTGCAGAACCCCTTCTGACTGCACGGTTGAGATGCTCCACAGGTGTGCTTCTTTTGTACTGTGCATTTGAAGGCACAAGCCAGCAAGCCAAGGAAGAGTGATAGAGCAGACAGAGGCATTTGCAATGAGCCTTTCCAAGGCAGGTGAGAGAAATCTCATGGGGACAGTGGGGGCTGTTCCTGGAGCCACACACAGAAGTGTCAGGGCTCTGACGTGTCCATATTCGAGCTTGACTCATGCACTCTGCATGCTCACAGGGGTGTTCAGACACGAGTCCTTCCCTTGCACACGCAGAGGCAGTGCATTGCAGTGGTCACAGTGTCTTTCTGGCCTCCTGTTGCCACTCCCAGAGGCTGGCAGGCACCTCAGACCTGCGGTGTGTTGCGCGGCTCTGCACTCATCTGAGAAGCCCCACAGCATGAGGAACGGACACAGGGACCTTGGTTCAAGGAAGGACATCCCAGTGCTGCATTCAGGTGGTTTCCCAGGGAATGTTACTCCCAACGTGAAGCGACCTCAAGACACTGGCTGTGCCACAGGCCTTCGCAGCACCCCCAGGAACAGATGATTGTGTTTGTGCTCACTCGGGTTCATCTCACCACATGCATACGATGTGTATGCTTGGGTCTCCTCTTTACAATGCAAACATGGACTTCTGAACGAGTCATTTGGTGTCCCTCCATAGAGGGATAAAGGACCTCTTGGAGGTGGGGGGAGAGGCCAGTGCTGGAAGCGGTGGTTTTTATTGCCAGGGCTGTGATGATTGTCCTGGGGCAGCTTCCCTGGGGTGTCCAGCGCACATGGGAATAGATCAGACCCTGCTCTGCTGCTTCTTCATGTCTCTCCCAGGAGCCCAGCAGTGCGAGGACACTGCTGTTTGCCCCCACCCCGCACACTCAGACATTTTAGCTGTTCACTGGTGTTTTCTCTCCTGGGCATTTTCCTGGGCATGTTCTTGAGAGACACTTGGAAAGAAGTCTGAAGCTTCAGGCACTGCCCTGAGGAGATCACCCTGTATGATGGAAATGCTGTTATGGAGGCCAGCTCTGTCACAGAGGTGCCCATTGCCTGTCCCTGCCTGCAGTCACAGGACGGCCACCCAGCAGGACTGTGAGCAAGCTACACGAGCACTCAGGCCTTACACCAACACAAGAGCTAAGAAGAAGAGCGCTGCAGTGGAAAGTGAGCAGCTCTGGGAAGACCAAGCGCTGGTGCTCCCTAGCAGTGCTGCTGTGCCGGGACTCTTTTTGCCTCCACCTCTGCACAAAGGCACTGCCCCTGCAGCTCCAGAGAAGTCTTGGAGGCAGGATCTCAGACTAACAAGTCACTGGAAGGTCCTTTGTTTTCTTTAAACAAACAGAGAGCACGGCTCCTCATGTACACAGTCTGTGGGTCACACAGAATCTGGATAGATATACATAATTAGAAATAACAAAAATCATGACATTTCTTTGTGGACAAGATTATCAAATGTAAAACAAAGCAAAAAAAAAAAAAACAAAACTCAAAACCAAAACCGAAAAAAATTACAGAAGGCAGACTGGGCCTGTAACGAGTTACATTATGAGTGACTTGCAGAAGAAGACAAACAGTTTAATGCTTTTGAAAATAATCCAGTCATCCGTTTCCACACTGCATCCTTGAGGTCCTGGTTCCTCATGCTGTAGATGAGGGGATTCACTGCTGGAGGCATCACCGCGTACAGAACTGACACCACCACATCTAGGAATGGGGAGGAGGTGGCACAGGGCTTCAGGTAGGCAAACAAGGCAGTGCTGACAAACAGGGAGACCATGGCCAGGTGAGGGAGGCACGTGGAAAAGGCTTTGTGCCGTCCCTGCTCAGTCGGGATCCTCAGCACGGCCCTGAAGATCTGCACATAGGACACCACAAGGAAAACAAAACACCCAAAGACTACACAGGCACTAACCAGAAGAAGTCCCACTTCCCTGAGGTAGGCATCTGAGCAGGAGAGCTTGAGGATCTGGGGGATTTAGAGAAGAACTGGTCCAGGACATTGCCTTGGCAGAGGGGTAGGGAAAATGTATTGGCAGTGTGCAGCACAGCACTGAGAAACCCAGTGCCCCAGGCAGCTGCTGCCATGTGGACACAAGCTCTGCTACCGAGGAGGGTCCCGTAGTGCAGGGGTTTGCAGATGGCCACGTAGCGGTCGTAGGCCATGATGGTTAGGAGAGAATATTCTGCTGTAACACAGAAAAAGAAAAAAAAGACCTGTGCAGCACATCCCAAGTAGGAGATGGCCTTGGTGTCCCACAGGGAACTGGCCATGTATTTGGGAGAGTGGTGGAGATGGAGGCCAGGTCGAGGAGGGAGAGGTTGAGGAGGAGGAAGTACACGGGGGTGTGGAGGCGGTGGTTGCAGGCTACGGCAGTGATGATGAGGCCGTTGCCCAGGAGGGCAGCCAGATAGATGGCCAGGAAGAGGCAGAAGGTCAGGAGCTGCAGCTCTCACATGTCTGTGAATGCCAGGAGGAGGAACTGGGTGATGGAGCTGCCATTGGACATTTGCTTCCTCTGGGCACTGGGACCTGTCCAAGGAGGAAAAGGCAGTGACAAGTTAGGGTAGACATCTCACAGCAAAACTTATTCCAGTTCTCATGGAAAACTCCCAAATTGCCTCTCCCCTTTCAGAAAACCTTTGGCTGGTCCCTTTTGTCAACTCTGGTGGGTGCTGGCTGAGGATGCCCCACGTTGCAGGGGGCTCTGCTGTGGGCTCTGGAGGAGTCAGTTTTGCCCTACAACAAGAGATAAATAGGAGCTGGGAATGATTTTAATCCACTCGTGGTCTTAAAGAGCTTTTCAGCATTGTCACTCCCAATTCACTGAACTGCAGAGAAGAGCTGTGGGGATTTTGTTTTGGTTATCTGCTTCTAGTTGCCCCATCACAGTGAGTGGTGTTTTTAAGGTGGAAATCGTTGGCATTTCTGCTTGTCTCCAAGAGAAACCTTGTGGGTTCTGTGAAGCCAAAGGTCTATCCCTTCATGCAGAGTGAGGACAGCCAGTCTGTCCATCAGCCTGGTCTCAGCTGCCCTAGGCTGTCAATTCTTTGAGCTGGAGGACGATTGTACCCAGATGTTCCCCTGAGAAGAAACTGGACAATGGTGAGAGCAGGTGAATCCAGCTCCCAAGTGCAGGTCTCCAAACTCCTCATACTGTCTCATCCTACCTGAGGAATCTCTCAGCTCTCCCCTTGCAGCCAGGGCCACAGAGGGCTCATTACAGCTGCTTGCATACAGCCTTCCAGCAGCACTTCTATGGCCTTAGTACTGAGGGGCTGCCAGGTAACACAGAGATGGAATGGGAGAGCTGTGCAGTTCTGGAAGGCAGCCTGCAGCCCAGCAGGACCCCCCCGGGAAATAATTGAATGTCCTAAGGATCCTATGACCTGAATGGAGAGTTGGCTCACTCAGCCCTGCAACCAGCATTGCCCGGAGCCCCCACCTTAGCTGGGAACAGCGGCAACATGAAGAGGAGAGGAAAAATGGAGAAATTCCCCAATCCTCCTGTTCATGGAGGCAGTCCAGGGACAAACAGATGGATACTCGGGAGTTTCATCAGGGGTCCATCTGCCAAAGAGGTAACTCATGCCGTGGACCACATGGACTTCACGGTGAAGGCTCTGCTGGGTGGCAGAGGAGGTCAGGGGCTTGCTCCGGGGAAGGCATCTGCAGTGCAGGTGATGGCATGGAGGTGTATTAATCCCCCCCTCCCACGGCATTTCTGGCAGCAGCTCCCTCTCACTCCCTGCCCGTATCTGCTGCCTGGAGCTGTCCCTGCCAGCAGATGTTTCTCTGTCCCCACATCTCCTCCCTTTTGGTGCTCACAGACCCCATCCTGCCCACTGCATGCTCAGCTCTGCCCTGCAGACCCCTCCTGGCAGCAGGGCACTGCCCAGGGGCATCTCTGTGTGCGCAGAGGCTCAGGAGCAGCTCAGAGAAGTCTTCATGAGAACTGGAGTCTTTGCGCCTTCACCAGAGCGGAGAAATAAATTCCCATCTCCCACTGCCCCCCAACCAACAAAGAGTGGAAAACTCAAAGCACAGACTCCTTCCCTTTCAAGTAAATGCTGCCTCGATGTCCTTCTTCAAAAGGACCCTCTGCAAATGCCCTGGGGTGATCGGGAGCTGTGAGCAGCTCTGACCTATGCAGCACCCTCTCCACTGCAGAAGGACCCTGCCCTGCCAGCTATCACACCTTCCACCCACAGCTTCTCCCCACAGCGCCATGGGCAGCTCCCTGGGCAGGCTGAATGCTGACCCTGGCAGGTGACAGAGTCCCTGCCCCAGCACACAGCCCCTGGGGTGCAGGGACCCCGCTCTGAAGGACGGCCCTGGGCACCCCTGGCTGCACACCCACCTTCCCACCCTTGCAGACATCCCTGGGAGAAGGGAGCTTTCATGCCCTGTCCCTCTGACGGTGCTGCAGGGAAGCCCTTCTCTGGAGAATGTCCTTCTCTACAATAAAGAAACCCTGAGCACCATCCTGCCAGATCCTAGCTGCAGCAGGATGTGCCAGCTCTAGAAGACCCCTCCAGGACACTTGTGTATCACCCTAAAACCAGAGACTTACTGTGTCAAGGACTCTGTAGATTTCTCCACCAGTGAACTCTCAGCATTCTCCCACTACACAGTGCCTGTAACATCTCTCACACTTCTCTCTGCTCCCCTTGCACTTGCAGGCAGTGCCCCCAGAACTGCTGCGCTTTGCAGAGGAGCTGCTCCTGGGCAGAGCTGTCTCTCTGCAGGGCTGCCCGCTTGCCAGCAGCTCCCTCCATCCCAAGAGCCCGGTCCAGCTCAGCAGCAGAGGCCCAGCCCAAGGCAGCACTTTCTCTGCCCCTCTGGGCTCCCTCCAGGTGTCCCTGGGGCTCCAGGGGAACCTGCTGTGAAACCAATTGAAGGAATCACTGATGTTCCCTCCCTCAGCTGGGGAGAGAGGCTTACTCCCAGCAGTGTAATTTCTCTTACCAGAGACAAAGTTAGGTCCTATAATCACGTTTTCTTGTCCCATCATTAGGCAGGACACCCAGACAGCGACAGGGAGGGATCTCTTTTACCCCTGCTGAGGGAAGGGATTCAGCAGAGTCAACTGAGGCATCTCATCCTGGGTCTGTGGTCCTGGGGCTGGAAGGGGTCTCAGCTCCCTCCCTTGCAGACCACAACCCCCAGGAGCTGGGATTCCTCTTGCATAGTTCAGGTGTGCGCAAAACGGGCACCTGCATGTGAGCTTCTTGTCTCAGCTCCCATGCTAATTACTGGAGATGGAGACCAGGAGTGAGCTGTTCAGATACAAACACCTGGTGACATTTGAGGTTCAGGAGGTGGTCCAGGATATGTGCAGGTAACTGCAAGCTCTAATGGAGCAATGCAGAGAGACAGGGCAGCATCTGGGGGACACTTCTTAGAGGCTGGTGGGAAATTAAATGTGCCAGGTGGAATGACAGCAGATCCCCACATGTAGGACAACTGAACCTGTAGATATTCCTTATGTCCTGGGCAGCCTACAGAAGTCTTCAGCTGACCAAATGGAGCCATGTGCCATAGGGAGAGCTAAGTCTCCCTGTTCTCCATCAGCTGTATTTTCTACATGTCCTTCAAGTAGAATGGCAGTTTTGTCAAGTGCATCCCTTGCACTCTAATTGTCTGACCTAATTGAGGGCAGCTGAACCTTAATTTAATAGCCAAATACAGGCCTGTAGTGCTATGTGAGATGCCAGGATGCTCCAGCCCAACTGCATGCAGCTGACATGGACAGCACAGGGCCTGTACAGGAACCCCCTCCCCATTCAGACTCATTGTGTGACAGGCACCACCCAGGGCATCTCAGACAGATTCCGTGCCTTTGGGCCCATGACTGAATCCCACCACTGCACTGACGTGAGGTCTGTCCCTTCTCTCTCCAGCAGATGCTGGGCAGTGCATGAATACCAAGCACATCACACCAGGGTCCCCACTCGTGTGCATTCCCTCTCAATCTCTGCTGGTTCTTCTCTCCATCATCACAGCATGTCCACACCCAAGGGCACTCTCAACATCATCTCTTCCTTCCTGTGATTCACCTTAACCACAAGCTCTCAGAGGCTGCAGAGACACCACAGACAGCAAACCTCTCTCCTGCTCAGACTGCACAGCCCAGCTCTATTTCTCTTTGGCCTTGGAGAGAGCAGGGTTTGCCACCTTTGTGGGCACCTCATTTCTTCTTTACATTGCCATCTGCTCTCCACTCCGGCATGTCTCTGCTCTGAAGCAAAGCCTTTGCACACTTGAGGTCTTGGGCACTTGGTAGCAGGTTTCCCTCTTGCAAGTCTGCTCTCAGCCCAAAGGTGCCACAGCTGAGGTGCTGCAGCCCAGCCATGCACCCATGCCCTCAGCCTGGGGCACAGGCAGGAGGAGCTGGAGCTCTGCATGCAATCTCTTCATCCCACTTGGAGGGAATAACAGCTGAGGTGTGTTGGGACAGCTGATATGATTGGGGTGCTGTGATGGGTGGGTAGAGGATCATCAGGAGAGACAGGCCAGAAGGATGAGGAGGGAGGTGTCCCCAGTGTGAAGGAGCTGCTTAGATGTGTGAAGCTCCTCTATGGGATGAACAAACTGGGTGAGCCCTTGTGGGTGAGGGTCAGAGGAGACTGGTAAGGGTGACATTGTGGTGGGAGACAAAGAACTCATTGAGGTCTTCCTGTGGACTTTCATTACCCTGACATTCACTGGAAGAAGACCACAACAGCATGCAAACAGTCCTGGAGGCTTCTGGAGGGGTTTGGGACACAGCTTGGGACACAGGTCTTCATAGCGCAGCTGCTAGATTGGCCAAAAATGGTGACACTCACCTGCATCTGTTAGTCTCACAGAAGGCAGAGCTGGCCATGGATGTGAAAACCAGTGTCAGCCTTGGCTGTCGTGACCATGAAACAGTGGGGTGTCACCTCCCAAGGGGAAGGAGAACAGAAGAGTGCAGATGCTAGCCCTCAGATCAGCAGACTTTGGCCTAGTCTTGCGACTTTAAGCGGGGGGTCCCCTAAGAGCGGCACAGAAGAGCAGCAGAGCTCAGTACAGCTGGTCTGCAAGGACAGTGTCTTTCAAGTCCAAGAGTGTGCAGACCAAGAGTCAGGAAAACAAGCAGAGATCTCAGGAGAGAAGCGTGGGGAACCAGCAGACTCATGGGGGAAGCTCCATAGGAAAAAGGCAGCATACACGAGGTAGATGCAAGGATTGAAACAAAGGAGGAAATCAGAAATATGGTTGGTTTTAGGAAAGCCAGAGCTCCTGTAGAGTTGACACTTGCAAGGGAGTTCAAGGGCACAATGTTAGTACTTCAGGCACAGTTAAAGAAGAAATGAAGATAACGTGTGGCCACTGCTGAATTTAGTTAGGTAGGTGTAGATAGGTGCGAGGCACTCTTGGCCTTTGTCTTCACCAGCAAGGTGAAGGTTAGAGCCTGTGCAATGACAGTGAGACATGGGCAAAGAGGAGCCACTTCACTGGAGGGCCACTAAGATGGCAATCCTTCCATTACCCTTCAAGTGTTTGTGTGATTTCCCCAACAATACCAGTATCTGCAACAACAATAACAGTAACAACAACAAAAGCACTGATCTGCCTGAATATAAATACCTGCAGTGGAGCAGTCTGCATCTGTGGTAGCCACTTTGGGCAATGCCAATTGAATCAGTATTTGCAATACACGGCATGATACCCAATCCAAAAGTACATACCTAAAGCGGTTCAGAAGAAGGGCTGTTGTGGTTTAACTGGGCAGGCAGCTAAAAACCATGCAGCCGTTTGCTCACTCCCCAACCCCACAGCGGGATAGGGGAGAGAATTGGGGAAAAAAAATAAAAACCATGGGTTGAGACAAAGACAGTTTAATAAGACAGCAGAGGAAGATATGATAATAATAATAATAATAATAATAATAATAATACAATAATATACAAAACAAATTATGCACAATGCAATTGCTCACCACCTGCTGACTGATGCCCAGCCTGTCCCTGAGCAGCGATCTCTGCCCCCCAGCAGACTCCCTCCAGTTTATTTACTGAGCATGATGTCGTATGGTATGGAACAGGCTTTTGGCCAGGCTGGGTCAGCTGTCCTGGCTGTGCTCCCTCCCAGCTTCTTGTGCACCTGGCAGAGGTGACTGAATGTCCTTGACTAATGTAAGGACTACTTAGCCACAGCTAAAACGTCAGTGTGTTCTCAACACTATTCTCATCCTAAATCCAAAACACGGCACTGTGCCAGCTACTAGGAAGAAAATTAACTCTATTGCAGCTGAAAACAGGAGACTTGGCTACTATCAACTTCATTGCTAAAAGAGAGGGAGATGGAGGGATCTCAGAGCTTCCAGGTTCCTGTAGAGGATTTAAGACCTCCAGGAAAGGAGCTGAAGATAGCAGTTTTCAACTAGCATAGCCTTTAGATCATTCCACATGTGAGAAATCTGCTCCCCCATTTCAATCATTGGCACCCAAAAACCTCACCTGCTTTCCCCACCTCTCCTCCCAAAGCCTGACCAAGCGATGGGAGGAAAGGCAGCAAAAAGAGTGTAGGCCTCTGTGAATCAGCTGGGGTCTGGCACTTGGAGGGCCATGGTGTCATTCCCTTGTTCGCCCATAAAGAATCAAGCTGGGAAGTGAGTCTGCAAGTCTGACTCAACAAGGTGCATAGACAGGCAAGGCTGTGTCTATGGCTGTGTCTGGAGACCCGTACACCTGCAGTACAGATCAAGTTGGGTGAAACTGGGCATAAATGGTCTCCAGGGCCAATGGACAGGGGTTGGGTGGGAAGGTGCAGGTAATGCTGGTCAGGGCTGCGAAGGTCTATGGGTGCTCTCAGGGCCCTGACAATGCCCCCTTGGGATCCCACCTGCCAGTGCCCACAGCAGGCCAAATTCTCGTTCCCTGATGTACAGGGTCTGCTCTCTTCTATTCTCCTTCCCCATGTCCCTGGGGATCTGGAGACCACAATTTCATGGCCTCTACAGCCTTCAGATCTTCACATGCCTGACCAGCTCTTCCTCTTTTGGGAGTACCAGACTCAGGAGAGTAGAAGACTGGGTGGCCCATTTAGAAGCTGACCAACACACAAGGCACCATCTAACCTGTAACATGTCCCATAGAGACCCTCCATATATCTGAGCTGCCCTCACATCACACAAGGCATCCCCCACTTCTCATCTTCCCTGTCCGTCTCTCCTAAAGATGTTGTATCTCCATCACCACAAAAGCTGTGGAAGCTGTCCTTCCCCACCTCAGCTCTTATTCCACTGATGTCACAGCTCTGTGATAGCACACGGGGCTCCTGCTCTCTGTGCCCCAGGCTGTGGGCTTTGGTGCCCATTTGGGCTGCAGCACCTCAGATGTGGCACCAGGGCCCAGGGCAGACTTGTCACATGGAAACCTGGTCCCCAGAGATGGGACCCCATGTGTGGCAAGGCTTTGCTTCCCAGCAGAGGCATGCTGGAGTGGGTGGCAGGTGGTGCCATAATGATGGATGAGGTTCCCCCACGGAGAGCAAAAGCTGCAGTCCCCAAGGGCAGCGAGAAAGAGGCCTGGGCTGTGCAGGCCTGGCAGGAGAGGGCTTTGCTGTCCCAGGTGATTCTGCAGCACTGTGGGGCCTGTGCCAGAGGTGGAGCTGATCTGCAAGAAGGACAAGGTGCTGCTGAGAAAGTCGCTGCGGGAGGGCAGCCTGTGTTCCAGCCACACTGTGGACAACATGTTGGGGGCCAACTGGCCAGATGATAGCAGCTCTGCAGAGAAGGACCTTGGCATCCCAGAGGATGAGCCAGCAATGCACCCTTGCAGTAAAGGCCAACAGCCTCCTGGGCTGCATTAGGAAAAGCATTGCTGGCAGATGGAGGGAGGTGACCCTTCCCTCCACTCAGCACTGGCGAGGCCCCATCTGGAGTGCTGTGTCCAGTGCTGGGCTTTGCAGTAAAGGAAACCTGTTGACTTACTACAAGAATTTAAGCAAAGGACCAGAAAGGTGGTTTAAAGGACTGCAGCATGTTTCATAGGGGGAAAGGCTGAGAGATGTGGGACTGTTCAGTCTGGAGGATAATGAATGGAGAGATCTTACTAATGTATATAAAATTCCATCTGAACCCAAGAAAGCACTTTTTGACTGTGAGGGTGGTCAAACACTGTAATAGGTTTCCCAGAGAGGTTGTGGAATCTCCATCGAGGGAGATATTCCAAACCCACCTAGATAAGGTCCTAAGCAACCTGCTCTAGCTGACCCTGCCTCACTTGGAGGGTTGAGCTAGATGATTTCCAGAGGTCCCTTCCAATCTAAACATTTCCATGATCGTGTGAGTATGAAGGAGAAAACTAAAACAGAAAGGAACAATACCTAGCCTTGACTGCAAATATGGTGGGATCCCATGGAGAGGACCCATGGTGGGGCAGGGGGGAAGTGTGAGGAGGAAGGAGCAACAGAGATGTTCTTCACTGACTGTTAACCCCCTTTTCACCATCCCCTCTGCTCCTCTTGGGGCTGGGCTGTGTAGAAGAACTGGGAACAACAGAGTAATTTGAGCCTGGGAGAAAGTGTGAGGGGAATGATCTTTAATATTTTTGTCATTGTTCCTCATAATCCAAATCTTTTTTAACTGGCAATAAATCAAAATGATCCTCAGGAAGTGAACGGGTCTTTGTCTGGGACAGTACTTGGTAACTGATCTCCTTTTCTTTATCTTGACCCATGAGATTGCTGGTTGATTTTCTCCCTTTCTCCTGTTGAGTCAGGGGAGTGAGGGAGTGAGCAGCTGGGTGGTGTCTGGCTTCTGGCCAAGGTTAACCCACCACAGGACCACATCAGGACTGCTGCATCTGGTATGGGGCTTCCCAGCACAAGAATGACCCTGACAGAGGGTCTTATCTCAGAAGCCCAGAAGAGGATGGGGGTGACCATGCAGCAAAGGTCCCTGCTCAGGGCTGGGGTGTATGGCCAGACATAGAAACGGCTGGTGTGTGGGACTGATCTGGGACAGTTCTCCCAGGGCAGCTTCCCCAGGATGTCCAGGGAACATGGCACAGACCTGGCCCCTCTCTTCTGCACCTTTGGGGCCTTGCTTCCTTCACCATGATGCCTGACACTGCACTGTCAGCACCCTGCTGGGGGCCCCCACCCTGCACACTCACACAGCTTAGCTCTACACTGGTGCTTTCCTCTCCCGGGCACTTCCCAGCCCAGCCCAGCCCCTCCCCAGCTCTCCTCACCTCCCCTGACCTCTCCCCAGCCCAGCCCAGCAGAGCAGCCCAGCCTGGGCTGGCCCCACGGCAGTGCCCACCGCAGGGTGCTGCAGAGCTCTGGGCACTCACCCCACAGCTGCATCCCCTCTGAAGGGCACAGCAGCTCCTGGGGGGCAGAGCGGAGGGGGTTAAGGCTCTGCATCAGCCCCAGGGCTGGTGCTGGCCCCAAGGGCATGAGGAAACAGAGGCTAGGCACTCTCTGGCTCTCCTGAATTCATATTGTAGGTGATGCCCAATGCTGACTGAATTTGCCCCCTCCTCTGCTCTCCCCAGCCCCACTGCCCAGGACAACGTGACAGTCCTGGCCCTGGGCCTCCTCAGGCAGCTCCCGAATCTCTCCAGGCTCCCCTCCCTGTTCCTGCTGGGTCCGCACTGACTCCCATGGCACTGCAGAGTCCTTGTTCTTGGATACATTGATTTAGTGCTTTAATTTTGGAAGACTTCACCATTAAGGGTGTTTCACCTTATGAGCCCCCATTCATTCCAACCCCAGGGCATGTGGTGAGTCCCCATCCTCTCCTCTCCTCACCCCTCCAAATTCATTTCCAGGGAGTCTGGTATATGCCATCACTCCTGTCATACATGAAGAAACCTGAGGAGAGAATGGGGAGCTCATGGACCATCTCCCCTGCCACTGGATACCAAGAACAGAGCTTTTAAATCCAGAACATTTGGTCCCATGGAACCCAATGCGACCATGAGCTTAACTCCGAAAACACTGAGAACAAAAGGAGAACAGACTCTTGAAAAGTCCAATTCCTCAGACAATTTCTTGGCAGCAACTTTGGAGGAAGAGCCCAGCCTTCAGGCACTGGACCTGGGAGATTCCTTTGTATTGAAGAGCTGCTATCTGACAGGCCACATGTGGTACAGTGTGGTACAAGGGCCAGACACAATAAGATCAAGCCTCAAGACAAGTAGTATAAGCCCAGAAAATTACCTATAAACAGGATTATAATAAGATAAAAAAGCAGACATGTGGCCTAAGATAAACTCTGGGAAATGTGCAGAAAAGGGAAGGCTCATTATTGTTGGTGAAACAGCGTCCATTGGGCCAGTTTCCATAGGGCATCCTTCAGCTCCTTGTTCCTCATGCTGTAGATGAGGGGGTTCACTGCTGGAGGCACCACGGAGTAGAGCACTGCCATCAGTAGGTCTACAAATGGGGAGGAGATGGAGGGGAACTTCACGTGGGCAAACACGGCAGTGCTGACAAACAGGGAGACCATGGCCAGGTGAGGGAAGCACGTGGAAAAGGCTTTGTGCTGTCCCTGCTCAGAGGGAATCCTCAGCACGGCCCTGAAGATCTCCACATAGAACACCACAAGGAAAACAAAACACCCAAATCCAAAAGTGGCAGTAAACACAAGCAGCCCATCATGAGGTTCCTGTTGGTCCATCCCTCCCACCTGTCTGTATCCTTTGGGATGGCAGCCCTGCCCTCCAGTGTCTCAGCTACTCCCCTCGCTTTGGTGCCATCTGCAAACTCTATGAGAAAGCATTCTTTCATCTCCTCCAGATCAGGAAAACCATGTGAAAGAGGGCAGGTTGCAGGACAGACCCCTGCAGAACTCTGCAGTGAGAGGCCTTCAGGCAGAGTAGCACCCATTTACCGTGTCCCTCTGAGCCCAAATATGCAATCAGTTTTTGATCCATCTACTTACCCACCCAGACAGACCATAATATCATAACACAGATGAAAGCATATCGTGGGGCATAGTGTTAAAAACCTTGCTTAAGTCCAGGTAAATGGCATCCGCTGCTCTCCCCTCACCCAGAAATACAACCCTTTCATCTCAGAGAGCAGCGCAGATGGTCAGGCATGATCTACCTGAGTAAATCCAGTCACCTTCTCTTTCAGAAACCCAGAAATGGGATCCAAGAGGACACACTCTGTGACACACTCCTCAACCAAAAGGAGGGTGAACAGCCTGTAGTTCCCCAGCTTATCCTTGGGGCCTTTTTGAAAGATGCATGCAATGTTTGTTTTTTGCAAGTCCTCGGGGAGTTGCCCTGATGACCTGCCCAAAGTGACACAGAGCAGTGTCACTGTGACTTTCTGCCTACTCTCTCAGCACCCTTGGATGGAGTCCCTCCACTCCCATGGACTGGTAAAGAGTTGAGTTTGCTCAGGTGACCCCTGACTTGATCCCCTCCCACTGCTGCTTGTTCTCCATGGGTTCTGCCTCAAGGCAAAAAGGCCTAGGAGACCTTGCTGACGAAGACTGAGCCAAAGGCCACATATTGTATCTCAGACCTGTCTACACCTGCTCTTGCTAAATTCTGCAGTGGCCTCACAGAGTCGGGTTTTCCCTCTTTAACTGTAACTTCAGCAGTAACAGCTCATCTTGGTGCCACTGAATTCCCTTATGAGAGTCCACTGAATATCCGCATGGACCACTGCTGTGCTTGCAGGAGGTTGTCCTTAAAGACCAGCTGTGCTGAGCTCTGCTGCCTATCCGTCCTCCTGCTCATGAGATCCCTCCTGAAGGTCCCCAGGACAGGCCACAGACTGCCCCTCTGAGGTCTCAAGAGCCCATATACGCGATGGCTTTTCTTCAGAGCAGAGATGTGCTTGGAGTATATGGTAGACGGATCATATGGGAAATAATGATAGGAGATGCAGATGTAGATGCTGAGGTAGCTGACATGAGGTGCCTGCAGAGTGAGCAAAGCCTGCTCTCACCAGCGCCAGAGATAAGCAGAGCAGGGCTGTGCAGCTCTGAAAGGAGACCACAAGACATTACAGTCAGCGTAGATCTAGGAAATACAGCTGAGGGAGAAGAGAAGGAGAGAGACTTAGCCTTCGCTATGGCAGATGCCTCAATTTGGTCAGATGAATATCTCTGTGGGCTGCCCTGAACATACTGATCATGGACGGGATTCTTTGTACTAAATGTCAGCATCTGCTGTCATTTCAGTTGGCCAAAGGAATTCCCCAAAGGCCTCCAAGATGATGCCCCCAGACACCACTCTGTCCCTCACAATTGTTCCATTACAGCTTGCAGTCACCTGCACATGCCTTGGACCATCTGTGGCACCTCAAATGGCACCAGGTGTTTCCACCTGAGCAACCCACTCCTGGCCTCCATCTCCATTAACTAGCATGGCAGCTTAATCAAAGAGCTCCCACCTATTTTGTCCATTCTGAGCTGAGCCAAGAGGAATCCCAGCTCATGTGGGTCTGTGGGGTGCATGGGACAAGCTGAATGCCCCTCCAGCTTCAGGGCTACTGCTGAGAGCCGAGATGCCTGCACTGACTCAGTGTCGTGGTTTAACCCCAGTCAGCAACTAAGCACCACACAGCCGCTCGCTCATTCCCCCCCAGCAGGATGGGGGAGAGAATTGGAAGAGCAAAAATGAGAAAACTCATGGGTTGAGATAAAGACAGTTTAATAAAGCAAGAGCTGTGCACGCAAGCAAAGCAAAGCAAGGAATTCATTCACTCCTTCCCATTGGCAGGCAGGTGTTCAGCCATCTCCAGGAAAGCAGGGCTCCATCACACATAACGGTTACTTGGGAAGACAACCGCCATCACTCCATACATCCCCCCATTTCTTCTTCTTCCCTCAGCTTTATAGGCTGAGCATGACGTCATACGGTATGGAATAGCCCTTTGGCCAGTTCGGGTCAGCTGTCCTGGCTGTGTCCCCTCCCAGATTCTTGTGCAACCCCAGCCTACTGACTGGTGGCATGGTGTGAGAAGCAGAAAAGGCCTTGACGCTGTGTAAGCACTGCTCAGCAGTAACGAAAACATCCCTGTTTATCAACACTGTTCCCAGCACAAACCCAAAACATTGCCCCATCCCAGCTACTATGCAGAAAATTAACTCAGCCCCAGCCAAAACCAGCACACTGAGCTGAATCCCTGCCCCACACAGGTGGAAATGATCCCCTGCCCATCACTGCCAACCTCTCCTGCCTGACAATGGGACAGGGATGTAAGTGTCCAGAGGGGATCATTGACACCTCCCATAGACCCCTGCACTCCGGTAGAGCAATTCCCACTGCAGGAATCCATCTGTCCACTGTTAAGGGAGGGACAGTTGGTGATTACTTCAGTCTGCTTCAAATTGTGTTCCCCACGCAGGACCCTGCTGTCTTTCAGGAGCTGTCAGCCCTGGAGCCCCAGGGACACCTGGAGGGAGCCCAGAGGGGCAGAGAAAGTGCTGCCTTGGGCTGGGCCTCTGCTGCTGAGCTGGGCTGGGCTCCTGGGATGGAGGCAGCTCATGGAAAGTGGGCAGCCCTGCAGAGAGACAGCTCTGCCCAGGAGCAGCTCCTCTGCAAAGCGCGGCAGGGCTGAGGGCACTGCCTGCAGGCACCGAGGGGAGAGGAGCGAGGCAGAGAGAGGTTTAAGAGAGCCAGGAGTGGGAAATTGCATAGAGTGAAGAAGGAGAAATCTTCACAGCCCTTGACACAGTAAGTCTTTGGCTGCAGGGCACATCCTGGAGGGATCTCCTAGAACTGGCACATCAACATGGCAGGAATGGAGGAGAAGGATGTGTTCCAGAGCAGGGCTTCCCTGCTGCACCATCAGAGGGACAGGGCATGATGGCTGCCTTCTCCCAGGGACAACTGCAGGGTGTGAAGGTGAGTGTGCAGCCAGGGGTGCCCAGGGCCGTCCTTCAGAGCAGGGTCCCTGCACCCCAGGGGCTGTGTGCTGGGGCAGGGACTCTGCCGCCTGCCAGGGTCAGCACTCAGCCGGCCCAGGGAGCTGCCCATGGCGCTGTGGGGAGAAGCTGTGGGTGGAAGGAGCAGGCATTGGCAAGGTAGGTCAGGATCTTCCTGCTGTCAACAGTTTGTTGTGTGGCTGAAGGCTGCTCACAGCTCCAGATCACCCCCAGCACATTTGCAGAGGGTCCTTTTGAAGAAGAACATTAAGGCAACATTTACCTGAAAGGGAAGGAGTCTGTGCTTTGAGTTTTCTCCTTGTGGTTGACTGGGTGGGCCGTGGGAGATGGGAATTTCTGTCTCCCTTGTGGAAAAGGCACGGAGACCCCAGTTCTCATTAGCACTTGTCTGAGCTGCTCCTTAGCTGCTGCAGACACAGAGATGCCCCTGGGCAGTGCCCTGCTGCCAGGAGGGGTCTGCGGGTCAGAGCTGAGCACACAGCGGGTGGGATGGGGTCTGTGAGCGGTTACGTGAAAGAGACCTCGGGACAGAGAACCAGCTCCTGGCAGGGACAGCTTCTGGCAGCAGAGACAGAGGCTTGGGCAGGGACAGGAGCTGCTCCCAGAAACACCATGGGAGGGGGGATTTGGGCGCCTCCCTGCCATCCCCTGCAGTGCAGACACCTTCTCTGGAGCAAGCCCCCTGGTCTCCTCTCCCACCCAGCAAAGCCTATTCCCCCAAGGCCATGGGATCCTGGGCATGAGTCACATCCTTGGCAGCTGGACCTCCAGTCGAGGAGAAGTGCATGTGTCCTACAATTAACAGAGAACAACACAGACAAAAGTGACTGCCCTACAGTGTCACTGTCAGTGAGGTGGACAGCAAAACAGGGTAATGAGAAGGCTCCACAGCAAGGCCATCTGCCTTTCTCTTCTTGCTTTGTTTCTTTTTACAGCATTGCAGTTTTCTTCCAAGTTTCCTCACGTTTCTGTGGTACTCTTGCTCTCTGGGGTTGAGGTGGAGCTGCAGGTCAGCTTCCGTTCTGACACCAGCTCTGAGGGTCCTGCCCTGGAGGCGTCATCATGGGAACTAGGTGCCCAAGCTGTGAGGCACCATGTCATTCAGTTGGTAGCGTTGAAAACTTTTCTGAAACATTCCTCATTCAGCTCAGGGAGGGGGATTGCAATGAGAAATGGCGTGGGCGCCACCTCTAAGAAGTCTCCCCTAACTCGTCATTGTGTTTTCCTTCTTGGACAGGTCCCCATGCCCGCAGAGGAAGCAAATGTCCAACGGCAGCTCCATCACCCAGTTCCTTCTCCTGGCATTCACAGACACGCGGGAGCTGAAGCTCTTGCACTTCTGCCTCTTCCTGGCCATCTACCTGGCTGCCCTAGTGGGCAACGGACTCATCATCACCACCATCGCCTGTGACCACCACCTCCACACCCCCATGTACTTCTTCCTCCTCAACCTCTCCCTCACAGATCTTGGTTTCATCTCCACCACTCTCCCAAAATCCATGGCCAATTCCCTCTGGGACACCAGGGCCATCTCCTACTCGGGATGTGCTGCTCAAGCCTTTGTGTTTGTCTTTTTCATTTCAGCAGAGTTTTCTCTCCTAACCGTCATGACCGATGACCGCTATGTGGCCATCTGCAAACCTCTGCACTACGGGACCCTGCTGGGCAGCAGAGCTTGTGTCCACATGGCAGCAGCTGCCTGGGGCACTGGGTTTCTCAATGTTGCGCTGCACACAGCCAATACATTTTCACTATCCCTCTGCCAAGGCAATGTCCTGGACCAGTTCTTCTGTGAAATGCCCCAGATCCTCAAGCTCTCCTGCTCAGATGCCTGCCTCAGCGAAATGGGGCTAATAGTGGGTAGTGCCTGTTTAACATTTGGGTGTTTTGTTTTCCTTGTGGTGTCCTATGTGCAGATCTTCAGGGCCGTGCTGAGGATCCCCTCTGAGCAGGGACGCCACAAAGCCTTTTCCATGTGCCTCCCTCACCTGGCTGTGCTCCCCCTTTATGTCAGCACTGGCATGTTTGCCTCCCTCAAGCCCTCCTCCATCCCCTCCCCAGTTCTAAATCTGGTGGTATCATTTCTGTACTCAGTGTTTCCTCCAGCAGTGAACCCCCTCATCTACAGCACGAGGAACCAGGAGCTCAAGGATGCAGTGTGGAAACTGGTGACTGGATGGCTTTAAGCAGCAACAACCTGCCCATCTTCTTCTGTATATCACTCACAGTGTAAAGCACTATAGGCCCAGCCTGACTTTGGTAGTTTGTTTGGTTTGGTTTGGTTTTTAGCTTTTCTTAGTTGCAATAATGTTGTCCACAAAGCAATGCCATTACTCATACCATTCCTAAGTCAGTATCTACCTGTCCTGTGTGACGCAGAGACTGTGTAATGACGAGCTGTGCTCTCTGTGTTTTAAAACAAAATAAACGACCCTGCAGTGACCTGTTTGTCTGAGGTCCTTTACTGAGACCTTCTCTGGAGCTGCAGGGGCAGTGCCTGTGTGCAGAGGTGGAGGGGAAAAGAGTCCTGGCACAGCAGCACTGCCAGGCAGCACCAGCACTTGGTCTTTCCGAGCTGCTCACTTTCCTCTTCCACTCGCTCCTTCTGAGCCTTGTGTTGGTGTAAGGCCTGAGAGCACTGGCAGCTTGATATAGCCCTGGTGTGTGGCAGTTTGTGCCAGCAGGCAGGGACAAGCAGTGGGTGCTTCTGTGACAGAGCTGACGTCCATAACAGCATTGCCATCATGAAAGGGCAGTTGCTGAAGGCTTAGGTCTCACCCACTGTGGACAGCTTCATTGCAAGTGCTCCATCACGCTTCCTTGGCTTTCTGGCCTGTCCCTTTCATTACATGCTATCAAAGGAGGTGGCCTGCAGAGCATCTCCCCTGTGCAGTCAGAAGGGGTTCTGCAAGCATCAGTGACATTGCCCTCGAGAAGAAGAAGGCATTTTTCACCTTTCACAAGGCACAGAGCACATCTCGGAAACATGAATGCACTCGCTGGCACACACACCTCCAAGTTTCATCTTTCTGAACTTCCTTCACAATCACTACTGCTCTCTCAGCCTCAGCATCCAACCGGCGTTTTGCCCGACTGTTTGTCTGTCCATCCAGGCTGTAATGGCCTAACTTGAGTAGAAGACTATTGAGGGAGACCACGCCAAGAGCCCTGCTGAAGCGGAGGTAAACGACATCCACTCTTCTCCCCTCATGCACCAACACAGTTACTTCACCATGAAGGCAATCAGGCTGGTGAGGCATGATTTACCCTTGGGGAGTCCATGCTGACTGCTGTTGGACATGTTCTTCTCTTTTAGCTGGCCAGAAATGTCAGCCATGAGGAGGCATTCAGTGGCTCCCTCCTCACCAAAGGGAGCTTGTACAGCCTGCACTTCCCTGCCTTGCACTTTTGGCTGCCTTCCAAGATGGGTGCAACACTTGCTTGTCCTCACTCACATAAGACCTTCACCAGTCCCATGACCTTTCAAAAGGGATACTCAAAGAAATGCCAGTCTTCCCCTGTAACTCCATTACCAGTATTCTGCCTGTTATACAGTGTATTTAGTTTCACTAGTCTTTCATATACTTTCACCTATCCTGATAGAGTGGCCATTTCTAAAATCGTCTTTGTGGATGCAGACTGCCTAGGCAAAGGCCCTTGCCATTTTTCTCCAGTTTTCTCCTCCCCTTAATCTTTGTTCCTTCAGATACCTCTCACCTATGCAGCTGCTTTAAGCCTCAGGGAGTTCAAAGCTTGCCTGTCTTTCAGTAGTCTAATTGTCTCTTTAACCAACACTTTAGTTGTTTTCCTGTCTATCTGTTTGCACCTATCTATCTAAAACATTTCTCCTAAGAATATGCCTTGTAGAAAGGCAACCTCCTTAGAGGCAGCTTGTACTGAGCATATGGTTACAGAGTGTGTTTTATTGTTTGTGGAACTTTATCCTGCTTTTCTTTTCTTTAATAATTGCAAATAGGAAAAATTCTTCTGTGCCTGTCTGCAGCCAGTTCTCGAAGGAGAGCAGGTGGGAGATGGTGCAATGGAGCTGTAACATCCAGCTACAGAGATCAGTGCAGAAGTCTGATGCAAAGAACAGTGATGGAATTTCCAGGGGCCAATGTCAGAAATGGTGAGGTTTGGGAGGTGAGGAGCCTCCCAAAGTTGTCCATACACTGTCAGACCTCAAGGGACTGCTTTTCCTACCTGTCCAGACCTCCTGAGCGGACACTCTGGATCATCAACACCTGGAGAATGCTTCTATCAGCTCTTCTTTAACCTCAGAGTTAATACAAAATATCCTTTAAAATAAGAATTCATTTTTATTAGATGCACTTTGAAATCTTTCTCCTTAACTACACTATGAAACCTCTCTAATTAGCTGTATAAGCCTTGAAGACTTAAAATCACAGGAAGAGACAGGGCTCGTTAGGGCTTTCCATATTTTAATGAGCCCCATGGTGTATTTGGGGCTGAGGCCTTGAACCTCAGATACGGAGAGGAGATTGAACAAACTGCTCAAGAAGTCCAAGTCAGAAGCTAAACCCAAAGTACCTTGAAGCATTAATGGGTCCCATGAGGACCATTACTGACAAAGCCTCCCCAGGGACTCCTTAGAGCAGGTAATTGGAGGCCATGGTTGCAGGCAGGCAGAGGCTCTGTGCAGGCAGCTGTAATGCTGAGCAAACCCTTTGGTTTCTTTTGTGAAGCAGAAAGGCCAAGCCCTTATCCGCAGGCCCTGGGAAGGCAGATCCTGTCCCTCCCGCATGGCTCAGGGCTCTTCCTGGGGGCAGTGGGGTGTGAGGGTGAGCAATGCCAAGTGTAGGAAAACTGTACAACACCTCCCGGCCTCCCCAAGCAGGGCTGAGGAAGAAACAAAGGCCAGAGCCTCAAAACAACTTTTGCCTGGTAGGCCTCGGTGCCGGAGGCAGCTGCCATAGCCAAGAGGACAAAGACCTCAGTCTTGTTGGGCCTTTCAGCCTTGCTAGAGCCCTTGGCCATCTCTGCTGCAGGCTGTCCTACACTGTCCAAAGCCTGCACCTCTTTGCCTTCAGGCTCTTGACATCCATCTTGCCTTCCTGCCTAGCTCTCAGCCCAGCATTTCTATATCTTCACTGATGTCTCTGCACCCTTGCTGGCTTTCCCTTGAAACACAAAGCCATGGGCTGATCCAGACTCCCTCTGGGTCACCTCGTGCACCACAAGGCTACCCTTTCAGTGACATTTCTTTTTCCTCACATCCAGTCTGAACCTTCCAAGCTGCACTTTGTGGAGGCTTCCTTCTCTTCCCACTACCAGGAAAAGCTCCATCACCTCTGAGGCCACCCTTCAAGCAGTTGCACGCTACTACTAGAGTGCCCTGAGCCTCCACTTCACCAGATGAAAGAAGCCCAAGTCCTTCAGCCTCTCCACACAGGCCCCATTCCCTATCCTGGCAGATGTCCCCTGGGGCCACTCCAGGTCTCCCACTCTACCAGACGAGGGAACCCCACACCCGGACACACTACTCCAGATGTGGCCACACCAGTGCTGAGTGAAGGGGGACGACAACACCCTGGTCTGGGTGGCCACAGTCCTCCTAATGCAGCCCTGTATGCAGCTGGCCTTAGTCACTGTTTATAGTGTTTGCTCTGTCAAATGGCATTTGAAATGATACCTCACAGGGTCTACGTGCCTTTCTTACGGGGGATGTGACAAAGCAGAACCTCCAGGTACAAAACCACAACCAAGTCATGTGCCTGCTGCTGCCTACCAGGTCCTCAGGCAGAGGTGATGTCCTAGTCAACAGCCCAGCCATGTCTCTGCCGATGGCCAATGACCCAAAGAGACTGGAGATTCCAGTGTCCTCACACTTCCCCTTCATGGCCATGTGCCTCCTACTGGCCTAGGAGCTTCTCAGACATCACTGATGTCATCATAATAGCCCAACCCATCAGCCGCCTTCTGGCCTACCAACTCACCAGACAAAAGTAACCTCACCATGACCTTCCAAGCCACGTGCCTGCTGCTGGCCTTTCAGCTTCTCCAGTAGACACAACCAAGCCATGTACCTGCTGCTGTCCCATCAGGTGCTCAGGTGGAAGGGATGTGACAACCCCTATCCAAGCCCTCTTCATGCATGGGCCTACCAGGTATTAGAGAAAGTGATTCCCACAGTCAGCTTGCCAACCACGTGCCTTCTGCTGGCCGCCTAGGGACACTGGCAAATGGGAGCCTAAAAGTACGTGTCCCCGCCATGAGTCAAGGGCTGAGCTATCAGCTACTGCAGAAAGAAGTGACCTCACAGTCCCGTTCCCAGCCATGTTCCTGCTGCTGCCCTATCAACTCCAGAGACAGAAGTGACCTCACAGCCACCTTCAAGGCCTTGTGCCTTCTGCTGGCCCATGGGATCCTGAGGCACAGCTGACCTCACCATAGCATTCCCACCCATCTCTTCCTTGTGGCCTATGAGCTGATCAGATACAGGTCACCTGACATTCCTCTTCCAGTGCCATGCGACTGTTCTGGGACCTCACGATCCCCCTCCTGCCCCAAGGGGCCAAACAGCTTAAGGTAGGGTTAGGAAAGGGTTGAAGGTGAGGGGGCTGGAGCGCAGGAATGAGGGCTTTGGGGCTTAGGTGTTCAGGTTAGGGCTTCGAGATCAGAGCTCACCTTTCAGTGTTGGGGATTGGGCAAAGGCTTAGGGAGAGGGCTTGCTGTTCTTCTGTTCACCTAGAAATTTAGAAGACATCAGAGCAACTACCTTCGCTGCTTCTACTGCAAAGCTGTTCTTGACAACAGGAAATCCTCTTCCGACTTGAGCGTGTGCTTCTTTAGCAGTTAGTTCCCTGTCAGCAGAAAAGAACTGGACCTGGTCAGCCCAGCACTGCCCCAAATGACCCAGGCTGGGCAGTCCATCCTGAGCTGCCACAGCAGGGCTTCAGGGCCCGCAGGTCACGTTGCTTCATCAGAGCACAGTGACACATTCTACATGGAAATCTGAGAATAAAGGACTCGGCAGCCCCTTTGCATGGGAAAGAGGGGTGAGAGGGTGAGATGCTGGTGGGCAGAGGTGGTTGGGGGGTGACCCGGAGGGCAGGAGCACCAGGAGGAGCGCGAGCCTGCTGCTGTACCTGCCATGGCAGTTGGGCAGTGTGGGGTTGATTTGGGGCAAACAGCATTCTGAGGGGTCCGTCCCCATGGCGATCATTCCACCAGCACCTGCTTCAGCCAGCCTTGCGATGCTTTGATTTTTCAAACCACAACAACTTCCCACCTCCATGATTTTCCATCCTGCTGATGATTTCGTGCCCTCAGTGTTGGTTTCCCAGCCCCACAATGGTTCCCCGTCCCAGTGATGATTTCCCATCCCAATGATGGTTTGCTATCCCAATGGTCTCCCATCCCAAGCATGATGCTTTGGGGGAGGCGAATTTCCTGTCCACGGGGAAGGGATGGGGCCAGCCCCAGTGGCCCTGTGATGCCAACATGCCTGTGCTGCCCCATCCTGCCCTGGTGGTTGGGATGGGAGGTTGGGGGTGGGGGCAGTTTTGGGTTGTTTTTGTCCTCCCCTCTGTGCCCTGGGGGGCAACTGCTGCTCCCAACTGTGGTGGAACCGGTGCCGGTACCAGTACTGTGTAGACATGATGGGGAGCTGTCATGAAAATTTGGCAAGTGGGCTATGCTGACTGAGGAGAGAAGCTGGGACGCAGAGTATAGCACTACAAGAGGAATTCTTGCATTTGTGCGCATGAGATGTCCCATTCAAACCGGGGCACCACAAATACGGTTTTACACATGCTTCTTATGCCTTTCAAGCGTTCAGGTCCAATACAATTTTACCAATTGCTTCTTAACACACACACAGGTTGCTTTTTTTGCAAAGCAACTCTAATTCTGTGGTGTCGTCATCCATCTGCTTCTTTCTTGATCTTGGCATCCCTGGAGTTAGTCTTGCTGCAGATCCTGGTCTCTGATGGCAGATAAGGGGAGGGTTTCACAGAGGTGTCGGAGGGGCTGGGATGCTGGCGTGAGCTGGGTCGTCCAGGGGCATCCTTTCTTCTTCAGGGTGGGGGCTGTCCTTCTCCTCCTTGCAGTGAGCTGGGGCCCTTTAGTCATGCTGACTGCACCATGACTGTGCAGTACACAATGTCAACTAGATGTTTATCTATCTGTCTGTCTTCAGGAACTTGACCCAATTTCATACTCTCATGACTAATTGCTGCAATAGTTAGGGCATGAGATTTTCCTAAGAGAGCCCCTGGGGTGTCCCTCTGTGGGGGTCCCCGGGAGGTACTTGTGGGGGTTGCTCGTAGATGGGTGGGAGATGCAGGTACTGGGGGCGATGGTAGCAGCGTGGGGTGGGGATGTTGTCCCTGGGGATGCCGGTTCCAGCCTGCGGTTGAGATGCCGACAGTGGGGCTGTCAGCAGCAGGACAGGGCAGAGATACCAGGGGTGTTGGTACCAGGCCAGGGCGGGGATGCCGGTTCCAAGGCAGTGGTTCCCAACGGGAACAAAGTGGTGCCGCCTTTCATAGGGGTGGCCGCCTTTCACCAGGGAATGAAACGGAGGGACAAGGAGCACTAGTTCAGAGCTGGCATGTGGCTGTATCTTGGGGGCAGATAAAATTCATTGGAAATGAACCTGTAAGAGACCAGGTGCTTTGCTCCACGAGTCTCACGGACACAGTCCTGTACCTGGGAAGAGTGGAAAAGAAACCCTCAGCAACCCAAATGTGGCAGCCAAAGCTGGGAACAGGCACACTTACAGCCCTGGGCAGGTTTTTCTTCATCCGGCTGGTGCAGCTCAGGGAGGAGGTGGGAGCTCTGACGGCAGATGAGCAGCCCTTCGCCAGCAGTGCATGGGGAAGCCCAGCGGCTGATGGCTGCAGGAGGTGCCCGGGCCAGGGCAGCCGTGTGGTCTCGAGGGGACTCATCCCCATGTGGGCCCATGTCACAAAGGGGCAGTGATGCGGCACCCACCCGGTGCTTGTGACCTCACCTGGCCAGGGCTTGGAATCCTGAAGAACAGGCCAGCGAAAGCTAGTTGGGCTGAGCTGCCCTTCGGGATAACTCAGCTCCTTCCATTGCTACTTGCGTGCCCACTTTTTTCCAACCATTTACCGTTTCCTGCCCACTTCTCCTCAACTTCCATCCTCGGTCAAAGGTAATTATGATTTGACTTTCAGGACACATCATAGGGTAGGTAGATATAGGAGAAAAGTATAGGCTGGTCTGTGCCTTCCGAGCTCTGGGCTGAGCTATTACACCTTTCTAGGCTGGCCAGATATGGGCTCTGGGTAGAGTTCCTCTTTGCAAATTCTTATATTTCTTTACCATATCCCAGCATAGGTAAGTAGGGGGGTGGCCGTGTAGTCTGAGGCGTTGGGCTCAGCCTGGAATGACAAGAAGCCCACCCTGACTGATGGGGTAGGAAGGGAGACAGAAAAGGAGGACGGCAAAGGCAGCCATTCAGTCTATCAAAAGGGCCTTGGTAATTGCTGTCAATTGGAGTCCTGTGACAGGGACAGCAGGGCCATCAGTCTGCAGCTCTGCAGCACTTACAAGTACCACTGAAACACTTCTGATGGCAGACGTTGATCTGTGGGTTTCATTTGGAATTTTGGAATTTGGGAATTTTTTTCAATCGTTTTGTTGAACTGCAGTTATTTCTTTGCAATCAGCCAGGCTCGCCCAGGTGTTTTTGATTAGACACAGGAAAACACGTTTTGTCCCTCCCCTGCCACTATGGACAAGACTTTGAAAGATGATGTTGCTCGTAGAAAGGTCTGACATCAGTAGGGTTACCTTCTGGGCTAGGGACTTCCTTGTTTTCATCAAGTTACAATCAGGAAAAGGGAAGACTTGACCTGATAATCCAGTTCAGGAGTCTAGAGGGAAAGGAAGGTAGCCCGAGGCACAGAAATCAGAGTGTGGGTTTCATGGTGTTTTGGCAAAGTAAGCAGGGCAACAGACTCTTTTCCAAAACTGTTTCTTGACCAGTCATTGTCAATGGCAGTGTTAGGCTTCCCCCAGTGGTTCTGTGTTGGAGGTTAGAGCTGCTTGTCCTGGGGGCTCCTGTACAGAACTTGACTTTTAAAAGATGCTTTCATGCAACCACATCGTCTCGTCTCTTTTCCAATGTCATTTCCCTGCAGCCATTGCCGAGGGAATGGCTCTGCCACAGAGGATCCTCTTTCCCCCGGAGAAGCTTTGCATGGCCTGGCAGCAAAGACAGAGAGCTGGAGCAGGACTCCACAACCTGGGCAACACGTGCTACCTCAACTCCGTCCTGCAGTGCCTGACGTACACACCCCCTCTCGCCAACTACCTGCTGTCTCGTGAGCACAGCCGCTCGTGTCAGTACTTTTATGAACAGCTCCTTGCAAATCTGGTGGGCTCTTCCCAAGGATTCCCAGCATCTGGAATTTGATTGAGGACAAAAGCAGCCCTCCTCTGTCAATCCCCCGAGTTGGTGTGCTTTGAACATTCAAGCCTAGAAGCCCCTTGTCCTATCTTGGTGTGTTCATCTTCAGAAAGGCACCTCTTTCTAGCCCCCGCTCTCGGTCCCTATGCCTGCAAGTTAAACTCTCTTTGCTTCTTGCACAGAAAACTTTTGTCAGTTCAGCATCCCTCTGAAGAAAGTTTTCTGTGCACTGAAATGTCCCAGGCTCGGTGGGCCATTGGCACCTCGGGAGAAGAGGAGTGGGGGCTGTCCTTGTAACTTCAAGATCTCCACTAGGTTTCCCACCGCTCTGGATACCTTGCTAACCTGAGAAGCTTCCCTCCCTCCCTTCCTCTTCAGGTCGCCAGCAAGGCTTCTGCATGATGTGCAGAATGGAAGCGCACGTTAACAAGGTCCTGCATTCCTCAGCCAGTGCCATCCAGCCTTGGACTGTAGTCAATGTCCTCCCACGTGAGTCATTCCAGGTGCTTTTACAGGTTTCCTTCCCTTCCTGTGGGGGACAACTACTAACTTCTTCTTTCTTAGGAATAGGAGAACATTTCCAGCATGGCAGGCAGGAAGACGCCCACGAGTTCTTACGCTGCACTGTCGATGCCATGCAGAGAGCTTGTCTGAGTGGAAGCAGCGAGTAAGCACGAGCAAATTCCCTTTTCAATGCTCCTGAGCCCTTTGGACTCCTTGGCGTACTCCCATCAAGGAAACCCTACAGACGGGGTTTTCAGACAAAGCAAAACTCTTGGAGGAGAAAATTCTCTGCCCTACTTCTGAGCTCCCTGCCTTACCCTTTATTAACAGCTTGGATGTCTCTTCTCAAGCAACTACCATCGTCCACCAAATATTTGGGGGCATGCTGAGATCCAGAGGTACTTTTCCATGACTATTGCTCTCCTTGGAATTGTCTGTGTCCTTCTCTCTGCCTGTGAAAAACAGCTCATTGTGTGACTGGCGTAGCAGGTATGGAGGCCGTAAACCGGCGCAGTCAGTCGACTTCCCCTATCGCTGAGCATTTTGATTTGCCTTGCAGTCACGTGCTTGAGCTGCAAAGCGGTTTCCGATTCCTACGAGGCCTTCCTGGATGTTCCTTTGGATATAAATGTAAGAGGGTTTGTAACTGGGATTCAAGACATCCCAAGGCCCCTGTAGCTTTCCAGAATAAACGCAGGTGGCGTAAAAACAAATACTGCAACCCCAAGAGAAGAGAGCTTGGTGGTGGGTGGGAAGTGGAATGGACTGTGTCCTTCCGGGGAGGCCATGGCAGTGGTCTCCCTCTAGGTGCTGGCTTTAAGCTGGACAAGCACGCATTATCCTCCCTGCACCCTTGAGGGACTCCCATCCTTCTTCCCTTTGCCCTCCCTCAACACCCGTCTGTCTCCCAGGCGGATGGGTTGTGTTGTTTTCATTACGATGACCCTGCACCCCATCGGTAGCTGAACTGAGTGGTGCCACAGAGAGGTCTCTCTTGATAGCCCTGGGCATTCCTGGGAAATGAGGGAAATGTTTAGCATAATACCCTCTTTCTGCCTCCTTCTGGACACTGCTTGTGGGTTCACAGTGGGTCTCCTCAGCCTCAGCTACCTGGGCCTTCTTGGCAGCTCTTAGCTAAGTGTTTGGGCAAGGGCGTTTCCCCGAGCTCAGTGCTCTCCTTTCTCCCTCCTCCAGGCAGCCTCATCTGTCACCACAGCTCTGGAGGACTTTGTCAAACCCAAGCAGCTGGATGGTGAAAACTGCTTTAAATGCAGCAAGTAAGATGATTACTAACGACATATTAATGCTAGATCCTTCATGAAGGTGCTGCATGTCATCGTGCATAAGTCATCTTTTCAAGGAGGTTTAATGCACAATAATGGGTCGCAGCTGTTGTTTAATCTGGTACTTATGGTTCTGAATAGCCTTAAAACAGCGTCAGGATGTGTGAGACAGGAAAGCTTGTCTTGCCTTCTGGCGGGGAAAAAGGCTGCCCTTCAGCATCTGGCTCTGTGCTTGGTTTCAAGGTGTGACAAGATGGTTGCCGCCTCCAAGAGGTTTACAATCCATCGCGTGCCCAACGTTCTCACCGTGTGTCTGAAACGAGTTGAACTTTTCACCGGCAGGAAGATCAGCAAGGTGCGTACGCAATTGGAGTGCAACTTTCTCTTCCTGGAGCGGGAGATTTCCCAAAGCAGTATGCTCTTTCACAAGCCGTTCATGTTGGGTTTTTCGTGTTCCCTTCTGGGGAGACGAGAGTGCTCGTGGGAAGACAAGCATGGACTCTGCTCCGACAGAGCTGCTTTGGCCAAGAACAGTTTCCTGCCACCCAAACCATTACATGCTGAAGGCTATTCCACGTACTATCTCAGGATCATTTCTGAGCCTTCTTGGTCTCTCCGTAGGTGGTGGAGTATCCTGAGTACTTGGATCTTCGGCCATACACATCTCGGACAGCAGGAGAACCGCTCCTCTACGCCTTGTATGCTGTCCTGGTACACAGCGGTGTTAGCTGTCATGCAGGACACTATTTCTGCTACACCAAGGTCAAGAGCAACTTCCTTCCTAGCAGGGGAAAAATGTGTGCTGGGGAAGACAAACTTTCACAGCAGGGTTACTGGCAGCCAAGGTTCTGGGGGAGAAGGTCTCCTTCCCGGCTGCGTTGGATTTCTTTTGGCGTCCTCTTGGTTCTGTAGTTTTCTGCCTGGGTTATCACTGAGAAACCAGGCAGTTCATCTCCAGCTATCGATGCCTTTCTTTGCAGGCCAGCGATGGACTGTGGTACAAGATGAACGATGCGTCTGTGGATGGTTCTGACATCAACACAGTTCTCAGGCAGCAAGCCTATCTACTGTTCTATGTCAGGTAATAACCAGTATTCAAATGTGTTCCGAATACGTTTCCTTCTCCTGGCTTTGCTCTTTTTCTTCTCATCCTCCTGAGTGTTTCTCTTTCGGTCCTAGGAGACAGTTCCTACCTGCATCATTCAGTGCTGTCAAGTCTGAACTACCCCACCTCCGTCCTTACCTTTCCTTGCCGGGCTTTCGGCTCCTGCCCTGCTGTAAACTGCTCCTTGTCTGCTCTCTGAAGCTGGCTAATGTAGAGAAGAGTACTTAAAGGGGGCCTCCAGGAAAGATGGGGAGGGACTCTTTGTCAGGGAGTGTAGTGATAGGATGAGGGGGAATGGTTTTAAACTGAATGAGGGAAGATGTAAATTAGGTATTAGGGAGAAGTTTTTTACGGTGAGGGTGGTGAGACACTGGAAGAGGTTGCCCAGAGAAGCCGTGGATGCCCCCTCCCTGGAAGTGTTCAAGGCTAGGTTGAATGGGACATTGAGCAGCCTGATTGAGTGGAAGGTATCCCTGCCCATGGCAGGGGACTTGGAACTAGATGATCTTTAAGGTCCCTTCCAACCCAAACTGTTCTGTGATTCTGTGACTCTATGAAATGGAGGCTGTAGGGGGTATAAAGATGAGGACTTGCTCTGACAGGTGTAGACCTGGTGGGAAGACCCCAATCGAATTTCTCATTTGTAGTCTCGGTTACGTCTTCTCTCTGTCGTAGAAACTGCTCCAAGAAAATGACTGAACTCCAGGGGAGGCTGCAAGAACAGACCTAAATGGAGATCACTCTTTGTTTCTCCAGGTGCTCTGATTTGAAAACTGGAGAAAGGGCTTCTTCCTCACCAGCACCATCATATGCCCGTCCCTTCCTCAGTCAGCGGGGGGCTGACAGCAAACAGGCGTGCTCTGTGGGACCACAGGGTCTGCCTCGTTGGACTAAGGTAACTGTGGGGAGGTGGGTCAGGGCAGCAGGTGGACAGTGGATTTCTTTCTAGGCTCTTGGCATTGCTCTCTTTTCCCTCCCACACTGCAGCTTTCTTCACAACCCCAATGCTGCTCCCTCTCAAACATCCCACCAAGATCCATCCCATTTGTCTGCCTTTGGCCCTTTGGCCTTTGCAGCCCTCCAGGAGAGCCTTTGGGAGGCCCTTAGCTGTCCCCTCCCACAGCTTCTGGGCTTTCCTCACTCTTCTGGTCCTTTCAGGAGGAAAGGGCAGGACCTTTTCACAGCTCTCTTTGCAGGATGTGGCGCTGGGCATGGAGGACTCTGCAGAGGACAGCAGCTCCTCTGCAGCAGCCAGCAAGAGCCAGCTCACCTGGGCAGGTGCACGGGAGGAATCTGCAAGCTCCTGCTTGCATCGCTTCTTCAGTGGCTGTGTAAGGCTGGTGTCCAGAAGGAAAGCTGCGTGTCCGCTGTGCTCTCAACCATGTGAGCATGTGCTGCACAGCATGCGAGAAGACATCAGCAAAGAGGAGCATGGATTCAGCCCTTGTTCCCACTGCCAGAAGAGTGGTGCCAAGGAGAGGGCCCGGAGCAGATCCCCGCAGTGGGGAAAAGATCTCCGCAACTGGTGCGTGGACACCACAGACTATGACCACTCAGCAGGGAGGAGGAGGAGGAGAACTGGTCCTCCAAGGCGTGACTGCGCTCTCAGGGATGATGCAGCTGCAGGGCCCTCTAACGGCAGCTCCCAGTCAGCTCCTGCACCCAGTGCTGCTCCCAAGCAAATGCTGCCGAGACAGACAGAGCAGAACAGATCCCTGTGGCGGGACTATGATCTTCACAGCTGGTTCGTGGAGACCAGAGACTACCACCGACCAGCAAGGAGGAGGAGGAGGTGGAGAACAAGTCCTCCACATCGTGACCGAGCCCCAAGGGATGACACAGCTCCAGGGCCCTCCAACACCAGCTCCAAGTGGGCTCCTGCACCCAGGGCTGCTCGGGAGCAAACCCTGCTGAGGCAGAGAGAGCGGAGCAGATCCCCACAGCGGGGCTATGATGTCTGCAGCCAGTTTGTGGACACCACAGATTATGACCCCTCAGCAGGGAGGAGGAGGAGGAGGGTTTCAGCGCCCCAGAGACACATGCCAGACAAAGACTCAGGGCACTGCGGTGGTGACGGGGACAGATTGTGACCATGGCTGAAGAAGGAGCACAGCATCTTTCTTCTGTTGTGCCAGAGAGGAGGAGCAGGAGAAGAAAAAGGAGGAAGAGAAAACGAGGAAGCCTGCCTGCCCACAGGTCCCGCGAGGAAGAGCTTTAAGCCCTGGTCAGCTCTTGGGATCGCCTTGCAAAAACAACACTCACTTGGTACCAACAGTCAGAAAAGCCAAATCCAGAATTAAAACCACTCATTGGCCTTGCATATGTAATTGATGGGGTGTTTTCTTCTCTGTAGGTTTTGGGGCAATTGGAGGAAATGCCCAGTGTGGGAGGTTTATGTCTTGGGATTTTGAAAGCTGTGTGCTTGCATGTGCCCATCTTGCAATCTCTTCTTTTCAAATATGGAGATCAAGTCACTCAAACAGAAATGGGCTGGATGAGACGACAGCGAGTGGGACTGAAACGGGCTGAACGGCCGGGCCCTGAGGGTGCTGCTCAGTGGCACCAAGTCTAGTGCGAGGCCAGTAAGCAGGGGTGTCTCCCAGGGGTCAAGACTGGGTCTGATCCTGTTTATCATCTTCCTTAATTAATGTTCTGGAGGATGGGGCAGAGTGCACCCTCAGCAAGTTGGCCGATGACACCAGACTGGCAGCAGTGGCGCTTAGGCCGGGGGTCGTGCTGCCGTCCCGAGGGACCTGGGCAGGCTGCAGAGATGGGCTGACAGGGCCCTCATGCCCAGACCAGAAAGGGGACGTGCAAAGGGTGCTGTGCGGGTGACGAGCAGCGGCACAGGCTGCCCAGGGAGACTGTGGAGTCTCCATCCCTGGAGATGTTCCACAGCCCATGGACAAGCGGCTGCAGGAGGCCCTGCTTGAGCCGGGGGGTTGGACCAGGTGACTTCGTCCTGCAGCTGACCTCCCGGCCAGCCTCAAGCAGCCGCTGATTCTGGGAAATGGATGCCTGGAAGAGGACCCAGCCACCAATGCTGTCACCCTCAGGCAGCCATCGACAGCTCCATCAGGAAGCTGCAGCCGTGGAGAGGAGCCCAGGGCGGAGCAGGCTCCTGGCAGGACCTGCGGCCCCGGGAGAGGAGCCCAGGCAGCAGCAGGTTCTCTGGGCGGAGCTGCGGCCCATGGGGCCCAGGCAGGAGCAGGGGAATGGCGTGAGGAGGAAGGGGCGGCAGAGCCGAGGCGCTGTGGGCTGCCCGCAGTCCCATTCCCCGTCCCCCTGCAGCGCTGGGAGGGCAGAGGGGGCCGAGGAGCCGGGAAAGAGGAGTGAGGCTGAGCCTGGGAAGGGCGGGGCTGGGGGAAGCCGTTTGGGGTGGGGTTTGGTGCTGCTGTCCTGCTCCCTTTTCCCTTGGCCCCAAACTGCATCAGCCTGGCCCCGCTCAGGCCCCGCTCGCCCCTGAGGGGGCGCAGGCGGCTCTGGGGGGAGAGGCCCGGGCTGCTCCCGCCCACCCAGCCAGAGCCGCGCCATTGGCCACAGCTGAGCCAATCAGCAGAGCCGGTGTTGGCCTGTCAGTGCCAGGCGGCCTGGGGCGGGGCCGGAGGGGCCAGAGGCCCAGCGGCCTGAGGAGAATGGGGGCAGAGAGGGGCCGGGGGCAGGCGGGGGGGCCCCGCTCAGCAGCCGAAACCAGTTCCCACCAGTGCAGCCCTGGCTGAGGACAGCCCTGGGGAGAGCAGCACAAACCCATTTCCCTTTTCCCAGCCTCCCTGGCTGCCGGCTGCAGCCGAGGCAGAGGCCGGGCAGGGGAGGCCTCATCCTGCCAGCGCTGCTGATGGCGGCAGAGGAGAGAGCGGCCTGGTCCTGCTGAGCGCAGGGTCGCTCTCCCACCTGGGCTGCCCCTCGGCCCGGCGCTGCATCTCAGGACCAAGGGTCTGTGTGGTTGTTGGTGTTGTTTTCAGGAAGGGTTGTTCCCCCATCCCATCCTCCCTTCCCCCTCCCTGCCCCGGCCAATATTCACTGGAACCGTGCTGGCAGAAGGTCCTGGTTCCTGTTAAGGTCATTTACAGGGAATAATTTAAAGGCAATTTGATGAGGCTGCAATTCAAACTGCTCCAGGTACACTGGAGCTTTAAACGGGCGGTTGCCTGCCGGTGACCTTTCATATGCCTTTCTTCCTAGGTTCATTCATTTCATTCCCACCAAACCCAAAGCCCCGGCTTACACACGGAAAGGGGCAAAACCCGCCGTGGGAGACAGCTGCTCTCCAGGTCCTCATTGCTGCCTGGAGCCCTCCGTGACCAGGAATGGGCAGTAGGTGCCTGCAGTGTATCCCATCTCTGGATGTGCCAGGGCAAACACCAAGCTCACAGCTGGCCCAAGTGAGCAACAGTTCTCCAGCCGTTCGTTCAGACAAGACAAACAGCCTTTCTTTTTTGCCCTGTGTCAGTGCAGTACAAAACAATCAGCTCCTCGGACTGAGGAGCCTTGGACTGAGGCAAAGGCGGCATTAAGTACATCAGCCTTTTCCTCGTCCCTTGTCCCTGTTTCCCCCTGCCTCCAATAACAGATGGAGATTCTCCCTAGCCCTCCTTCTGTTGCTAATGCATTTCCAGAAACAGTTCCTATTGTCTTTGACAGCAGCAGCCAGATTCAGTTCCAGCTGGGCAGTCTCCTTCTCCCTCCCCTGCAGGAGCCCCGCCCTCCCGAGATGAGATGTGGGGGCGGGGCGTTCCAGGGGGAGGGGCAAACCGCAGGGGCGTGGCTGCGGTGGGGAGGCCAGGCTGTGAGGTCACAGAACCCCCCGCTGTGCGTCACCGTGATGTGCTCTGCTGTGCCGCGGGCACCGCTCTGGCAGTGCCAGCAGCAGCAGCAGCAGCAGCAGCAGCAGCAGCATGGTGCAGGCGTGGGGGGCTGTGGCCCCCATGCGCCTCCTTCTTCTCCTCCTCCTGGTGGCCCTGCAAGCCCAGGATGCACGGGCTGCTCCGTGGCGAGCGGGGGGATTAGGTAGGCAGGCGGGCAAGAGACGGCACCCAGCCCTGGGCAGCGTGGAGCGGAGCCCACCGCACCTCGGGGTGACAGCAGGGCCAGGGCTGTAGTGGGGCAGGGCCAGGAGAGCAGTGGGGCTGGGCTGAGACGGGTGAGCTGTGGCCAGCTCCTCGGGCAAGCGGGAGGCAGATGCCCTGCAGGGAGGCACAGGGGCCGCGGCTGCTGCAGGGGGCTTTTGCAGGTGAACGGTGGTGCCAGGAGTGGTGCCTGGCCCTGCCGTAGAGCTCTGGCCCTGCCGTGCAGGCCGGGGGAAGGCTGCCCGAGCAGGGCGTCGCAGGGTCAGCTCTCGTGATGGTTGCAGGGGCAACAGACCACAGGAGCGCTTCTCTCCCAGGCTGCTCACAGCTGTGCCTGGGGCCGTGGCTCTGCCGCTCCCCAGCTGGGTCCCAGCTTTCAGCCTCGGGGACGTCTGTCCTCAGGAGGTGTCCGCTTAGGAAGACGGGAGCATTCCTGCTCTAGCCCTGCAGTGCTCTCCTTGGGCAAACACAGGTCCCCGACACACAGCCCCAGCCCACAGGCCAGGGGAACAGACAGGGCAGCACTTGTGCAGCCTCTCACTGGCCAGCGGGCTCTTCTCCATGAGATGTGCGAACCATCATTTTTTTCCTCCAGTGCTTTCATGTGGGCTTCTTTTGTGCACAGCAGAGATCTCCCAGTAAGAAATCCCCGAGGGGCCGTATGTTTGTCCATCCGGTCCTTGAGGGGAGTTGCACGTGGCCTGGAAACGGTACTTTGAGAGCTGCCAGGTGCCAGCCAACAGGTCACCCAGGCCCCTCTGCAGCTTTGGAAATCTCCACCCACCCACGTCTGGGTGCCACGTCATTCCCTGACTCCCCTCCAGTCACTGCAGGTCACTGGGAAAGAAGTAGCTCACAACATCTAATGGAAATGTGCTTGATTACAGCTGTGCCTGTAGGCGACGGCCACCAGGCGTCTCAGCCTGATCTTGTCCGGGAGCCTCAGGGCGATCCCACAGGTATGGCACTTGAATGCATGAGCATTTAGGGTTTCATATTCTGTTCGTATGAAATTTTACTTAATAATTTCTTGGCCGATGCTCAGACATGCAGAAGAGTAGAGAGGGAATGGGTCAGGCTGAGTGATGTCCCCTGGGGCACTCTGCCTTGGGAAGCTGTCTTTGCCAGCCTCTGCCAGCCTGCGCTGCTTCCAGTGCCTGCTGCAAAGCCAGCGGGTTTGTTGGGGTTGAGTTTAGAGCTGGTGGGAGCTCCAGGGAGTCCTTTCTCCCGACAGCTCCGTGCACGAGTTGTTTTGGATCAGCATGCTCCAGGCACCCAGGAACTGTCTGCACGATGCTCCTGAGTGGAAGGGAGAGAGGAGTGCCGTGGAGCAGTCCCGCGTTTGAATGGCATTCCCTGCCGTTCAGCTCTGAGGAAGTATACGGAACTATTTCACAGGAGCTGCTCTCTTCTGTTTGTTTCCAGACGTGGCGGGAGGCGATGGATATCCAGCTTCCCGGCTGGCTCCCAGGGCGGACGCGCAGGGAGATCGCATGGGTACGTCATGGCTTTTTACTGCCTTTGTGAGCTGCCAGCTCCAAGCCCAAATGCGTGCAGGTGTGAGAATATAGACCTGCATTGTGTGTGCCGTGACATTCCGTGATCCCCGTGTATGTTCTGCTGTTCAGTTATGATGGTGTATATCACAGTGTATGATGGAAACGTGTCACGGGTGTTTGGTTGCAGATGTGGCTCCAGCTCCAGCTCCTCAGCTGGATCCTGCGCTGGAGCTCAGCTGGCATCCCAGGGGTGAGTAGTCAGTCTTGGCTGACTTCACAGACTAAGCACTCCTTTTCAGTATTTTAGTAGGGAGAAATTTAACTGGATCCTTTCTGTTAAGGTCCTCAAAGAGCAAAGTATAAAGCCAGACTAGGGCAATCTTCCCAGCAGTCATCGGAAGTCCTAAAGGAAATCCTGGGACAACTGGAGAAAGCGGCACATGGTGGGTGTATAGCACTCTTAACCAGAAGGCTTGGGAAGCTGCGGTTTTAGACACCCGTATGGACAAGCCATAGGCAGCCCAAGCAGAAAGGGCTCGATGAGAGCCTCGCTGCTCTGACACTCGATTGCACACCTCGCAGGTGCTGGTGAGCTGCAGAGATGGTCTCTGCTGCCAGTTGTGGTTCCGGCTGAGTCCCAGGCACAGCTGCTGCCCCAGTTATCCCATCGCTGGCCAGAGCTGTTCTGGGCAGACGCTGGTATCCAGCTGGCAGGAACTGGTGGTGCTCACACCTTGCTGCCAGTGGCCGGAGGGGAGAGAGCCCTTGGGCGGCAGAGAGGATGTGCAGGCAGCTTGGGGTCGCTGAGAGCGGCAGACTTTTCCGGGGCTGCAGGCATGCCCTGGCCAGGGTCAGAGCAGCCCCGACTTCACCGCCTGGTCCAGCCCCGTTGTTCTCCTTGATGTTTGAGGACTCTGTGACGCCTCGGGGTCAGGGACAGGTGAAAGCTGGACACCCAGCTTGAGGCCGGACAGCTACCTTGAAGGCAGCTAAAATGAAAGGCTGTGCATTCAGTCTCGGGTGGTTTAGCTGCCTGTGTGTAGTTGTGCTTTAGATACCTTGTTTGTGGCTTTCCTCTTGTTTTGGGGGACTGCGGGCTCTTCACTACCACTTGTGAAAGTGCCCAGAACATGGTTGCAAGAGCTTGGGGTTCATTCCACTGTGTGGGGCTGTTACCCTTAGTGTGTGATGGAGTTGGCATGATGGGACGTGCTTCTCCAAAGGGCTCTTTCCCCACCTGAGTTGGCTGCAGCGTCCTCCTGTCCTCTCTGAGGGAAGTAATTTACCGTCATCTTGCAGTTTGCCCAAAATGAACTCAGTGGAATGTGAACAGGAAGATGACCTGCAATCTCCCAGTCTCTCAGCAGGTCAGGTTTTGCCGTCTACTGGTAAACTGGAAAGTGTCCCGTGCTTAATTTTTTTCCGTGAATGACACATTGTTTGGACCAGTGATGAGGTGCACCCCCAAACGCCCAGTCTTTGTTTCTAAGTGTGATTAATGTATTTTGCCTCCTGAAGATACCGTGTTCCTGAGGAGGAACGGTTACTTCTACTTAAACTGACCCACTTTCTTTCTAAAGAGATGGACCGTGAGACCGTGGAGAAGGAGGCGCTTGAGGAAGGAGGCAGTCCCTCAGTGCCAGTCTCTGACGGAAAAACGGGGGCAATTCAACCAACCGGCGTGGCAGGTAATTGCTGTCCCTCGGTCATCCAGTGTCATATCTCAAAATCCCTGGGTGTCTGCAGGCTCTTCCCCTGGTGCCGGCTACTGCACATGGTGTCAGCAGCCGAACTATTAGTGCAGAGCAAGTGTTCTGAAGGGAGCCAGGAGCGGCTCTCTGAGGATGGCTGTCGTCTCGGGGGTGTGGAGGTTCTTGCCAGCAGTGTGCCAGAGAGACACCGGTAACCCTCTGTGGATGTGGTGAAGTGCTCGCCTCCCACCGCCCCCCCTTTCCCAGGAGTTTCAGAACTCTGCCATTTTGGGAACGAGGCCATCTGAACCTCGTTCAGTAGATGCAAGTGGTGCCCATGATGGAGGAAAGGCAAAGGGGGAGAGCGATGTTGAGGTGTCTCGTGAGAGGGCCTGACTCCGTCCCCTCGGGGTGTGGGTGCTGGGCTGGGGAGGGAGAGCTGGGGGTGGCACTCCCTGATGCAGGGATGCAGAAAGAGAGGCTCCAGAGTGCACTGGTTTGCAATGGCTTTGGGAGTTTCCTTTGTTTCTACTGAAATGTTGCAGCCCCAGGATGGTCACTCCTTCGGAGATGCTAACAAAGTGAGAGAGACCATTTCCTAGCAATGTCAGACCTCCTGTGAGATTGCCAGTCGTGCGCAGGACACACTAACGTGCAGAATTGTTCCTCCAGGTGTGGATGGCAGGAGAAACTCAAATGCTGGGGATCCCAATGATTTCCAGAAATACTGCATAGAAGGCACCGTGGCAGTCTTGGGCTCCGTGCTGTTTGGGATGGCATTGTGTGGTGTGATCTGTCTGTGGAGGAAGAGGAAACAGTGAGTTGTTGGGAGGTTTTTTGGCCAAACTTCTGTATGAGATGGCTGCTGTTGGTCATGAAGCATTTAGAGTATTCCGGAGTGCCGAGTTACTTACTGGCTAGACTCGACTGAGGTTTCTGCGGTAAGATGCTTTAAGTGGCCTCTCCATTCATGGGCATTCTTTTCTGAAACCCCTTCTTACTGTGGCAAGTGTTGGTTACAAGTGACCCTGCCTTGACAAGAGCCGACCCAGCGACAGACGTAGGCAGAGCAAGGTCAGAAAGTAAAAACAACAAGGGATGCTGTTGCCATAGAAAGTGAGACCTGCAACAGTGACATCTCCCTACCAGTGAACCCCGCAGCAGAAATCCCTCTGTTAGGTGATGCTGTAAATCCCAGACGTTCACCGCAGCCAAGGTGTCCCAGCAACGCAGACCGTGGTGACGAACCTTCCCAGCTCTGTGCCTTGCTTTGGAGAAAGAGTCAGTCTGTCCCACCTGCAGCCCAACACTGCCAGCGTGCGCGTTCTCAGCACAGGCAGGGCTTTTGTCTGTGCAGGGTACGTATCCCTTTGGATAGGTATTGTGAAGAGAGGATGGAGAGCACCTCAGCGAAGAGTGAGCCGAGGCTGTCCCCTCGCCTGGTCAGGGATGGGCATGGAGGCGAGCGCTGGTCCCTGCCAGGCATGCTGAGAAAGTCGACCAGGAGGCTCTGCTGGCCCTGCAGTGCCGTGCCCGGCTTTGGTCCCCTCGGCCTGCTGGGGTCAGGTCTCCTTCCCGGCACATGCAGAGCAGGCAGGTCAGGATGGTCAGGGCTGAGAGGAGACGAGCCATGGGCAGGCGAGCAGAGCCCCAGCCGAGGAGTTTGGGGCACCCCGTTTTCTGCACAAAGCTCTCCGTGCCCACAGCTCCCACATGCAGCCAGGTGCCCAAACCCCACAGGGTGCCCAGCGCTGCCCCGCACCCTGGCACCCACGTGGCACCGCAGCTGCAGCGGGGCCTCAGCAGCCTCCTCTCTTCACAGGCGCCTCTCTGCAGCTTCGTGAGCCCGGCCTGACACCAGCAGCCGCCCCATGCGCCCAGACAGCTGTCCCGCATGCCCCAGAACCCCTGAGAGCCGGACCCGATGCCAGCAGCCACCGCCTGTGCCTGGAAATCCAGCCCACCTGCCACGGAGCACCAAGGATCCGACCCCCGCCTGCCCAAACAGTGTGTGTCCTGAAAAAAGGGTGTTGTTAATAAAAGACAGGTTTGGACCCTTTAAATCAGGCTTTGGACTCTAGAAATGAGGCTTTGGACCTTCATAATCAGAACTGGGGAATTAAAAATGATGCTCTGCGCCCTTTAAGTGCGTCCTTGAACCTTGAAAGTGAGGCTTGGAAATATTGCAAATGAGGGTGTAGACCCTGAAAATGAGGGTTTGGACCTTAAAAAGGAGGCTTTCAATCTTAGAATCAAAGCTTTGTACTCCAAAAATGAAGCTTTGGGCCCTAAAAATGAAGCTGTGAGCCTTAAAAGAGGGGTTTGGACACTCAGCATGTGGCTTGGGCCCTCAAAACGACTGTCTGGATCCTAAAAATGCCACCTTGGAGCCTGAAAGTGAGGCTTTCGAAAGTCAAAATGAAGCTTTGAAGTCTATAAAGGAGACTACGCAAACTACAATGGAGCCTTTGGACCAGTAACATGAAGCTTTGAAGTCTAAAATGATGCTCTGGGAGCAAAACTAAGACTTTAGAAAGTAAAAATGAGGCTTTGAACTCTCTAAATGTAGCTTTGGACCCTGAAAAGAGGCTTGCTGCCCTAAAAGTGAGGGTTTAAACCGTAAAAATGAAACTGTGGGCCCCCAAAAAAGGCTATGGGTAATAAAAGACAGGTTTGGAACAAAAAAATGAGGATTTTGGCCCTCAAAGGGACTCTTTGGGCACTAAAAAGAATGGGCCAGATGCTACAAATGACACTCGGGACCCTGCAAACGAGGGGAACACGTTATGTTCCTCTCTGGCCCCAAGAGCTGAAGCTTTGATCCTGAATATAGGGCTTTGGGCACCCCAGTGAAGGCTTTGAGCTGTCAAAGAGGGCTTTGGAGCCTATAAATGAGAGTTTGGACCCTCCAAAGGAGGATTTGGGCCTTCAAAATGGGGCTTGGGAAATGAAATGGAGGTTTTGAACCCTGAAATCAGGTTTGGTGCCCTAAAATGATGCTTTGGTACCAAAACCTAAGGCTTTTCACCTTAAAACTGGGGTTTTGGAGGCTCAAAATGAGGCTTTGGACATGAAACAAATGAGGCTTTGTAGCCTAAATGAGGAGTTTGGACCCTCAAATGAGGCTTTGGGCCCACCAAATGACTATTTGGGCTGTCAAAATGAGGCTTTGGTCCGTCGAAATTGCAGACTGGATCCTAAAAATGAGGCTATGGTTCCTGAAAGCGAGGCTTTGGTCCCTGAAAAGGAGGCTTTAGAAGCTAAAACTGAGGGTTTGGGCCCAAAAATGAGCCTTTGGACCCTATAAATAAGGCTTTGTGACGTGCGGAAACAGACTCCACAACCCGTAAGGTTGTAAAGTAGGTATGTTTATTCAGCGCTGGGCAGCATGGGGGGTCATCCCGCCAAAGTCGTGCGTGGACACGTGGTGGCTTGTCGTGGATTTATACAAGAAAGTGTTACATATACAAAAGGTTTCCCAATACGCCTATACATATGCATGACCTGTCCCCGCTTCATATTAAAATTAGCCCCCAGAGGTCATTTCCATAAACCCCTCCCAACCGCGCTTGCGCGATGCCTCCTGATGGTGGTCGCAGGGGGTCGTGGGGATGAAGGCTGATGACTCTTCTTCGTCACCGCTGGTAACCCCTTGTTCTTGCGCAGACTCAGTTGCTCCTTGACTCTTGTCCAAACTGCAGGGTTGGTTTCAGCTGGTTTTTAGGACAAGTTTCTGTTCTTATCAGGAACTGTCCTTTGCTGAGAGATTGCAAGACTCCTTATTTCAATAGTTTTTTGTATAATAGTTACAACTTTTATAGTTACACTTGTCCTGGTTTCAGCTGGGATAGAGTTAATTTTCTTCTTAGTAGCTGGTAGAGTGCTGTGTTTTGGATTTAGGATGAGAATAATGTTGATAACACACTGATGTTTTGGTTCTTGCTGAGCAGAGTTTACACTAGTCAAGGACTTTTTAGCTTCTTGTGCTCTGCCAGGTGCATAAGAAGCTGGGAGGGAGCATAGCTAGGACAGCTGACCCAGACTGGCCAAAGGGCTGTTCCGTACCATATGACATCGTGCTCAGTATATAAGCTGGGGGAAGAAGAAGGAAGAGGGGGGACGTTCGGAGTGATGGCGTTTGTCTTCCTAAGTAACCGTTACACGTGATGGAGCCCTGCTTTCCTGGGGATGGCTGAACACCTGCCTGCCGCTGGGAAGTAGTGAATGAATTCCTTGCTTTGCTTTCTTGTGCGCGCGGCTTTTGCTTTCCCTATTAAACTGTCTGTATCTCAACCCATGAGTTTTCTCACTTTTACTCTTCCGATTCTCTCCCCCATCCCACCGGGGGGGAATGAGCGAGCGGCTGTGTGGTGCTTAGTTGCTGGCTGGGGTTAAACCACGATAACACTCTAAAGCCCCTTTTCAGTTCCCCCTTTTCTATAAAGTTAGAAAATTCTTTTACTATATCTTATTTTAATATAATGCTTCTTTATCTAATATTTTCTCAAAATATTTGTTAGATTCAAGTTTTCGTCAAAGTTGGTTCTTCTTCCATTCGCTGTAGGAATTCCCTGTGCTCTGGAAATGCCACCAAGCTCACCAAATTATTACACACAGAGCCATAGACCGAATTACAACTATAATTGTCATAATAAACAATTGTTTTAACCATGCCAAGTTTGGTAACCAAGATGTTAATTTTTCTATTAAGTCACTAAATCCCCAAGATGTGTTATCTTGGGCTACTTCATGCAAGATTTTGTTTTTTTTTCCCAAATTTGAGATAAATCTTTTTCAATCCTCTTGTCTTGGTTAACATAGGTAAAGCAATGTTCACCAATAACCATACACAAACCTCCTTCTTTAGCAAAAAGCATATCCAGCCCTAGCCTGTTTTGAAGTGTTACTTGTTTTAAGGAAGAAATTTCTTTCTGTAGAGCCGTGAGCGCATCAGCTGTAGCATTATTAATAATTTCCATTGTAGCTGAAATGTTAGCCTTATAAGGCCTTTTCTAATTCACTAACTCCTCACCATGGAAGAAACCACCTCGCAAAGCTATGAAACCTGGTTGGCCTCGTTATTAAAGGGTTCAGTTTCCTTTTGATTGGATGGGTTACAGGTTTCATATAGGTTTGTAATAGGCCAAGCGTGCGTAAACTGGTTCAGTCTTGTGCAATAGTAACGTTAGGAACTATAGTCCCTACAGCACATTGGCCCTTCCACCCTAAAGGCAATACCTTATATCCCCACTTTCCACAGATCCCTGATCTACAGGAGTCAGCCAGCTTTTGGGGATATTGCTGGCGTTTTTCCGAGTCTGCTTGCTATTCCACATATTTGCACCTCCATACTTGATGTAACTAGTGCAATTGGAGTAGGCCCCAACAAAGCTCGAAATTCCACAATGTCTGTCTGTGCTATTCCCTCCCGTATTCTGTGTGGTGTTTTCTAGGTAGCACCTCTGGACACAAGGTACTCCTTCAGTCTCGTTCCAGAGTAGGCTTAAATCTATCTGCCATTCGAGATTCCTTTTTGGTATCTCTGTGTGCTCAGGGAGGAATATATTGTTAAAGGCATTAGCTATCTCCGAAAAATTAGGAAAAATGGTAGCGACTATGGGGTGGCCATGCCTTGCGTTTGCGGGCAAGTGTGAGCAAATCCAGAAGTCAGACCAATTTATGGCACTAGCAATTTTGTCATGTAGCTGCCAAAAAGCATTACTCTCTCATGCCCCCAGTCTTCCTATTAGCCTTACAATCAGCGTCGTGACAAGGTAAGCTTTCTTTGCTGTACTTGCGCAAGGTAAGGAGCACCTGGAAAGGTCCTTCCCACTGTGGCTCCAAGGTTCTTTCTGCAAGAGACCTTATATAGACATAATCTCCAGGTTGGATGTTATGTACAGGTCCATCTAAACCTCTACTTCGAGTTCCGACCACATGTTTCTCAATTTTGTTGAGTTGTTTGCTTAATACTACCATGTAAGAGGTTATAATTTCATCCCCAGCCTGTGTGGACATCCCTTTCTGTATTCCATAGGGTCGTCCATATAAGATTTCAAAAGGGCTCAGTTCTTCCTTTGCTCTTGGCCTAGTTCGTATGCGCAAGAGAGCCAAAGGGAAAGACTGAGGCCAAGCTAGGTTATTCTCCTGTCCCAATTTCACAATCTGCTGTTTGATTAAGTGGTTCATTTTTCTACTTGGCCACTCGACTGAAGGCGATATATGATGTGAAGCTGCCAATCTATATGCAAATGGCGGCTAATTTGTTGTACTACCTTTGAGATAAAATGTCGTCCTCTGTCAGAGGATATGGTTGCTGGAACCCCAAAACGTGGTATTATCTCTTGCATTAATATTCTAGTTACCTCCCAAGCCTTGGCTGTCCTGGTAGGGAATGCTTCTGGCCAACCTGAAAAAGTATCAGTTAATATTAGCAAATACCTATAACCCCCTTATATGGGAAGTTTCGAGAAATCTATCTGCCAGTTCTAACCTGGAACATTTCCTTTGCTGATATTTCCAAATTTCATATGGTTTTCTACTTTTGGGTTGTTCTTTAAGCATACTTCACATCTATTAACTACAGTCTTTAGAGTCCGATATAAATTTCTAGCTACAATTTGAGAGTTATATAAGGCTTCAGTTCCCCAGTGAGTTTTGTTGTGCTCTGTTTTTATAAGTTACCATAATATGCTAAAGAGAACTATTATTCTGTTATCTTTCAACAGTGCCCATCCTGATGGGCTGATTTCAGCTCCTAAGTTAGTGATCAGCTTCTGATCCTTTTCATCATATTCAATTGTTTCAGCTAGTGGCAAAGATTTTTCAGGATTTATACTTAATACCTCACCTTGTTCTGCAGCTCGCCTTGCCTCACAATCAGCCAATTTATTCCCCACTTCCCTGTCAGTGTTACCTTTCTGATGTCCTTTGCAGTGCATAATTGCCACTGCTGGTGGAAGTTGTACAGCATAAATTATATCAGCATGTTTTATACTTTTCCCTTGAGCAGTCAAGAGTCCTCATTCCTTCCAAATTGCTCCATGGGCGTGGACTACACCAAAGGCATATTTTGAATCCGTCCATTTACTCGCAGCCCTTCGGCCAGCTCCAACGCTCTCGCTAGGGCAATTTTTTCAGCTCGTTGTGCAGATGTGCCCTTAGGGAGTGACTTTGCTTCCACCAGTCGGTCTGTGGTGGTTACAGCATATCCTGCCATTCAAACTCCATTCTTTACGAAACTGCTCCCATCAGTATACCACGTTTGGTCGGCTTCCTCCAGTGGCTCCTCCTTCAAGTTTGGTCTGCTTGCATATACAGTCTCAATAGTTTCTATACAATCATGCACAACAATCTCCATTTCCTGTTTATCGCTTAAAAAGGAAGCAGGGTTGATAATTGTAGATGTGTCTATATCATCCTGTTCCATCAAAACTGCCTGATATTTCAAGAATCTTGATGTTGAAAGCCAGTGTCCCCCTTTTTGTTTCTAAAGCGAAGGTTACACAATCATCTTTTGTCCCAAAGCAAATTTTCAAGTTTCTTGGCTAATCAAAACAACGGCGGCCACTGCCCGAAGGCATCCCGGCCATCTTTTGCTTACTTAACCAACTGTTTGAAGAAGTATGCTACAGCTCCTTTATAAGGACCCAGCTTCTGGGCCAGAATTCCCAGAGCCACCCCTTGCCTTTACATCTGGTAGGTCCAAAGCTGGAGCCTTCATTAGCTCCAATTTCGGTTCCTTGCAACCATAATCAGCACCAACCTGTCATTCCCAAAAAGGTCCGAGGCTCTTTTACCATGGTCGGTCCTGGAGTCCTGCAGATAGCTTCCTTTCGGTCATTCCCGAGCTGTCTTTGTCCCTTAGAAATGACGAATCCCAGGTATATCACTTCCTTCTTCAGGATTTGGGCTTTCTGTAATGAGGCTCGATAACCACTTAGTCCCAGAAAATTCAAGAAGCTCACAGTCTGTTCCTTACACTTTTCATCCTTTTCTGTGGTTATTAAGATATCATCCACATATTGCAAAAGAATCCCATTTCCTGGGGGCCTCTCCCAGGTCTCCAATTCCTTAGCTAATTGATTTCTAATAATGGTAGGGCTATTTTTAAATCCTTGGGGTAGCACTGTCCAGGTCAGTTGGGTTTTTCGTCCTGTATCAGGGGTTTCCCATTCAAAGGCAAATAAATTGTGGCTTTCTGGAGCCAAGGTAAGGCAAAAGAATGCATCCTTTAAATCTAATACAATAAACCATTCATAGGTTTCTTTTAAACTAGTCAGCGGAGTATATGGGTTTGCCACTACCGGATACAAATCTTCATCTATTTGATTTATTGCCCGCAAATCTTGCGCCAATCGATAAGTTTTCCCATCAGGCGTTTTGACAGGCAGAATGGGAGTGTTATATTCTGAAGAGCATTCAATTAATAGTCCAAATTTTATAAACTCTTCTATGATACTTTTGACCCCTCGCCTATCTTCCAATTTCAAGGGGTATTGCTTTAACCAAACTTAAAATTTCAATGTGATTTTCATCTGGTATTTTAAATTCAATTTCCTCATTTCTAAATTTTATTTTGGCATTTAGTTGTTCTAATAGGTCCCTCCCCGGTAATGGTCTAGGAGCCTCAGGCAGGTAGAGATATCTGTGAATCCCCACACTCTTCCCAATTCTAAATTTTAATGGTCTCAAGAAAAAGCCTTTTCAACCTGTCCAGTTGCTCTCACATCATTAACATTTTGTTTAACAAGGTTTGATTCAATACAGAGAATGTGGCACCTGTGTCTATTAAAAATTCTACAGGTTTCTCTTCTTTCCCTAGCTGAACTTTTACCAAGGGTTCCACTAGGGAGGATTCCCCTGGTCCCCATCAATCATTCTCTTGTACTTCTGCCACAGTCTTCAAATTACGTGTCTGCTGGGGGCATTCTTTTTCCAGTGTCTGAACCCTTTACAATAAGCACATATACGATTATATCTCAAACTACCCCTTCCTCTACTGTTCATTCCTCTCCCTATTTGCCCAGTTCCTCCTGTTTGCATTCTTTCCAAACTTTGCTGAGCTAATGAGCCGCTATCTCCTTTCCCAGTTTCCTTCTGTCCTCCCCCTCCCTATTCCGATATACTCTCCACACTTCCTCCAGCAACTTTCTAAATTCCTTATATCTGGTACTTTAAGTTTCTGAAGTTTCTTTCTGATATCATTAGTGGATTGTCCCAAAAACAGATACACCAACAGCTTCTGACTCCAGTTCCATAGTAATAAATCTTCTCACAGCAGCCCGTAAGCGATCTAAAAGCTCTGTGGGCGTTTCAGTCTGCCCCTGCTTGATAGCATACAGAGCAGACCAGTTAACTGCCTTTGGGCTACATGAGCTTGGGCTGCCTTTAATACAAGCTGCTTCTCAGTTTCAGTCATATCATCTAGCATGAAATCCACATCTTTCCAATCCGGGTCCAAATTCTTAGTAATCCACTCAAACCTTTTCGCAATCCCACTTGGGTCCTCCCTGTACCTCTTAACTGCATCCTTCCACTTATCCACATCATCCATCTGGAAAGGCACTTTTCTTCCACCTTTCTGGGTTTCTCTTTCACCTTCAAACACCTCTGTCCAATATTACCTGCTGAACAACATTGCTTCAACTTCCCTAACACATTTTGATTTTCCTTTTCCAAAGCCAACACCATGGGATCTTGGGGAGCAAAATTAAAACCACAATCTTTCTGCCACTCAGGGTGATTTCGGAGGGTGAAAAACATTATCTGCATACATAGCTTCGTCCCATTTTCCCTCCCTCCTTAAAAATAACAGGAGTTGCAGCAAGACATTATACTTCATCATCTAATTTATACAATGGCCATCACTGATTACAATGCTTAATTAGAGTTTTCTTATTCACATTTCCTCCAGGAGGATCCCCTATGTCCTTCCAACGATACAAAATACAACCTAATGGAGATTTCTTTGGTATCTTTTTACTTTGCTGGGACCCTCCCATTTTACTGGTCCGAGTTCTCTCCAGTATTCCCACAGTATCTTAACAGTTAGTTCCACGGTCCACACTTTACCACTTAGAGGGTTACAGAATTACTGTTTTACATCCTTACAACCTTTTTCTTTCGCTTCGTCTGTCTCCGGCCGTTTCCCTCACGGGACAACGAAACCGCGGATCAGGACTCCGCGCTCACTTCACAGCGATGCTGTGTCTCAAACACACATACACACAAATTTTTACATACAATACATACAATACATAGATACAATACATACAATACGAACATATAATATATGCAATGCCCGGGTAAATGAAACAGATAATTATCGCTCCAGTTGATATCCCTTCAGCAGCTGCAAAGATTTAAATACTTTTTGTGAGAGGTCCGCTTAACCGTCCTCCTGCTTCTTATACAGCCATTAGCAGGTCCGTCCTGGCTCCCGATACCGGGATGCAGCGGTGACCTCAGATTTGCTCGATCTACCCCCAAGATCGCTAGCGGCCGCTCTATCGGTCAGCTAATCTCCTTGGCCACTCTATCGGCCAGGGCACCCTCTTCACCTATGGGGACTATGCTGCACGCCAGACGTCTCTGCGCGGTTTACCAGCAGCCCCGGCCAAGCGTACGACTTACTGGCCCTTCTTGTAAAACATACCGTTTAATCCGCGGCTTCAGGAGGTTGTTGTCTGCTCCCACAGTGAGCGGATGGCAGCGGAGGCTCCTCCGAGGAAGATGCTCAGGGTGCGCCTAGGAGCGTCCGCTCCGCAGTCGATCCTGCAGTCGAGCAGAGACTCTCCTGCCTGGCTCGCCAAAACTGATGTGCGGAAACAGACTCCACAACCCGTAAGGTTGTAAAGTAGGTATGTTTATTCAGCGCTGGGCAGCATGGGGGGTCATCCCGCCAAAGTCGTGCGTGCACACGTGGTGGCTTGTCGTGGATTTATACAAGAAAGTGTTACATATACAAAAGGTTTCCCAATACGCCTATACATATGCATGACCTGTCCCCGCTTCATATTAAAATTAGCCCCCAGAGGTCATTTCCATAAACCCCTCCCAACCGCGCTTGCGCGATGCCTCCTGATGGTGGTCACAGGGGGTCGTGGGGATGAAGGCTGATGACTCTTCTTCGTCACCGCTGGTAACCCCTTGTTCTTGCGCAGACTCAGTTGCTCCTTGACTCTTGTCCAAACTGCAGGGTCGGTTTCAGCTGGTTTTTAGGACAAGTTTCTGTTCTTATCAGGAACTGTCCTTCGCTGAGAGATTGCAAGACTCCTTATTTCAATAGTTTTTTGTATAATAGTTACAACTTTTATAGTTACACGCTAAAGCCCCTTTTCACCAAAGGCTCCCTTTCAGTTTGCAAAGTCCTCTTTTTGGATTCCAAAGCCTCATTTTGACTTTCCAAAGCCTCAGTTTCAGGCTCCAAAGTTGCATCTTGAGTTTCCAAACCCTCGTTTTTAGGGCCAACCCCCTGTTTTACGGCTCAAAGCTTCATTTTTAGAGTACAAAGCTTTGATTCCAGGGTTTAAAGCCTCCTTTTGATGGTCCAAGCCCTCATTTTCAGGGTCTAAACCCTCATTTACAATTTCCAAGCCCCACTTTTAAGATTCAAGGGCTCATTTCAAGGGCCCAGAGCATCATTTTTAAGTCCCCCGTTCTGATTTTGAAGGTCCAAAGCCTGATTCTTAGAGTCCAAAGCCTTATTTATAGGGTCCAAAGGCTCATTTTTGGGCCCAAACCCTCAGTTTTAGCTTCTAAAGCCTCCTTTTCAGGGACCAAAGCCTCTCTTTCAGGAACCATAGCCTCATTTTTAGGATCCAGTCTGCAATTTCGACGGACCAAAGCCTCATTTTGACAGCCCAAATAGTCATTTGGTGGGCCCAAAGCCTCATTTGAGGGTCCAAACTCCTCATTTAGGCTACAAAGCCTCATTTGTTTCATGTCCAAAGCCTCATTTTGAGCCTCCAAAACCCCAGTTTTAAGGTGAAAAGCCTTAGGTTTTGGTACCAAAGCATCATTTTAGGGCACCAAACCTGATTTCAGGGTTCAAAACCTCCATTTCATTTCCCAAGCCCCATTTTGAAGGCCCAAATCCTCCTTTGGAGGGTCCAAACTCTCATTTATAGGCTCCAAAGCCCTCTTTGACAGCTCAAAGCCTTCACTGGGGTGCCCAAAGCCCTATATTCAGGATCAAAGCTTCAGCTCTTGGGGCCAGAGAGGAACATAACGTGTTCCCCTCGTTTGCAGGGTCCCGAGTGTCATTTGTAGCATCTGGCCCATTCTTTTTAGTGCCCAAAGAGTCCCTTTGAGGGCCAAAATCCTCATTTTTTTGTTCCAAACCTGTCTTTTATTACCCATAGCCTTTTTTGGGGGCCCACAGTTTCATTTTTACGGTTTAAACCCTCACTTTTAGGGCAGCAAGCCTCTTTTCAGGGTCCAAAGCTACATTTAGAGAGTTCAAAGCCTCATTTTTACTTTCTAAAGTCTTAGTTTTGCTCCCAGAGCATCATTTTAGACTTCAAAGCTTCATGTTACTGGTCCAAAGGCTCCATTGTAGTTTGCGTAGTCTCCTTTATAGACTTCAAAGCTTCATTTTGACTTTCGAAAGCCTCACTTTCAGGCTCCAAGGTGGCATTTTTAGGATCCAGACAGTCGTTTTGAGGGCCCAAGCCACATGCTGAGTGTCCAAACCCCTCTTTTAAGGCTCACAGCTTCATTTTTAGGGCCCAAAGCTTCATTTTTGGAGTACAAAGCTTTGATTCTAAGATTGAAAGCCTCCTTTTTAAGGTCCAAACCCTCATTTTCAGGGTCTACACCCTCATTTGCAATATTTCCAAGCCTCACTTTCAAGGTTCAAGGACGCACTTAAAGGGCGCAGAGCATCATTTTTAATTCCCCAGTTCTGATTATGAAGGTCCAAAGCCTCATTTCTAGAGTCCAAAGCCTGATTTAAAGGGTCCAAACCTGTCTTTTATTAACAACACCCTTTTTTCAGGACACACACTGTTTGGGCAGGCGGGGGTCGGATCCTTGGTGCTCCGTGGCAGGTGGGCTGGATTTCCAGGCACAGGCGGTGGCTGCTGGCATCGGGTCCGGCTCTCAGGGGTTCTGGGGCATGCGGGACAGCTGTCTGGGCGCATGGGGCGGCTGCTGGTGTCAGGCCGGGCTCACGAAGCTGCAGAGAGGCGCCTGTGAAGAGAGGAGGCTGCTGAGGCCCCGCTGCAGCTGCGGTGCCACGTGGGTGCCAGGGTGCGGGGCAGCGCTGGGCACCCTGTGGGGTTTGGGCACCTGGCTGCATGTGGGAGCTGTGGGCACGGAGAGCTTTGTGCAGAAAACGGGGTGCCCCAAACTCCTCGGCTGGGGCTCTGCTCGCCTGCCCATGGCTCGTCTCCTCTCAGCCCTGACCATCCTGACCTGCCTGCTCTGCATGTGCCGGGAAGGAGACCTGACCCCGGCAGGCCGAGGGGACCAAAGCCGGGCACGGCACTGCAGGGCCAGCAGAGCCTCCTGGTCGACTTTCTCAGCATGCCTGGCAGGGACCAGCGCTCGCCTCCATGCCCATCCCTGACCAGGCGAGGGGACAGCCTCGGCTCACTCTTCGCTGAGGTGCTCTCCATCCTCTCTTCACAATACCTATCCAAAGGGATACGTACCCTGCACAGACAAAAGCCCTGCCTGTGCTGAGAACGCGCACGCTGGCAGTGTTGGGCTGCAGGTGGGACAGACTGACTCTTTCTCCAAAGCAAGGCACAGAGCTGGGAAGGTTCGTCACCACGGTCTGCGTTGCTGGGACACCTTGGCTGCGGTGAACGTCTGGGATTTACAGCATCACCTAACAGAGGGATTTCTGCTGCGGGGTTCACTGGTAGGGAGATGTCACTGTTGCAGGTCTCACTTTCTATGGCAACAGCATCCCTTGTTGTTTTTACTTTCTGACCTTGCTCTGCCTACGTCTGTCGCTGGGTCGGCTCTTGTCAAGGCAGGGTCACTTGTAACCAACACTTGCCACAGTAAGAAGGGGTTTCAGAAAAGAATGCCCATGAATGGAGAGGCCACTTAAAGCATCTTACCGCAGAAACCTCAGTCGAGTCTAGCCAGTAAGTAACTCGGCACTCCGGAATACTCTAAATGCTTCATGACCAACAGCAGCCATCTCATACAGAAGTTTGGCCAAAAAACCTCCCAACAACTCACTGTTTCCTCTTCCTCCACAGACAGATCACACCACACAATGCCATCCCAAACAGCACGGAGCCCAAGACTGCCACGGTGCCTTCTATGCAGTATTTCTGGAAATCATTGGGATCCCCAGCATTTGAGTTTCTCCTGCCATCCACACCTGGAGGAACAATTCTGCACGTTAGTGTGTCCTGCGCACGACTGGCAATCTCACAGGAGGTCTGACATTGCTAGGAAATGGTCTCTCTCACTTTGTTAGCATCTCCGAAGGAGTGACCATCCTGGGGCTGCAACATTTCAGTAGAAACAAAGGAAACTCCCAAAGCCATTGCAAACCAGTGCACTCTGGAGCCTCTCTTTCTGCATCCCTGCATCAGGGAGTGCCACCCCCAGCTCTCCCTCCCCAGCCCAGCACCCACACCCCGAGGGGACGGAGTCAGGCCCTCTCACGAGACACCTCAACATCGCTCTCCCCCTTTGCCTTTCCTCCATCATGGGCACCACTTGCATCTACTGAACGAGGTTCAGATGGCCTCGTTCCCAAAATGGCAGAGTTCTGAAACTCCTGGGAAAGGGGGGGCGGTGGGAGGCGAGCACTTCACCACATCCACAGAGGGTTACCGGTGTCTCTCTGGCACACTGCTGGCAAGAACCTCCACACCCCCGAGACGACAGCCATCCTCAGAGAGCCGCTCCTGGCTCCCTTCAGAACACTTGCTCTGCACTAATAGTTCGGCTGCTGACACCATGTGCAGTAGCCGGCACCAGGGGAAGAGCCTGCAGACACCCAGGGATTTTGAGATATGACACTGGATGACCGAGGGACAGCAATTACCTGCCACGCCGGTTGGTTGAATTGCCCCCGTTTTTCCGTCAGAGACTGGCACTGAGGGACTGCCTCCTTCCTCAAGCGCCTCCTTCTCCACGGTCTCACGGTCCATCTCTTTAGAAAGAAAGTGGGTCAGTTTAAGTAGAAGTAACCGTTCCTCCTCAGGAACACGGTATCTTCAGGAGGCAAAATACATTAATCACACTTAGAAACAAAGACTGGGCGTTTGGGGGTGCACCTCATCACTGGTCCAAACAATGTGTCATTCACGGAAAAAAATTAAGCACGGGACACTTTCCAGTTTACCAGTAGACGGCAAAACCTGACCTGCTGAGAGACTGGGAGATTGCAGGTCATCTTCCTGTTCACATTCCACTGAGTTCATTTTGGGCAAACTGCAAGATGACGGTAAATTACTTCCCTCAGAGAGGACAGGAGGACGCTGCAGCCAACTCAGGTGGGGAAAGAGCCCTTTGGAGAAGCACGTCCCATCATGCCAACTCCATCACACACTAAGGGTAACAGCCCCACACAGTGGAATGAACCCCAAGCTCTTGCAACCATGTTCTGGGCACTTTCACAAGTGGTAGTGAAGAGCCCGCAGTCCCCCAAAACAAGAGGAAAGCCACAAACAAGGTATCTAAAGCACAACTACACACAGGCAGCTAAACCACCCGAGACTGAATGCACAGCCTTTCATTTTAGCTGCCTTCAAGGTAGCTGTCCGGCCTCAAGCTGGGTGTCCAGCTTTCACCTGTCCCTGACCCCGAGGCGTCACAGAGTCCTCAAACATCAAGGAGAACAACGGGGCTGGACCAGGCGGTGAAGTCGGGGCTGCTCTGACCCTGGCCAGGGCATGCCTGCAGCCCCGGAAAAGTCTGCCGCTCTCAGCGACCCCAAGCTGCCTGCACATCCTCTCTGCCGCCCAAGGGCTCTCTCCCCTCCGGCCACTGGCAGCAAGGTGTGAGCACCACCAGTTCCTGCCAGCTGGATACCAGCGTCTGCCCAGAACAGCTCTGGCCAGCGATGGGATAACTGGGGCAGCAGCTGTGCCTGGGACTCAGCCGGAACCACAACTGGCAGCAGAGACCATCTCTGCAGCTCACCAGCACCTGCGAGGTGTGCAATCGAGTGTCAGAGCAGCGAGGCTCTCATCGAGCCCTTTCTGCTTGGGCTGCCTATGGCTTGTCCATACGGGTGTCTAAAACCGCAGCTTCCCAAGCCTTCTGGTTAAGAGTGCTATACACCCACCATGTGCCGCTTTCTCCAGTTGTCCCAGGATTTCCTTTAGGACTTCCGATGACTGCTGGGAAGATTGCCCTAGTCTGGCTTTATACTTTGCTCTTTGAGGACCTTAACAGAAAGGATCCAGTTAAATTTCTCCCTACTAAAATACTGAAAAGGAGTGCTTAGTCTGTGAAGTCAGCCAAGACTGACTACTCACCCCTGGGATGCCAGCTGAGCTCCAGCGCAGGATCCAGCTGAGGAGCTGGAGCTGGAGCCACATCTGCAACCAAACACCCGTGACACGTTTCCATCATACACTGTGATATACACCATCATAACTGAACAGCAGAACATACACGGGGATCACGGAATGTCACGGCACACACAATGCAGGTCTATATTCTCACACCTGCACGCATTTGGGCTTGGAGCTGGCAGCTCACAAAGGCAGTAAAAAGCCATGACGTACCCATGCGATCTCCCTGCGCGTCCGCCCTGGGAGCCAGCCGGGAAGCTGGATATCCATCGCCTCCCGCCACGTCTGGAAACAAACAGAAGAGAGCAGCTCCTGTGAAATAGTTCCGTATACTTCCTCAGAGCTGAACGGCAGGGAATGCCATTCAAACGCGGGACTGCTCCACGGCACTCCTCTCTCCCTTCCACTCAGGAGCATCGTGCAGACAGTTCCTGGGTGCCTGGAGCATGCTGATTCAAAACAACTCGTGCACGGAGCTGTCGGGAGAAAGGACTCCCTGGAGCTCCCACCAGCTCTAAACTCAACCCCAACAAACCCGCTGGCTTTGCAGCAGGCACTGGAAGCAGCGCAGGCTGGCAGAGGCTGGCAAAGACAGCTTCCCAAGGCAGAGTGCCCCAGGGGACATCACTCAGCCTGACCCATTCCCTCTCTACTCTTCTGCATGTCTGAGCATCGGCCAAGAAATTATTAAGTAAAATTTCATACGAACAGAATATGAAACCCTAAATGCTCATGCATTCAAGTGCCATACCTGTGGGATCGCCCTGAGGCTCCCGGACAAGATCAGGCTGAGACGCCTGGTGGCCGTCGCCTACAGGCACAGCTGTAATCAAGCACATTTCCATTAGATGTTGTGAGCTACTTCTTTCCCAGTGACCTGCAGTGACTGGAGGGGAGTCAGGGAATGACGTGGCACCCAGACGTGGGTGGGTGGAGATTTCCAAAGCTGCAGAGGGGCCTGGGTGACCTGTTGGCTGGCACCTGGCAGCTCTCAAAGTACCGTTTCCAGGCCACGTGCAACTCCCCTCAAGGACCGGATGGACAAACATACGGCCCCTCGGGGATTTCTTACTGGGAGATCTCTGCTGTGCACAAAAGAAGCCCACATGAAAGCACTGGAGGAAAAAAATGATGGTTCGCACATCTCATGGAGAAGAGCCCGCTGGCCAGTGAGAGGCTGCACAAGTGCTGCCCTGTCTGTTCCCCTGGCCTGTGGGCTGGGGCTGTGTGTCGGGGACCTGTGTTTGCCCAAGGAGAGCACTGCAGGGCTAGAGCAGGAATGCTCCCGTCTTCCTAAGCGGACACCTCCTGAGGACAGACGTCCCCGAGGCTGAAAGCTGGGACCCAGCTGGGGAGCGGCAGAGCCACGGCCCCAGGCACAGCTGTGAGCAGCCTGGGAGAGAAGCGCTCCTGTGGTCTGTTGCCCCTGCAACCATCACGAGAGCTGACCCTGCGACGCCCTGCTCGGGCAGCCTTCCCCCGGCCTGCACGGCAGGGCCAGAGCTCTACGGCAGGGCCAGGCACCACTCCTGGCACCACCGTTCACCTGCAAAAGCCCCCTGCAGCAGCCGCGGCCCCTGTGCCTCCCTGCAGGGCATCTGCCTCCCGCTTGCCCGAGGAGCTGGCCACAGCTCACCCGTCTCAGCCCAGCCCCACTGCTCTCCTGGCCCTGCCCCACTACAGCCCTGGCCCTGCTGTCACCCCGAGGTGCGGTGGGCTCCGCTCCACGCTGCCCAGGGCTGGGTGCCGTCTCTTGCCCGCCTGCCTACCTAATCCCCCCGCTCGCCACGGAGCAGCCCGTGCATCCTGGGCTTGCAGGGCCACCAGGAGGAGGAGAAGAAGGAGGCGCATGGGGGCCACAGCCCCCCACGCCTGCACCATGCTGCTGCTGCTGCTGCTGCTGCTGCTGGCACTGCCAGAGCGGTGCCCGCGGCACAGCAGAGCACATCACGGTGACGCACAGCGGGGGGTTCTGTGACCTCACAGCCTGGCCTCCCCACCGCAGCCACGCCCCTGCGGTTTGCCTCTCCCCCTGGAACGCCCCGCCCCCACATCTCATCTCGGGAGGGCGGGGCTCCTGCAGGGGAGGGAGAAGGAGACTGCCCAGCTGGAACTGAATCTGGCTGCTGCTGTCAAAGACAATAGGAACTGTTTCTGGAAATGCATTAGCAACAGAAGGAGGGCTAGGGAGAATCTCCATCTGTTATTGGAGGCAGGGGGAAACAGGGACAAGGGACGAGGAAAAGGCTGATGTACTTAATGCCGCCTTTGCCTCAGTCCAAGGCTCCTCAGTCCGAGGAGCTGATTGTTTTGTACTGCACTGACACAGGGCAAAAAAGAAAGGCTGTTTGTCTTGTCTGAACGAACGGCTGGAGAACTGTTGCTCACTTGGGCCAGCTGTGAGCTTGGTGTTTGCCCTGGCACATCCAGAGATGGGATACACTGCAGGCACCTACTGCCCATTCCTGGTCACGGAGGGCTCCAGGCAGCAATGAGGACCTGGAGAGCAGCTGTCTCCCACGGCGGGTTTTGCCCCTTTCCGTGTGTAAGCCGGGGCTTTGGGTTTGGTGGGAATGAAATGAATGAACCTAGGAAGAAAGGCATATGAAAGGTCACCGGCAGGCAACCGCCCGTTTAAAGCTCCAGTGTACCTGGAGCAGTTTGAATTGCAGCCTCATCAAATTGCCTTTAAATTATTCCCTGTAAATGACCTTAACAGGAACCAGGACCTTCTGCCAGCACGGTTCCAGTGAATATTGGCCGGGGCAGGGAGGGGGAAGGGAGGATGGGATGGGGGAACAACCCTTCCTGAAAACAACACCAACAACCACACAGACCCTTGGTCCTGAGATGCAGCGCCGGGCCGAGGGGCAGCCCAGGTGGGAGAGCGACCCTGCGCTCAGCAGGACCAGGCCGCTCTCTCCTCTGCCGCCATCAGCAGCGCTGGCAGGATGAGGCCTCCCCTGCCCGGCCTCTGCCTCGGCTGCAGCCGGCAGCCAGGGAGGCTGGGAAAAGGGAAATGGGTTTGTGCTGCTCTCCCCAGGGCTGTCCTCAGCCAGGGCTGCACTGGTGGGAACTGGTTTCGGCTGCTGAGCGGGGCCCCCCCGCCTGCCCCCGGCCCCTCTCTGCCCCCATTCTCCTCAGGCCGCTGGGCCTCTGGCCCCTCCGGCCCCGCCCCAGGCCGCCTGGCACTGACAGGCCAACACCGGCTCTGCTGATTGGCTCAGCTGTGGCCAATGGCGCGGCTCTGGCTGGGTGGGCGGGAGCAGCCCGGGCCTCTCCCCCCAGAGCCGCCTGCGCCCCCTCAGGGGCGAGCGGGGCCTGAGCGGGGCCAGGCTGATGCAGTTTGGGGCCAAGGGAAAAGGGAGCAGGACAGCAGCACCAAACCCCACCCCAAACGGCTTCCCCCAGCCCCGCCCTTCCCAGGCTCAGCCTCACTCCTCTTTCCCGGCTCCTCGGCCCCCTCTGCCCTCCCAGCGCTGCAGGGGGACGGGGAATGGGGCTGCGGGCAGCCCACAGCGCCTCGGCTCTGCCGCCCCTTCCTCCTCACGCCATTCCCCTGCTCCTGCCTGGGCCCCATGGGCCGCAGCTCCGCCCAGAGAACCTGCTGCTGCCTGGGCTCCTCTCCCGGGGCCGCAGGTCCTGCCAGGAGCCTGCTCCGCCCTGGGCTCCTCTCCACGGCTGCAGCTTCCTGATGGAGCTGTCGATGGCTGCCTGAGGGTGACAGCATTGGTGGCTGGGTCCTCTTCCAGGCGTCCATTTCCCAGAATCAGCGGCTGCTTGAGGCTGGCCGGGAGGTCAGCTGCAGGACGAAGTCACCTGGTCCAACCCCCCGGCTCAAGCAGGGCCTCCTGCAGCCGCTTGTCCATGGGCTGTGGAACATCTCCAGGGATGGAGACTCCACAGTCTCCCTGGGCAGCCTGTGCCGCTGCTCGTCACCCGCACAGCACCCTTTGCACGTCCCCTTTCTGGTCTGGGCATGAGGGCCCTGTCAGCCCATCTCTGCAGCCTGCCCAGGTCCCTCGGGACGGCAGCACGACCCCCGGCCTAAGCGCCACTGCTGCCAGTCTGGTGTCATCGGCCAACTTGCTGAGGGTGCACTCTGCCCCATCCTCCAGAACATTAATTAAGGAAGATGATAAACAGGATCAGACCCAGTCTTGACCCCTGGGAGACACCCCTGCTTACTGGCCTCGCACTAGACTTGGTGCCACTGAGCAGCACCCTCAGGGCCCGGCCGTTCAGCCCGTTTCAGTCCCACTCGCTGTCGTCTCATCCAGCCCATTTCTGTTTGAGTGACTTGATCTCCATATTTGAAAAGAAGAGATTGCAAGATGGGCACATGCAAGCACACAGCTTTCAAAATCCCAAGACATAAACCTCCCACACTGGGCATTTCCTCCAATTGCCCCAAAACCTACAGAGAAGAAAACACCCCATCAATTACATATGCAAGGCCAATGAGTGGTTTTAATTCTGGATTTGGCTTTTCTGACTGTTGGTACCAAGTGTTGTTTTTGCAAGGCGATCCCAAGAGCTGACCAGGGCTTAAAGCTCTTCCTCGCGGGACCTGTGGGCAGGCAGGCTTGCCGGCAGAGCTGTCCGAGTCTCTGGAAGGTCTCTCTGAGCTCTTCCTGGCCAGAGGCAGCACTGGGAGGGGGGACAGGGTGGGCTGCTGGTGCCCTTTGTGCAGCTTGGTCCCTGCTGGGGGCAGTTTTGGTGCTTCCTGGGTTCTTCCTCCTCCTCCTCTCTGGCTTTGCACAAGTCAGATGCTGTCCTCTGCCCTTATCCAGGGTCGCAATCTTCCCCCGTCACAACAGCACCACCCTGAGTGTTACTTTGATGTGCGTCTCTGGGGCACTGAAACCCTCCTCCTCCCAGCTCAGATATCACAGTCTGTGGTTTCCAGAAACTGGCTGCAGACATCATAGCCCCGCTGTGGGGATCTGCTCCGCTCTCTCTGCCTCAGCAGGGTTTGCTCCCGAGCAGCCCTGCGTACAGGAGCCCATTTGGAGCTGGCCTTGGAGGGCCCTGGAGCTGTGTCATCCCTTGGATCTCGGTCACGACATGGAGGACTTGTTCTCCACCTCCTCCTCCCCCTTCCTGAGCAGGGGTAGTCCATGATCTCGACAAACCGGCTGCGGAGATCATAGCCCCGCTGTGGGGATATGCTCCGCTCTCTCTGCATTGGCAGGGTTTGCTCCTGAGCAGCACCAGGTGCAGGAGCTGACTGGGAGCTGCTGTTAGAGGGCCCTGCAGCTGCATCATCTCTGGGAGCGTGATCACGCCTTGGAGGACCAGTTCTCCTCCTCCTCCTCCCTGCTGAGTGGTCATAGTCTGTGGTGTCCACGCACCAGCTGCGGAGATCTTTTCCCCACTGCGGGGATCTGCTCCGGGCCCTCTCCTTGGCACCACTCTTCTGGCAGTGGGAACAAGGGCTGAATCCATGCTCCTCTTTGCTGATGTCTTCTCGCATGCTGTGCAGCACACGCTCACATGGTTGAGAGCACAGCGGGCACGCAGCTTTCCTTCTGGACACCAGCCTTACACAGCCACAAAAGAAGTGATGCAAGCAGGAGCCAACGTAGGAGGCGATGCTGAGCCTGCCTGGCCAAATGAAGCCCGGCCAGCCTGCAGATGCCTCCCGTGCACCTGCCCAGGTTAGCTGGCTCTTGCTGGCTGTTGCAGAGGAGCTGCTGTCCTCTGCAGAGTCCTCCATGCCCAGTGCCACGTCCTGCAAAGAGAGCTGTGAAAAGGTCCTGCCCTTTCCTCCTGAAAGGACCAGAAGAGTGAGGAAAGCCCAGAAGCTGTGGGAGGGGACAGCTAAGGGCCTCCCAAAGGCTCTCCTGGAGGGCTGCAAAGGCCAAAGGGCCAAAAGGCAGACAAGTGGGATGCTTTGAGAGGGAGCAGCATTGGGGCTGTGAAGAAAGCTGCAGTGTGGGAGGGAAAAGAGAGCAATGCCAAGAGCCCAGAAAGAAATCCACTGTCCACCTGCTGCCCTGACCCACCTCCCCACAGTTACCTTAGTCCAACGAGGCAAACCCTGTGGTCCCACAGAGCACGCCTGTTTGCTGTCAGCCCCCTGCTGACTGAGGAAGGGACGGGCATATGATGGTGCTGGTGAGGAAGAAGCCCTTTCTCCAGTTTTCAAATCAGAGCACCTGGAGAAACAAAGAGTGATCTCCATTTAGGTCTGTTCTTGCAGCCTCCCCTGGAGTTCAGTCATTTTCTTGGAGCAGTTTCTACGACAGAGAGAAGACGTAACCGAGACTACAAATGAGAAATTCGATTGGGTCTTCCCACCAGGTCTACACCTGTCAGAGCAAGTCCTTGTCTTTATACCCCCTACAGCCTCCATTTCATAGAGTCACAGAATCACAGAACAGTTTGGGTTGGAAGGGACCTTAAAGATCATCTAGTTCCAAGTCCCCTTCCATAGGCAGGGATACCTTCCACTCAATCAGGCTGCTCAATGTCCCATTCAACCTAGCCTTGAACACTTCCAGGGAGGGGGCATCCACGGCTTCTCTGGGCAACCTCTTCCAGTGTCTCACCACCCTCACCGTAAAAAATTTCTCCCTAATACCTAATTTACATCTTCCCTCATTCAGTTTAAAACCATTCCCCCTCGTCCTATCACTACACTCCCTGACAAAGAGTCCCTCCCCATCTTTCCTGGAGGCCCCCTTTAAGTACTCTTCTCTACATTAGCCAGCTTCAGAGAGCAGACAAGGAGCAGTTTACAGCAGGGCAGGAGCCGAAAGCCCGGCAAGGAAAGGTAAGGACGGAGGTGGGGTAGTTCAGACTTGACAGCACTGAATGATGCAGGTAGGAACTGTCTCCTAGGACCGAAAGAGAAACACTCAGGAGGATGAGAAGAAAAAGAGCAAAGCCAGGAGAAGGAAACGTATTCGGAACACATTTGAATACTGGTTATTACCTGACATAGAACAGTAGATAGGCTTGCTGCCTGAGAACTGTGTTGATGTCAGAACCATCCACAGACGCATCGTTCATCTTGTACCACAGTCCATCACTGGCCTGCAAAGAAAGGCATCGATAGCTGGAGATGAACTGCCTGGTTTCTCAGTGATAACCCAGGCAGAAAACTACAGAACCAAGAGGACGCCAAAAGAAATCCAACGCAGCCGGGAAGGAGACCTTCTCCCCCAGAACCTTGGCTGCCAGTAACCCTGCTGTGAAAGTTTGTCTTCCCCAGCACACGTTTTTCCCCTGCTAGGAAGGAAGTTGCTCTTGACCTTGGTGTAGCAGAAATAGTGTCCTGCATGACAGCTAACACCGCTGTGTACCAGGACAGCATACAAGGCGTAGAGGAGCGGTTCTCCTGCTGTCCGAGATGTGTATGGCCGAAGATCCAAGTACTCAGGATACTCCACCACCTACGGAGAGACCAAGAAGGCTCAGAAATGATCCTGAGATAGTACGTGGAATAGCCTTCAGCATGTAATGGTTTGGGTGGCAGGAAACTGTTCTTGGCCAAAGCAGCTCTGTCGGAGCAGAGTCCATGCTTGTCTTCCCACGAGCACTCTCGTCTCCCCAGAAGGGAACACGAAAAACCCAACATGAACGGCTTGTGAAAGAGCATACTGCTTTGGGAAATCTCCCGCTCCAGGAAGAGAAAGTTGCACTCCAATTGCGTACGCACCTTGCTGATCTTCCTGCCGGTGAAAAGTTCAACTCGTTTCAGACACACGGTGAGAACGTTGGGCACGCGATGGATTGTAAACCTCTTGGAGGCGGCAACCATCTTGTCACACCTTGAAACCAAGCACAGAGCCAGATGCTGAAGGGCAGCCTTTTTCCCCGCCAGAAGGCAAGACAAGCTTTCCTGTCTCACACATCCTGACGCTGTTTTAAGGCTATTCAGAACCATAAGTACCAGATTAAACAACAGCTGCGACCCATTATTGTGCATTAAACCTCCTTGAAAAGATGACTTATGCACGATGACATGCAGCACCTTCATGAAGGATCTAGCATTAATATGTCGTTAGTAATCATCTTACTTGCTGCATTTAAAGCAGTTTTCACCATCCAGCTGCTTGGGTTTGACAAAGTCCTCCAGAGCTGTGGTGACAGATGAGGCTGCCTGGAGGAGGGAGAAAGGAGAGCACTGAGCTCGGGGAAACGCCCTTGCCCAAACACTTAGCTAAGAGCTGCCAAGAAGGCCCAGGTAGCTGAGGCTGAGGAGACCCACTGTGAACCCACAAGCAGTGTCCAGAAGGAGGCAGAAAGAGGGTATTATGCTAAACATTTCCCTCATTTCCCAGGAATGCCCAGGGCTATCAAGAGAGACCTCTCTGTGGCACCACTCAGTTCAGCTACCGATGGGGTGCAGGGTCATCGTAATGAAAACAACACAACCCATCCGCCTGGGAGACAGACGGATGTTGAGGGAGGGCAAAGGGAAGAAGGATGGGAGTCCCTCAAGGGTGCAGGGAGGATAATGCGTGCTTGTCCAGCTTAAAGCCAGCACCTAGAGGGAGACCACTGCCATGGCCTCCCCAGAAGGACACAGTCCATTCCACTTCCCACCCACCACCAAGCTCTCTTCTCTTGGGGTTGCAGTATTTGTTTTTACGCCACCTGCGTTTATTCTGGAAAGCTACAGGGGCCTTGGGATGTCTTGAATCCCAGTTACAAACCCTCTTACATTTATATCCAAAGGAACATCCAGGAAGGCCTCGTAGGAATCGGAAACCGCTTTGCAGCTCAAGCACGTGACTGCAAGGCAAATCAAAATGCTCAGCGACAGGGGAAGTCGACTGACTGCGCCGGTTTACGGCCTCCATACCTGCTACGCCAGTCACACAATGAGCTGTTTTTCACAGGCAGAGAGAAGGACACAGACAATTCCAAGGAGAGCAATAGTCATGGAAAAGTACCTCTGGATCTCAGCATGCCCCCAAATATTTGGTGGACGATGGTAGTTGCTTGAGAAGAGACATCCAAGCTGTTAATAAAGGGTAAGGCAGGGAGCTCAGAAGTAGGGCAGAGAATTTTCTCCTCCAAGAGTTTTGCTTTGTCTGAAAACCCCGTCTGTAGGGTTTCCTTGATGGGAGTACGCCAAGGAGTCCAAAGGGCTCAGGAGCATTGAAAAGGGAATTTGCTCGTGCTTACTCGCTGCTTCCACTCAGACAAGCTCTCTGCATGGCATCGACAGTGCAGCGTAAGAACTCGTGGGCGTCTTCCTGCCTGCCATGCTGGAAATGTTCTCCTATTCCTAAGAAAGAAGAAGTTAGTAGTTGTCCCCCACAGGAAGGGAAGGAAACCTGTAAAAGCACCTGGAATGACTCACGTGGGAGGACATTGACTACAGTCCAAGGCTGGATGGCACTGGCTGAGGAATGCAGGACCTTGTTAACGTGCGCTTCCATTCTGCACATCATGCAGAAGCCTTGCTGGCGACCTGAAGAGGAAGGGAGGGAGGGAAGCTTCTCAGGTTAGCAAGGTATCCAGAGCGGTGGGAAACCTAGTGGAGATCTTGAAGTTACAAGGACAGCCCCCACTCCTCTTCTCCCGAGGTGCCAATGGCCCACCGAGCCTGGGACATTTCAGTGCACAGAAAACTTTCTTCAGAGGGATGCTGAACTGACAAAAGTTTTCTGTGCAAGAAGCAAAGAGAGTTTAACTTGCAGGCATAGGGACCGAGAGCGGGGGCTAGAAAGAGGTGCCTTTCTGAAGATGAACACACCAAGATAGGACAAGGGGCTTCTAGGCTTGAATGTTCAAAGCACACCAACTCGGGGGATTGACAGAGGAGGGCTGCTTTTGTCCTCAATCAAATTCCAGATGCTGGGAATCCTTGGGAAGAGCCCACCAGATTTGCAAGGAGCTGTTCATAAAAGTACTGACACGAGCGGCTGTGCTCACGAGACAGCAGGTAGTTGGCGAGAGGGGGTGTGTACGTCAGGCACTGCAGGACGGAGTTGAGGTAGCACGTGTTGCCCAGGTTGTGGAGGCCTGCTCCAGCTCTCTGTCTTTGCTGCCAGGCCATGCAAAGCTTCTCCGGGGGAAAGAGGATCCTCTGTGGCAGAGCCATTCCCTCGGCAATGGCTGCAGGGAAATGACATTGGAAAAGAGACGAGACGATGTGGTTGCATGAAAGCATCTTTTAAAAGTCAAGTTCTGTACAGGAGCCCCCAGGACAAGCAGCTCTAACCTCCAACACAGAACCACTGGGGGAAGCCTAACACTGCCATTGACAATGACTGGTCAAGAAACAGTTTTGGAAAAAGAGTCTGTTGCCCTGCTTACTTTGCCAAAACACCATGAAACCCACACTCTGATTTCTGTGCCTCGGGCTACCTTCCTTTCCCTCTAGACTCCTGAACTGGATTATCAGGTCAAGTCTTCCCTTTTCCTGATTGTAACTTGATGAAAACAAGGAAGTCCCTAGCCCAGAAGGTAACCCTACTGATGTCAGACCTTTCTACGAGCAACATCATCTTTCAAAGTCTTGTCCATAGTGGCAGAGGAGGGACAAAACATGTTTTCCTGTGTCTAATCAAAAACACCTGGGCGAGCCTGGCTGATTGCAAAGAAATAACTGCAGTTCAACAAAACGATTGAAAAAAATTCCCAAATTCCAAAATTCCAAATGAAACCCACAGATCAACGTCTGCCATCAGAAGTGTTTCAGTGGTACTTGTAAGTGCTGCAGAGCTGCAGACTGATGGCCCTGCTGTCCCTGTCACAGGACTCCAATTGACAGCAATTACCAAGGCCCTTTTGACAGACTGCATTGCGTGTCACCTTCTCTGAAGGGGACCTGCTGCTTACCTGTGGCCAGCATTAGCAGCAGAGCCCTCTGGTCTCCAGCCCACACTTTCCCACCTTGTACACAGGAGTGACCGGCTTTTGGCCGCTACTTTAATGGCTGCCTTTGCCGTCCTCCTTTTCTGTCTCCCTTCCTACCCCATCAGTCAGGGTGGGCTTCTTGTCATTCCAGGCTGAGCCCAACACCTCAGACTACACGGCCACCCCCCTACTTACCTATCCTGGGATATGGTAAAGAAATATAAGAATTTGCAAAGAGGAACTCTACCCAGAGCCCATATCTGGCCAGCCTAGAAAGGTGTAATAGCTCAGCCCAGAGCTCGGAAGGCACAGACCAGCCTATACTTTTATCCCATATCTACCTACTCTATGATGTGTCCTGAAAGTCAAATCATAATTACCTTTGACCGAGGATGGAAGTTGAGGAGAAGTGGGCAGGAAATGATAAAGAATTGGAAAAAAAGTGGGTACGCAAGTAGCAATGGAAGGAGCTGAGTTATCCCGAAGGGCAGCTCAGCCCAACTAGCTTTCGCTGGCCTGCTTTTCCGGATTCCAAGCCCTGGCCAGGTGAGGTCACAAGCACCGGGTGGGTGCTGCATTACTGCCCCTTTGTGACATGGGCCCACATGGGGACATGTCCCCTGGAGGCCACACAGCTGCCCTGGCCCGGGCACCTCCTGCAGCCATCAGCCGCTGGGCTTCCCCATGCACTGCTGGCAAAGGGCTGCTCATCTGCCGTCAGAGCTCCCTCCTCCTCCCTGAGCCACACCAGCTGGATGAATAAAAACCTGCCCAGGGCTGTAAGCATGCCTGTTCCCAGCTTTGGCTGCGACATTTGGGTTGCTGAGGGTTTCTTTTCCACTCTTCCCAGTGTCCTGGTTTCAGCTGGGATAGAGTTAATTTTCGTCTTGGTAGCCGGTATGGGGCTGTGTTTTGGGTTTAGGATGAGAACAATGTCGAGGATACACTGACGTTTTGTTCTTGCTAAGTAGTTGCTAAGTGGCGCTCACAGTGGTAAAGGACTTTTCAACTGCCCATGCTCTGCCAGGTGCACAAGAAGCTGGGAGGGGGCACAGCCGGGGGGAGGGCTGACCCAGACTGGCCCAAGGGCTATTCCATACCATATGACATCATGCTCAGTATATAAGCTGGGGGAAGAAGAAGGAAGGGGGGACATTGGGCGTGATGGCGTTTGTCTTCCCAAGTAACCGTTACGCGTGATGGAGCCCTGCTTTCCTGGGGATGGCTGAACACCTGCCTGCCGATGGGAAGTAGTGAATGAATTCCTTGTTTTGTTTTGTTTGCGTGCACGGTTTTTGTTTTGCCTATTTAACTGTTCTAATTTATTTTACTTCAATTATTAAACTGTTCTTATCTCAACCCACGAGTTTCCTCCCTTTTACCCTTCTGATTCTCTCCCCCATCCCACTGGGGGGGAGTGAGCGAGCGGCTGCGTGGTGCTTAGTTGCTGGCTGGGGTTAAACCACGACACCCAGGTACAGGACTGTGTCCATGAGACTCGTGGAGCAAAGCACCTGGTCTCTTACAGGTTCATTTCCAATGAATTTTTTCTGCCCCCAAGATACAGCCACGGGCTGGCTCTGAACTAGTGCTCCTTGTCCCTCCGTTTCATTCCCTGGTGAAAGGCGGCCACCCCTATGAAAGGCGGCACCACTTTGAGGTTCCCAACGGGAACCACCACCCCGGAACTGGCATCCCCGCCCTGGCCTGGTACCAACACCCCTGGTATCTCTGCCCTGTCCTGCTGCTGACAGCCCCACCGCCAGCATCCCCACCGCAGGCTGGAACTGGTGTCCCCAGGAACAACATCCCCACCCCACGCTGCTACCATCGCCCCCAGTACCTCCAGCTCCCACCCATCTATGAGCAACCCCCGCAAGTACCTCCCGGGGACCCCCACAGAGGGACACCCCAGGGGCTCTCTTAGGAAAATCTCATGCCCTAACTATTGCAGCAATTAGTCATGAGAGTATGAAATTGGGTCAAGTTCCTGAAGACAGACAGACAGATAAACATCTAGTTGACATTGTATACTGCACAGTCATGGTGCAGTCAGCATGACTAAAGGGCCCCAGCTCACTGCAAGGAGGAGAAGGACAGCCCCCACCCTGAAGAAGAAAGGATGCCCCTGGACGACCCAGCTCACGCCAGCATCCCAGCCCCTCCGACACCTCTGTGAAACCCTCCCCTTATCTGCCATCAGAGACCAGGATCTGCAGCCAGACCAACTCCAGGGATGCCAAGATCAAGAAAGAAGCAGATGGATGACGACACCACAGAATTAGAGTTGCTTTGCAAAACAGCAGCCTGTGCGTGTGTTCAGCAGGGACTGGTTAAATTGCGTTGGACCTGAACGCTTGAAAGGCATAAGAAGCATGTGTAAAACTGCATTTGTGGTGCCTTAGTTTGAATGGGACGGCTCATGCGCACGAATGCAAGAATTCCTCTTGTAGTGCTATACTCTGCGTCCCAGCTTCCCTCCTCAGTCAGCATAGCCCACTTGCCAAATTTTCATGACAGCTCCCCATCATGTCTACACAGTACCGGTACCGGCACCGGTTCCACCACAGTTGGGAGCAGCAGTTGCCCCCCAGGGCACAGAGGGGAGGACAAAAACAACCCAAAACTGCCCCCACCCCCCACCCCCCATCCCAACCACCAGGGCAGGATGGGGCAGCACAGGCATGTTGGCATCACAGGGCCACTGGGGCTGGCCCCATCCCTTCCCCTTGGACAGGAAATTCGCCTCCCCCAAAGCATCATGTTTGGGATGGGAGACCATTGGGATAGCAAACCATCATTGGGATGGGAAATCATCACTGGGACGGGGAACCATTGTGGGGCTGGGAAACCAACACTGAGGGCACGAAATCATCAGCAGGATGGAAAATCATGGAGGTGGGAAGTTGTTGTGGTTTGAAAAATCAAACCATTGCAAGGCTGGCTGAAGCAGGTGCTGGCGGAATGATCGCCATGGGGACGGACCCCTCAGAATGCTGTTTGCCCCAAATCAACCCCACACTGCCCAACTGCCATGGCAGGTACAGCAGCAGGCTCGCGCTCCTCCTGGTGCCTCTGCCCTCTGGGTAACCCCCCCAACAGCCTCTGCCCACCAGCATCTCAGGATGGGGGTCTGGGTCTCTGTGCAGAGGCTGAGGGACCTGGGCTTCTTTCGCCTGGTGAAGTGGAGGCTCAGGGCACTCTAGTAGTAGCGTGCAACTGCTTGAAGGGTGACCTCAGAGGTGATGGAGCTTTTCCTGGCAGTGGGAAGAGAAGGAAGCCTCCACAAAGTGCAGCTTGGAAGGTTCAGACTGGATGCGAGGAAAAAGAAATGTCACTGAAAGGGTAGCCTTGTGGTGCAAGAGGTGACCCAGAGGGTGTCTGGATCAGCCCATGGCTTTGTGTTTCAAGGGAAAGCCAGCAAGGGTGCAGAGACATCAGTGAAGATATAGAAATGCTGGGCTGAGAGCTAGGCAGGAAGGCAAGATGGATGTCAAGAGCCTGAAGGCAAAGAGGTGCAGGCTTTGGACAGTGTAGGACAGCCTGCAGCAGAGATGGCCAAGGGCTCTAGCAAGGCTGAAAGGCCCAACAAGACTGAGGTCTTTGTCCTCTTGGCTATGGCAGCTGCCTCCGGCACCGAGGCCTACCAGGCAAAAGTTGTTTTGAGGCTCTGGCCTTTGTTTCTTCCTCAGCCCTGCTTGGGGAGGCCGGGAGGTGTTGTACAGTTTTCCTACACTTGGCATTGCTCACCCTCACACCCCACTGCCCCCAGGAAGAGCCCTGAGCCATGCGGGAGGGACAGGATCTGCCTTCCCAGGGCCTGCGGATAAGGGCTTGGCCTTTCTGCTTCACAAAAGAAACCAAAGGGTTTGCTCAGCATTACAGCTGCCTGCACAGAGCCTCTGCCTGCCTGCAACCATGGCCTCCAATTACCTGCTCTAAGGAGTCCCTGGGGAGGCTTTGTCAGTAATGGTCCTCATGGGACCCATTAGTGCTTCAAGGTACTTTGGGTTTAGCTTCTGACTTGGACTTCTTGAGCAGTTTGTTCAATCTCCTCTCCGTATCTGAGGTTCAAGGCCTCAGCCCCAAATACACCATGGGGCTCATTAAAATACGGAAAGCCCTAACGAGCCCTGTCTCTTCCTGTGATTTTCTTCAAGTCTTCATGACTTGTACAGCTAATTAGAGAGGTTTCATAGTGTAGTTACCTTCGGCTGGGGCTGCACGGCTAGAAGGCGCGTCCCCTGGGTGGTGGATAGGGGATCCCTCTTTGGAGGGTGCACTGGACAAAATTGAAGAAGGTGCTGCGAACCAACGCAGCCTAAGGGAAGGCCACCCTGACAGAAAAACCACTGGCCCTCCAAGTCATGGGGGTTGGGCAGGAGGCCAACTACCTCCTCCCGGAAAAAATAAAAAGTTGCAGAAACGACGAGCATCAACTTTCAAAAAAAGTGAAGACACCTGGAAGCTGATAGACGGGAGGAAAGACATCAAGACCCAGAACACTCCATCAGAAAGGATTAAGAACAGGCTGAGAACCGATCGAAGTGGAAAAACGATGTTCGCGCCTTGTGTGCCTTCTGGCACTGAGAGAATTCAGATCAGATCATAGTGTAGTTAAGGAGAAAGATTTCAAAGTGCATCTAATAAAAATGACTTTTGTTTTAAAGGATATTTTGTATTAACTCTGAGGTTAAAGAAGAGCTGATAGAAGCATTCTCCAGGTGTTGATGATCCAGAGTGTCCGCTCAGGAGGTCTGGACAGGTAGGAAAAGCAGTCCTTTGAGGGGCACTGTATGGACAACTTTGCTCCACACGTCCCAAACCTCACCATTTCTGACATTGGCCCCTGGAAATTCCATCACTGTTCTTTGCATCAGACTTCTGCACTGATCTCTGTAGCTGGATGTTACAGCTCCATTGCACCATCTCCCACCTGCTCTCCTTCGAGAACTGGCTGCAGACAGGCACAGAAGAATTTTTCCTATTTGCAATTATTAAAGAAAAGAAAAGCAGGATAAAGTTCCACAAACAATAAAACACACTCTGTAACCATATGCTCAGTACAAGCTGCCTCTAAGGAGGTTGCCTTTCTACAAGGCATATTCTTAGGAGAAATGTTTTAGATAGATAGGTGCAAACAGATAGACAGGAAAACAACTAAAGTGTTGGTTAAAGAGACAATTAGACTACTGAAAGACAGGCAAGCTTTGAACTCCCTGAGGCTTAAAGCAGCTGCATAGGTGAGAGGTATCTGAAGGAACAAAGATTAAGGGGAGGAGAAAACTGGAGAAAAATGGCAAGGGCCTTTGCCTAGGCAGTCTGCATCCACAAAGACGATTTTAGAAATGGCCACTCTATCAGGATAGGTGAAAGTATATGAAAGACTAGTGAAACTAAATACACTGTATAACAGGCAGAATACTGGTAATGGAGTTACAGGGGGAGACTGGCATTTCTTTGAGTATCCTTTTTGAAAGGTCATGGGACTGGTGAAGGTCTTATGTGAGTGAGGACAAGCAAGTGTTGCACCCATCTTGGAAGGCAGCCAAAAGTGCAAGGCAGGGAAGCGCAGGCTGTACAAGCTCCCTTTGGTGAGGAGGGAGCCACTGAATGCCTCCTCATGGCTGACATTTCTGGCCAGCTGAAAGAAAGATCATGTCCAAAAGCAGTCAGCATGGACTCCCCAAGGGTAAATCATGCCTCACCAGCCTGATTGCCTTCATGGTGAAGTAACTGTGTTGGTGCATGAGGGGAGAAGAGTGGATGTCGTTTACCTCCGCTTCAGCAGGGCTCTTGGCGTGGTCTCCCTCAGTAGTCTTCTACTCAAGTTAGGCCATTACAGCCTGGATGGACAGACAAACAGTCGGGCAAAATGCCGGTTGGATGCTGAGGCTGAGAGAGCAGTAGTGATTGTGAAGGAAGTTCAGAAAGATGAAACTTGGAGGTGTGTGTGCCAGCGAGTGCATTCATGTTCCCGAGATGTGCTCTGTGCCTTGTGAAAGGTGAAAAATGCCTTCTTCTTCTCGAGGGCAATGTCACTGATGCTTGCAGAACCCCTTCTGAATGCACATGGGAGATGCTCTGCAGGCCACCTCCTTTGATAGCATGTAATGAAAGGGACAGGCCAGAAAGCCAAGGAAGCGTGATGGAGCACTTGCAATGAAGCTGTCCACAGTGGGTGAGACCTAAGCCTTCAGCAACTGCCCTTTCATGATGGCAATGCTGTTATGGACGTCAGCTCTGTCACAGAAGCACCCACTGCTTGTCCCTGCCTGCTGGCACAAACTGCCACACACCAGGGCTGTATCAAGCTGCCAGTGCTCTCAGGCCTTACACCAACACAAGGCTCAGAAGGAGCGAGTGGAAGAGGAAAGTGAGCAGCTCGGAAAGACCAAGTGCTGGTGCTGCCTGGCAGTGCTGCTGTGCCAGGACTCTTTTCCCCTCCACCTCTGCACACAGGCACTGCCCCTGCAGCTCCAGAGAAGGTCTCAGTAAAGGACCTCAGACAAACAGGTCACTGCAGGGTCGTTTATTTTGTTTTAAAACACAGAGAGCACAGCTCGTCATTACACAGTCTCTGCGTCACACAGGACAGGTAGATACTGACTTAGGAATGGTATGAGTAATGGCATTGCTTTGTGGACAACATTATTGCAACTAAGAAAAGCTAAAAACCAAACCAAACCAAACCAGACAAACTACCAAAGTCAGGCTGGGCCTATAGTGCTTTACACTGTGAGTGATATACAGAAGAAGATGGGCAGTTTATTGCTGCTTAAAGCCATCCAGTCACCAGTTTCCACACTGCATCCTTGAGCTCCTGGTTCCTCATGCTGTAGATGAGGGGGTTCACTGCTGGAGGCACCACCGAGTACAGCACTGCCACCACCAGATCCAGTGATGGGGAGGAGAAGGAGTGCGGCTTCAGGTAGGCAAACACTACCGTGGTGATAAAGAGGGAGACCACGGCCAGGTGAGGGAAGCACGTGGAAAAGGCTTTGTGCCGTCCCTACTCAGAGGGGATCTTCAGCACGGCCCTGAAGATCTGCACATAGGACACCACAAGGAAAACAAAACACCCAAAGACTACACAGGCACTAACCACAAGAAGCCCAGTTTCCTTGAGGTAGGCATCTGAGCAGGAGAGCTTGAGGATCTGGGGCATTTCACAGAAGAACTGGTTCAGGACGTTGCCTTGGCAGAGTGGCAATGAGAATGTATTGGCCGTGTGCAGCACAGCACTGAGAAACCCAGTGCCCCAGGCAGCTGCTGCCATGTGGACACAAGCTCTGCTGCCCAGCAGGGTCCCGTAGTGCAGGGGCTTGCAGATGGCAACATAGCAGTCATAGGCCATGACAGTGAGAAGAAAATACTCCCCTACAACAAAGAAGAGAAAGAAAAAGCTGTGCAGCACATCCAAAGTAGGAGATGGCCCTGGTGTCCCACAGGGAATTGGCCATGGACCTGGGGAGAGTGGTGGAGATGGAGGCCAGGTCTATGAGGGAGAGGTTGAGGAGGAAGAAGTACATGGGGGTGTGGAGGCAGTGGTCGCAGGCTACGGCAGTGATGATGAGGCCGTTGCCCGGGGGGGCAGCCAGGTAGATGGCCAGGAAGAGGCAGAAGTGCAAGAGCTGCAGCTCCCATCCGTCTGCGAACGCCAGGAGGAGGAACTCATTCATGGAGCTGCTGTTGGACATCTGGTGCTTTCGGTCATGGAAACTGCCAAAGGAGATAAAAGAGAAAAATTCAGAGAAGCTTCTCTGAGCCAAATTTCATTCATTCATTGTGAACTACCTAAGGGTGCTTTTCTTCCCTGGGGGACTGTTATGCAGCTCGGAGGCTTCAGCTCTGGTTTGTGCTGGCTGAGTGTGCTGTGTAGAGCCGTGCCCTCTCCCCAGGGGCTCCTGAAGGGTCAGCCCTGCTTTCCAGCAATGACCCATGGAGGCAGCAACAGCCCAGTGTGTTTGGAGGGAGGTTTCCTGGGGAGGAGTTCCCTGTGCTGCACTGGAGCGGAGGGCAAAAAGCCCAGAAGGATGATTTCTTCCCCAGAGGAAGGTGGGAGATGAAGTGTAACAAATGTGTCTCATTACACTGTGTTTTAGTATTCAGACACCCCCATCCCACTTGGGAAATGGTCTTGGAAAGGGTTACATTCCCCCGTTGCCCCATTGCTCTCAGTGCAAACCTCCATCAGGGCTCCCATCCAGGAGGGCTGCTCTGTCCATCAGCCTGGTGCCCAGCTGCTCTGGGCTTGCACCGCTCTCAGCTGGAGGAGGACTGCACCCAGAGGTTGCTCTGCCAAAGACACTGGACTGTCCTGGGAGCAGAGGGGTTCTGTTCCAGGTGCAGAGTTCAAAACACCTCTCCTTTCCAGCACAGCTCTGCAAAGTATGAGGAAGAGGACAGGGCAAGGATGCTGTTTGGCATGGGCAGATCGGGTGCTCTCAGACATCTCCAAGGTCCTACAGGAGAGCTGTGCCCTTCTGGAGGGATGCTCACAGCCCCGCAGGACTCCCTGTCCAGCACAATCAGGTGTCTTAAGGTGCTGTCTGCTAAGGGAAGCAGTGCCTTATTCCAAATTACATATTCCAAAGTGCATATTCCAAATTACAGTCTCATCGTAAGCCCTCTCTATCAAGTGACCCGGAAAAAGAACGACCTCAAACGGGGCCTTGAGCAACAACAAGCCTTTGAACAAATGAAACGGGTGACAGTTCATGCAGTCGCCCTTGGGCCAGTCCGGGCAGGACAAGATGTAAAAAATGTGCTCCACACCACAACCAGGGAGAACCTGGAGCCTCCGGCAGAAAGCACCGGGGGAGACTCGAGGTCGACCCCTGGGGTTTTGGAGTCGGGGATACAGAGGATCCGAGGCCCGCTATACTCCAACTCAAAAAGAGATATTGGCAGCATATGAAGGTGTTCGAGCTGCTTCAGAAGTGGTTGGTACTGAAGCACAGTTCCTCCTGGCACCCTGACGGCCAGTGTTGGGCTGGATGTTCAAAGGGAGGGTCCCCTTTACACATCATGCAACTGATGCTACGTGGAGTAAGTGGGGTGCACTCATTACACAACGGGCCCGAATAGGAAACCCCAGTTGCCCAGGAATCTTGGAAGTGATCATGGATTGGCCAGAAGGCAAAGATTTTGGAATATCACCAGAGGAGCAGGTGATGTGTGCTGAAGAGGCCCCACTGTATAATAAACTGCTAGAAAATGAGAAGCAATATGCCCTGTTCCCTGATGGGTCCTGTTGTCTTGTGGGGAAGCATCGGAGGTGGAAAGCTCCTGTATGGAGTCCTATACAAGAAGTCACAGAAACTGCTGAAAGAGAAGGTGAATTGAGTCAGTTTGCAGAGGTGAAAGCCATCCAGCTGGCTTTAGATATTGCTGAACGAGAAAAGTGGTCAATGCTCCATCTCTGTACTGACTCATGGATGCTGGCAAATGCCCTGTGCGGGTGGTTGCAGCAATGGAAGCAGAGCAACTGGCAGCACAGAGGCAAACCTATCTGGGCTGCCACATTGTGGCAAGATATTGCTGCCCGGGTAGAGAACCTGGTTGTAAAAGTACGTCACGTAGATGCTCACGTACCCAAGAGTCGGGCCACTGAAGAACATCAAATGTTCATCCCCAGGACATTTCCAGAGGGTCCTTTTGAAGAAGGACAGCAAGGCAGCATTTACACGAAGGAGAAGGTGGCTAGGTGGGCAGTGGGAGATAGGAATTTCCTTCTGCCTTGTGGAAAAGGCACGGAGACCCCAGTTCTCATTAGCACTTGTCTGAGCTGCTCCTCAGCCCCTGCAGACACAGAAGTATCCGTGGGCAGTGCCCTGCTGCCAGGAGGGTTCTGCAGGGCAGAGCTGAGCACACAGTGGGGGGGACTGGGTGTTTGAGCACGGACAGGGAGGAGACGTGGGGACAGAGAACCAGCCCCTGGCAGGGACAGCTCCAGGCAACAGAGATGTGGGCAGGGAGTGAAAGGGATCTGCTCCCAGAAGCGCCATGGGAAGGTGAGGATTCAGGCATCTCTCTGCCATCCCCTGCACTGCAGACGCCTTCCCTGGAGCAACTCCCTGGTCTCCTCTCCCAGCCAGAAGAGCCTCTGTCCCCATGGCCCCAGGGTCCAGGGCATGAGTTACCTCCTGCACAGCTGGACCTCCAGAAAAGAAGCACATGGGTCCTACAATTAATATTTATGTGTGCTTGTGTCTGTGAGGTGGAGAGCACAGCTGGGTATGGAGAAGGCTTCCCTACATGCCTCTCTGCCTTCCTCTTCTTGCTTCATTGTCCTGGTTTCAGCTGGGATAGAGTTAATTTTCTTCTTGGTAGCTGGTATGGGGCTGTGTTTTGGGTTTAGGATGAGAACAATGTCGAGGATACACTGAGGTTTTGTTCTTGCTAAGCAGTTGCTAAGTGGCGTTCACCGTGGTAAAGGCCTTTTCAGCTGCCCATGCTCTGCCAGGTGCAAAAGAAGCTGGGAGAGGGCACAGCCAGGACAGCTGACCCAGGCTGGCCAAGGGGCTATTCCATACCGTGTGACGTCATGCTCAGTATACAAACTGGGGGAGTTAGCCAGGGGAGGGGCAATGATCGCTGCTTGGTGGACGGGCTGGGCATCGGTCAGCGGGTGGTGAGCAATTGTAGAGTCTATCACTTGCTTTGTATTACTATTGTACTATTATTACTTGTTATTATTATTATTGTTATTATTATTATTACTACTGTTCTACTTCTATTTTACTTTAGTTATTAAACTGTTCTTATCTCAACCCACGAGCTTTCCCCTTTTGCTCTTCTGATACTCTTCCCCGTCCCACCAGTGGGGGAGTGAGCGAGCGGCTGCGTGGTGTTTAGTTGCCGGCTCCGGTTAAACCACGACATTCATTTATTTTTTTTGGAGAGTGGCAGTATCCTTCCTTGATTCTCTCCCTGTCAGTGGTGCTCTTGCTGTCTGGGGTTGAGGTGGAGCTGCAGGTCAGCTTCTCTTCTATGACTGGGGATCCTTCAATGGAGGTGTCTTCATGGGAACTAGGTGCCCAAGCTGTATTTATAACTGTGAGGCACCATGTCATTCAGTTGACAGGGTTGGGGACTGAGCTGACTTGTTCCTCACTCAGCTCAGGGAGGGGCATCTCAATGAGAAATGGCACAGGATTTTCCAGAGATTATCCTAACTTGTCGCTGTCTATTCCTTTTTGGACAGTGCCCAATGCCCAGAGGAAGCAAATGTCCAACGGCAGCTCCATCACCCAGTTCCTCCTCCTGGCATTGGCAGACACACGGGAGCTGCAGCTCTTGCACTTCTGCCTCTTCCTGGCCATCTACCTGGCTGCCCTAGTGGGCAACGGACTCATCATCACCACCATAGCCTGTGACCACCACCTCCACACCCCCATGTACTTCTTCCTCCTCAACCTCTCCCTCCTCAACCTGGCCTCCATCTCCACCACTCTCCCCAGGTCCATGGCCAATTCCCTGTGGGACACCAGGGCCATCTCTTTCTTGCGATGTGCTGCCCAAGTCTTTGTATTTGTCTTTTTCATTTCAGCAGAGTTTTATCTTCTAACCACCATGGCCTATGACCGCTATGTTGCCATCTGCAAACCCCTGCACTACGGGACCCTGCTGGGCAGCAGAGCTTGTGTCCACATGGCAGCAGCTGCCTGGGGCACTGGGTTTCTCAGTGCTGTGCTGCACACTGCCAATACATTCTCACTGCCACTCTGCCAAGGCAACGTCCTGAACCAGTTCTTCTGTGAAATGCCCCAGATCCTCAAGCTCTCCTGCTCAGATGCCTACCTCAAGGAAACTGGGCTTCTTATGGTTAGTGCCTGTTTAGCATTTGGGTGTTTTGTTTTCCTTGTGGTGTCCTATGTGCAGATCTTCAGAGCTGTGCTGAGGAACCCCTCTGAGCAGGGATGGCACAAAGCCTTTTCCACGTGCCTCCCTCACCTGGTCGTGGTTTCCCTTTTTGTCTGTACTGCCATGTTTGCCAACCTGAAGCCCCCCTCCATCTCCTCCTCATCCCTGGATCTGGTGGTGGCAGTGCTGTACTCGGTGGTGCCTCCAGCAGTGAATCCCCTCATCTACAGCATGAGGAACCAGGAGCTCAAAGACATCTTGAGGAAAGTGATTTCAAGGGCTTTTTTCAGGAGGCATAAGCTTTCTATCTGTCTCCATAAAGAACTCCCACGGTAAACCATTCCAGTCCTTTACTTTGTGAGGTTTTCTGTTATCATTAGCATCACTACGTTTATAATTGTCATTGTCATCATCATCATTATCACTATCATTATTGCTTCATTGAGCTTTCTCTGTCTTGCCTGTAGCATGTATTTATGTATGTCTAACACTGGGTCAGTGCTGACTCTCTCATAGCAGCTCTTTAATAAATGGCTTCTCCCCGGTGCAGTGCCTGAAGCCTTGACTTGTCTTCCAGAGCTGTTGCCAAGAATGGTCATGAGCAACTGCATCCCAAAAGGGCCTGTTGCTCCCTGGACTCAGGAGCAAAGAGCTCAATGTCATGTTGCGACCTGCTAGAGAGCAAGGTTTGGATTCAAGTTTCTATTACAGTGGAGATGGTGAATGGTCACTGAGGTATTTATGCAGGGCTGTCCCACATGGGGGACATATTCCAGGGCTTCCAGATATGGCAGGCGATGTCCTTAAGGATGGGAGTCTGGAGTTGCCTGGAGAGCCTGGGGCATCTCCATGGACAGCGTGTGCTTGGGGTGGGCAGTGACATGAGCCCCACAAAGTGAGAGGTCCCCCACAATGGAGTCACCCAAAGGGAAAGTGCTAAACGCAGGGATCTGTAGGGAAACGAGGACTCTGCAGTCCCAGGGGAGGCAGTGGGCACCAAGCAGGTACAAAAAAAGAAGACTGCAGAGTGATTCTTGTCACCCTCAGGCCCAAATGAGCACACCTGCTGTCCTTGGGAGAGCAGCGTAGTCCCTTCAAGCACCTGCCACATCCAGAGACCCCCAGGGAGGCAGATTAGCGGTAGTGACCCCCATCCAGGTCAAGGCCCTGCAGGGAGCATGGGGAGGGGGCCAGGAAACATCCAGCTGCATCAGAGGAGAGGTGGGGAAAATTCAGGTGGCAGCTGATGTGGGCTGGAAATTGCCTGGGGGAGACAAATTCTGGCATTGAGCTCATCAGCAGTAGTGCCCAGACTATGGCTACCCTAAAGCATGCTCACAGTGCAGAGCCAGCATTCCTTTCTGTCCTGGTGCTCCATGAGGTCTGGGAAGTGGATGAAGCAGAATTGGCATCCCTCACTCCCCACCCCTTAGTGCCATGGTTCCTCCTGAAGCGTGGCATTGAAAGGGAGGCTGCGAAACTTTGTCAGGGCTTGCGCTGAAGGAAGCACGACCACGTGAGTTTGCTGTTGTCCCTCAGTCCCTGTGCCCAGCACATGCCCTTGAGACAGTCTGCCCCAGCCCATACGCTGGCCCCAAAGTCACCCCCAATCCTGACCCTTTGTGTTTTCCAGCCCTGGCCATTCACCATGGTCCAGGTGTGGGCGATCATTTAAATGTGACCGGCTCTGCCTACACTGGGAGAACATCCAGCCCTTCCCCAACTCCCACATGCCCAGACCCTGGCAGACCCCTGTCTACGAACCCCTGCCCAGGACACAGCCAAGTCTGGGCAGGGACCAGTGCTGGGGAGGGCTGCCAAAGCAGGAGGGCTGCAGAGGGATGTGGCACTGAGGTCTATCGGGCAGACCGTACCAGGGGGATGTTCTCCCACCCCCGAATGCAGCCTGCCCCATTGATGCCTGCACAGCTGGGCTGTGTGGCAGCAGAGCTGCGCTGGTGCAGGGACGGGAATGAGAACAAGAGCCATGATGCTCCAGGAAGCTCCCACACTGCCAGGACCCCAAATGACCCTCAAAATGACCCTCAAACAGGCAGGGCTGTCACCCCAGTCATAGTACTGGAGGCGCAGGCTGAGCTCCAACAGCTCCAGCTCTGCCAGCAGACTCGCTGAAGCCAGAGCAGCTCTCCACAGTCAGGAGAGGACTCAGTGCTGCTCGCAGGCTTGGGGGTGCCTTGGGGGTGCAGCCCCTGGCACCACTTCCAGGAGGCCCAAGACATGGAGGCAAGCATCAGTTCCCTGCACTGCAGCCCCTGGTGCCTCCTTCCCTGTGTCACCATCCTCTCTCAGGAGCACCACTGGGTGCATTACTCCCTGCCTTGGCTGAAGGGGAGCTGCTGGAGGTCGTCTCTGATGTCCTCCATGGCCCCTTGCTCTGCCCCAGCACCAGCTCCCATTCACTACCACAGTCCTTCTGTAGGGCTTGTCTCTGCTTGGATCTGGCCACCCCAGCCTGCCTGCATGGTTCCAGAGGGTCCCAGCGAGGCTGTGCTTGGAGAGGAGGTTGTGATTCTCCTTGGTCTGAGTAGGTGCGATGATCTGGCTAGGGATCAGGAAGGGAAGGAAGGCACAAGAGACCATAAAGACAAGCAGCAGTAAGGGGCATTTCTTATCAGGTTAAGTGAAGAAAAAAAAAAAACCCAAACATATATATACTCATACACACACATAGAGAGAGAGAGTTTTTTAAACATCTATATACACATATATCACCATGATAGTTGACAAGCAGTGGGTCAGGGGCACAGAGGTTTTCAAAACTCAGCTGGAGAGAGCACTGACCTCCCTGATTTAACCATAAACTTCTCCCTGCTCAGAGCAGACCTTCAGATGTCCCTTCCGACTCAGATCCTGAAGGAAGAAGGGGCTGGGCATGGACTCAGGGGTAGGGGACACTGCTGTATGTTGAGGCATTGCTGCCATTTATAATCACTGTTTCACCCTGTCCTCAGGGTTACAAGGTGAGGGAGATCATCCTCAGGAGGAGGCTCTGCTCCAAGGGACACCAGGAGTCCTGTTGGTGTGGGGATCCTACAGAAAACCTGCCAGGCATTACAGACCCAGAGAATCACAAAATAGTTGGGGTTGGAGAGGACCTCTGGAGGTCACCTAGTCCAACGCCCTTGCTCAAAGCAGGGGCAGCTAGGGCAAGTTACCAAAAGCCATTGGGTCCAGCTGGGTTGTGAATATTTCCAAGGATGGAGACTCTCTGGGAAACCTGATCCAGTGTTTGACCTCCCTCACATTTAACAAGTGTTGTCTTGTGCTCAGATGGAATTTCATGGGGTTTAATCTTTTTTTCTGTCACTGGGTACCACTGAGAAGAGTCTGGATCCCTCTTCTTCACTCCCTCCCATCAGGTTTTTTTTACACTTTAATGAGACCGCCCCCGAGTCTTCTCTTCTCTAGGCTGAACAGTCCCAGCTCTGTCAGCCTCTCTTCATGTGAAAGATGCTCTGGTCCTCAGTCATCTTCACAGCCCAGAGCCAGCCTCGTTTCTGCAAGTTCTCAATTTCATTGCACTGAGGAGCCCAGAACTGGACCCAGCACTCCAGGTATTGCCTCACCAGTGCTGAGGAGAGGGGGAAGGATCACCTGCCTCTGCCTGCTGCCCTTCCTAACGCAGCCAAGGATGCTGATTGCCTTCTATACACATTGCTGGCACATTGCTGGCTGATGTCGCACTTGTTGTCCACCAGGACCTGCAGGTCCTATTCTGTAAAGGACCTTGCATTTCCCTTTGTGGAACTTCATGAGGATCTCCTCTGAACCACTTCTCCAGCCTGTTGAGGTCCCTCGGAATCCCAGTGCAACCCTCTGGTTTATCAGCCACTCCTCCCAGTATCCTGTCATCTGTTAACTCCCTGAGGGTGCACTCGGTCTCATCCTCCAGACCAGTAAGAGATTAAACAGTATTGGCCCTAATATTGGACCCTGGGGAACACCATTAGTGACTTGCCTCCCGCTGGAGTTTGTGTTGCTGGTCACAAAAGCTGTGAGCCCAGCAAGTCAGCCAGTTTGCCATTGCCCTCACTTTCCACTTCTCTAGTTCATTCTTGGTCTAGGAGGGTGTTATGGGAGCCTGGCTGAGCAGCTCCACAGCTCCTCCTGCTCGTCCTCCTTGAAGACAGGACTGACATACGCTTTCTTCCAGTCCTCAGAAGTCTCACCCAAAAGCCATGGGACCCTTCAAAGGTGACCAAGAGTGGCTTCACAATGACATTGGCCAGGTCCCTCAGCCCTCACGAGCACATCTTGTCAGCTCCCATGGCCTTGTTTATATCAGGTTTGTCTAAACGTTCTGTAACCTGATCCTCCTCCACCAGACTTGCCCGCTGGTCTCAGGGGCCTGGGATTCCTGAAGGCCAGTTTCAACAAGAAGGCACTGAGTGCCTTGGCCCTTTCTGCATCCTCTGTCACTACAGCCCCAGCCCCATTTAGCAGCAGGCCCGTGTTTTTTCCCAGCCTTCCTTTTGCTGCTGATGTCACTGTAGAAGCTGCTCTTGTTCTTCAAATTCCTCCACAGATGCAACTTCAAGTGGCCTTTGGCTTTCCAAGCCCATTCTTGGGAAGTTATCATTGATGGTCTCCAGAAACTTCCTGAATTGCATGTGTCCTGCCCTGTTGTCCTTCCAGCAAATATCAGGGTGGTTCAAGACCTCATGAGGACCAGGGCCTGTGAATGTGAGGTTTCTGCCTGTTGCCTGAAGAAGGCCTCCTCTGGTGCTTCCTGCTCAGGTGCTCTGTACCAGGCACCCTCTACAACATCAGCGATGCTGGTCTGCCTGCTAATCCTGACCCATAAGCTCCCAGCTAGCTCATTACCCATCCCAAGGCAGAGCTCCATGCATTCCTGCTGACCTCTCCGATAAAGGGCAGCTCCCTCTCCTTTCCTTCCCAAAAAGCTTGGATCCTGCCTGCGTGTGCTTGAGGTCTTTGTCCCCTTGGCCATGGCAGCTGTCTGTGCTACCGATGTCTACGAGGAGACAGGTTGCTCTCATGGCACTGGGGCTTTATTGTCTCCTTGCAGCCCCTGGGAAGGCTGGCCAGTGCCATACTCTTGTCCTTCACTAAGCATTGCACATCCCACATCACCCTGCCCCAGGAAGAGCCCTGTCATGGTTTAACCCCAGCCAGCAACTAAGAACCACACAGCCGCTCGCTCATTCCCCCGCGGTGGGATGGGGAGAGAATCAGAAGAGTAAAAGCGAGAAAACTCGTGGGTTGAGATAAAGACAGTTGAATAGGGAAAGCAAAAGCTGCACGCACAAGCAAAGCAAAGCAAGGAATTCATTCACTCCTTCCCATTGGCCAGCAGGAGTTCAGCCATCCCCAGGAAAGCAGGGCTCCATCATGCGTACCGGTTACTTGGGAAGACAAACGCCATCGCACTGAACATCCCCCACCTCCTTCTTCTTCCCCCAGCTTATATACTGAGCATGACGTCATACGGTATGGAATAGCCCTTTGGCCAGTTGGGGTCAGCTGTCCTGGCTGTGCCCCCTCCCAGCTTCTTGTGCACCTGGCAGAGCATGGGAAGCTGAAAAGTCCTTGATTAGTGTAAGCACTACTGAGCAACTACTTGGCAACGTTAGCACTACTTTAGCAACAACTAAAAAATCAGTGTGTTATCAACATTATTCTCAGACCAAATCCAAAACACAGCACTCTAGCAGCTACTAGGAAGAAAATTAACTCTATCCCAGCTGAAACCAGGACACAAATACAGGGGAAGGTCAATATTTCTTCTCCCTCAATTAATATACTTCCTAGACATTCCCATTACATGTCATGGCAGAAAAACATCATCATTTTATTAAAAGTTTTCAGTCATCTCAGCTGATGAAAAGGTGCTCATGTGTTTTCTACAAAGTTTCAAGCAGTTCTTCCCCTTCCCAGGCGAAGCTCAGCGGTCTGCCCATGGCTCTCGAGTGACACTTGTAGAGGCCCCGGTGTAGCTGAGGCGTTTCCCTGCGACTGGCCACTGTCACACAGGACAGGAGGTCTCCTGCAGGAGACCAGAGCCCCTCGGGAGCTGCTGAGAGAGGCCAGGCAGAGGACACCTGCACTGGCACCAGGCATCTGTATCCCTGTAACGTAAGACATCTGTATCCCTGCAGCTACATGCCGCCCCGGTTCTGAGAATCATTTATTCTTTCAAAACAGTAATTAAAAAAAAAAAGTTCATGAAATCCCCCAAAGATTGGTACATGACAATAAAACAAAGCTAAAGTAGGAGGAAATAAACACAAAGACTTAAAAAAAAAAAAATACAAACAAACTGAAAATTTTATTAAAATATTTTCTTTGTTTTAGATCTTTCCTCATTTCTCCTTTGTTTCATTTTTCTAAACCTTTCTATCCTAATCAGACCTGCAGCATAAAAGAAGATATTTCTATGTCTTGCAGAGATCCCAGTGCATTAAAACTCCACCAAGACCCACCAAGGGCACAGACCAGCCTCCTCTCTCCTGCACCTGCATGTCTTTGATGCCTTCCATAAGCCCTGGCTCTACACCACACACCCACTGGAGCACATCCTTGCCTTGCATGGTCACACAGCTCAGCTAACATTGGTGCTGTCCTCTCCCGGGCACCTTCCAGCCCAGCACAGAACTTTGCCAGCCCAGCCCACCTCCCCTGCCCTCTCCCCAGCCCAGCCCTGCAGAGCAGCCCAGTTTGGGCTGGCCCCACGGCAGTGCCCACCGCAGGGTGCTGCAGAGCTCTGGGCACTCACCTCACAGCCCCAGCCCCTCTGAAGGACACAGCAGCTGCTGGGGGGCAGAGAAGGGTCAGCCTCCCCATCAGCCCCAGGACTGGAGGCTCACCATGGCATGAGGAAATGGAGGTTAGTGAAGCTGAAGAGCTCCTGGTCTGGGGTCCAGGAGCTCCCCACCACAGACTGCCTCTGCCAGCTCAGTGCCAGCCCCTCTCCCCAAGCCAGCACAAGAGTCCTGGTCAGGGCACAGAGTGGGTGCCTGCAGAAGGAGGTTTCTCTTTATCATGGATTCCTCCCTGCAGGTACAGAAATGCTCCCTTGCTCTTCTCCCTGAACATCCCTTTCCCCAGGTGGGCATGTCCAGGCTGGCCTGGCCAGCCTGTCTTGGTTCCCACCCCGTGTTCTCCACAGGGCCCTGAGCTGGCAGTGCGGCTCTGAAAAGGGCAGGTCCTGCTGTTGTCCATGGCCATGGCTCCAGGAAAGCAGCAGCCATGGTGTGAAAGTGGCAGAAAGGATGTGTCCACTGAGGCAGTGAGGGGCAGCCCCAAGATCCACATGTGCCTGCTTCTCCATGTGGCAGCTGGACCTGTGGCTCCTTGGCCCCTCCTGGATGCTGGGGCTGCACCCCCAGCTCCAGAGGAGATGTAAGAGATGGGAGCAGAGACTAATACTTTGCTGCTGGATTCTTTATTGTGTTTACCTGCACAGGGAGGCTGGCTCCATATGCACATGAAGTCTTTCAGGTCAGAAAACGCTGGTAGGGGGTTACGAATAATATTATTTACGTGGAAGTCCTATATGAAGTATAATAAACAAAGAGAAAACAGGACAGAGAAGATCAAAAGAACATCCGAGCTTTTCCTGAGGATGATGGACATCTTATTGAAGCTGCAGAAGTCTGCGTTCAAATGGTTTCTTCAGAGCCTCCTGGATATCTTTGTTCCTCATGCTGTAGATGAGGGGGTTCACTGCTGGAGGCACCACCGAGTACAGCACTGCCACCACCAGATCCAGGGATGAGGAGGAGATGGAGGGGGGCTTCAGGTTGGCAAACATGGCAGTACAGACAAAAAGGGAAACCACGACCAGGTGAGGGAGGCACGTGGAAAAGGCTTTGTGCCGTCCCTGCTCAGAGGGGTTCCTCAGCACAGCTCTGAAGATCTGCACATAGGACACCACAAGGAAAACAAAACACCCAAATGCTAAACAGGCACTAACCATAAGAAGCCCAGTTTCCTTGAGGTAGGCATCTGAGCAGGAGAGCTTGAGGATCTGGGGCATTTCACAGAAGAACTGGTTCAGGACGTTGCCTTGGCAGAGTGGCAGTGAGAATGTATTGGCAGTGTGCAGCACAGCACTGAGAAACCCAGTGCCCCAGGCAGCTGCTGCCATGTGGACACAAGCTCTGCTGCCCAGCAGGGTCCCGTAGTGCAGGGGTTTGCAGATGGCCACGTAATGGTCATATGCCATGACAGTGAGAAGACAATATTCTCCTCCAATGAAGAAGAGAAAGAAAAAGACCTGTGCAGCACATCCAAAGTAGGAGATGGCCCTGGTGTCCCACAGGGAATTGGCCATGGACCTGGGGAGAGTGGTGGAGATGGAGGCCAGGTTGAGGAGGGAGAGGTTGAGGAGGAAGAAGTACATGGGGGTGTGGAGGTGGTGGTCACAGGCTATGGTGGTGATGATGAGGCCGTTGCCCGGGAGGGCAGCCAGGTAGATGGCCAGGAAGAGGCAGAAGTGCAAGAGCTGCAGCTCCCATCCCTCTGCGTATACCAGGAGGAGGAACTCGTCTGTGGAACTGCCATTGGACATCTGCTGTTTCTGCGCATGGAAACTGCCAAAGGAGATAAAAGAGAAAAATTCAGAGAAGCTTCTCTGAGCCAAATTTCATTCATTCATTGTGAAATTCCCAAGGGTGCTTTTCTTCCCTGGGGGACTGTTACACAGCTCCAAGGCTTCAGCTCTGGTTTGTGCTGGCTGAGTGTGCTGTGCAGAGCCGTGCCCTCTCCCCAGGGGCTCCTGAAGGGTCAGCCCTGCTTTCCAGCAATGACCCATGGAGGCAGCAACAGCCCAGTGTGTTTGGAGGGAGGCTTCCTGGGGAGGAGTTCCCTGTGCTGCACTACAGGGTGAAAGCTCAGAAGGACACTTTCTTCCCCAGAGGAATGTGGGAGATGAGGTGCAGCAAATGTGTCTCAGTACACTGTGTTTTAGTATTCAGACACCTCCATCCCACTTGGGACATGTTCTCGGACAGTATCAAATTCCCCTGTTTCCCCATTGGTCTCAGTGTAAACCTCTGTCAGTGCTCCCATCCAGGAGGGCTGCTCTGTCCATCAGCCTGGTGCCCAGCTGCTCTGGGCTTGCACTGCTCTCAGCTGGAGAAGGGCTGTGCCCAGAGGTTGCTCTGGAAAAGACACTGGACTGTCCTGGGAGCAGAGGGGTGCTGTTCCAGGTGCAGAGTTCAAAACACCTCTCCTTTCCAGCACAGCTCTGCAGAGTATGATGAGGAGGACAAGGATGCTGTTTGGCATGGGCAGATCGGGTGCTCTCAGACATCTCCAAGGTCCTACAGGAGAGCTGTGCCCTTATGGAGTGATGCTCACAGCCCTGCAGGACTCCCTGTCCACCTCCTAAGGAGAGTAAGGAGGAGAGGCAGCCGGGTACTCAGGAAAGCCTTCTCCTTACCCAGCAGAGCACAGCACCTCCCAGTCAGCAAAAGCCCAGGGCAGTTGCTCTCAGCCCCTTTGCCCTGCACAGGGAATTGGCCATGTGTCAGGAGAGATGCCCCTCTGCTGTGCCAGAGCTCTGGCTGCCAAGGAGGCAACTCATGACCTGGACCACACAGCCTTGAGGGCAGAGGCTGTGCTGGGTGGGAGACGAGAGCAGGGGTCTTGCACAGAGGAAGGTGTCTGCATTGGAGGGGATGACAGGGAGCTTCCCAACTTCTCCCTCCCATGCCATTTGGGGTTGGAGTTGCCTAGAGCTCTCTGCCCATGTCTCTGCTGCCTGGAGCTATCCCTGCCGGGAACTGTTTCTCTGCCCTCCAGTTTTTCCCTGTCAGGGATCACAGACCCCATCACCCACTCCCGTCTGCTCCGCTCTGACCTGAAGAAACCTCCCCATTTCAGGCACTCTCTAGAGGTAGTCCCTGCTTGCAGGCAGGAAGGAGCAGGTCAGACAAACCCTGCTGAGGCCAGCAAAGGAGATGCTGGTGCTCTCTGGAGGTAGAGGAGTGGATGCAAGCAGTTGCCTTGGCTCCTACCAGACCTACTGATCTCTCAGGGTGGCAGCTCAGGACTCCCAGGCTCCCTCTCCAAACGCAGCAGCGCCTTTTCCCCTTTTCCTGAAACAGCAGGAAACTGAAAGCACAGCCTCAGGAAAGCTCTTTAGCTTTAAGGGATTCCCTGCCTTGCTCTTCCTCTGCAAAAGTCCCCTCTGAAATGCCCTGGGCAGCTCTGGCTGCGCACCCTGCCTTCACCCCTTCCCCCTGGTCTAACATGAGCCCCTGGGCTGGGAGGCCTCCTGGCAGACCCTGC